>NW_023425551.1:70254465-70571965 GCF_014108245.1 Pipistrellus kuhlii | reverse complement strand
GAAAGTACCTCCAATCTATAATACTATGAAAGAAATCCAGGATGTTTTAAAGTATCTCCCTGAAAGCTGACAACCAAACTCTCCCACATTTTGCTGCTTACATAGAGAAAATTCTGGGAATAATGAACCACATGATCACCTCATAAAGCTTTCTTAGGATCACAGGTAATTTTCAAAGCTATTATGGGACTGTACAAAAGGACTAGGAAGCAAAAGTCTTAAAAGTCCCCAATGACCTTTCATTGGCTTTATAGTCATTGGCCAGTCATGTCACCTGTACAAGCTTTCATGTCCTCATCTCTGTACTAGGTCTGCCTGCACACCTCACATCGCTGGATTGGAGATCAGATGAAAGTGCCTTGCAAACTGGAAAATACTGCATTAAGAATGAAATGGAAGTTTTCATTTTATTTCTGATTAACTTTCAAAGTTAAGTAACTGAACCTAAAAAGCAAAAATAAGCATAAGATCCAACTGGAAAATGTGGGAGGAAAATGACTGTTTTTCTTAGGAAATTTATACCATTGACTTTTTGATAAGAATGTGAACATGGCCCATCAATGTATCTAAGGCAATTTCATGACATTTTCCTACTCTGATTCAGAGGATTGGAAGTGCCATATGAAAGGTGCTATTTTATGAAAAAGGACAGGCAGCTTGTGGCAGTGAAAGACTGGTACAACTGACACAATTTCTGGCAAAACCTACTCTTCTATGTTTATGGAGCAATCAATTGATTCAAACCACATAAGAATCAATCTTTCCATTTCATTGAAGATAAAGAGGGCAGTGACGAAACTATTGGAACCTTCTCCTTTTAGTCCAGATTTTTCCATCAGAAAATCCCATCTACTATTGAACTAATTTCTTCACTGACATTTAGCTGGAAATGTCAAGTTGCTCCAAAACTTTTTTTTCTTGATTTTATGGTTTCCAGCCTTATTCAGTTGATAAAAACTGAGTTAGCATGATGTCAATTGAGGACTCTCCAGTATGAGAAAATGCATAAGTGCCTAAGAGAGGAAAAAGATGGTTAGAACTCTGGCTACGGAGTTGGAATCAAGCATGAGACCAAAATGAAAAGAAGCTGATGCAATTCCTTACAATTCTGGACAGTTTTAGGAAGACGATAAGGAAAGATCTAGAATATAGCTGGCCAACAGGAACAGCATTTTATTAATGCCACAGAAACTGGGGTATGTCAGACATCTCTCGTTGACAAGAGAAGGACCATGCTTTTCAGATAATGTTGGGAAATGAGAAAAAGCAGATTTGAGACCACAGAATGTTATTGCTAGGGGGACCCTTAGCGATAGCTTTGTATTTTTTGTTTGTTTGTTTGTTTTATTTTGTTTTTTATTTTACTGATGAGGAACAAAATCCAAAAAGTAAAGAAGTTTGTCAAAAGGCCTCAGGCTGGTTGGTGGCAGTAATATTGGAACCTAAGTCACATTAAACATTTTGGAAGAGAAGTATCTTTTCAAATTCAGACACTTGAACTTCATGTGTCAAGAGACTCAATTCAAATAATTTTGATTCCCTATCTTAATAAGGTACTAATGTAATTTTAATATAAAATGGGACACTTAAGTATGACTTCAGCTTAACTTGTAACGTGGTGTCTCTTCCTCAGCCTCGATGCTGCATGCTCCCTTCTCCTCCAGCAATACTATAACTATTTGCAATGCTTAAATACCAGTCTTCTGGGAGTTCAGTGTCATTCACAACAGCCAATAGTTGCAACAGCCAATATCTGAGCATAGAAACAAGACATGTCATAGGCAGAGGGGACAGTACTCTGTCCCCCAAAGCAGATGGTGGTTCCTCCTTTTCCAGGAATACTCTAGGGCGGAGGATATGTCCAACACTAGGGCACAGAACCTGGTCCATGCCCACTGCTCAGCAGCTGGCACAGAAGGAGAGACTCTGTGGTAAGGACACAATTGATGTTAGTTTAACCACACTTCATGTACTCAGTGATCAATGTCACAGACTTATATACTGTCTAATTGAGAAGATACTAGTATTTTTGTGATGAAATTAAACGTGATAGTCACTAATCTCCACAAGTGTCAAATCCCCAATATTACTGTGTCAACCCTGAGCATCATTCAAACTCTGGACACAGAACTGGCTGATACCCTCACACTTCTCACATGAGTTTTTAAAATGTTGCCATTGAACCCGGTTAGCATGGCTCAGTAGTTGAGCGTCAACCCATGAACCAGGGGGTCACAGTTCAATTCCCGATCAGAGAGCATGTCTGGGTTGTGGGCTGGATCCCCAGTGGTGGGTGCGGAGGAGGCAGCCGGTCAATGATTCTCATTATTTATGTTTCTATCTCTCTCTTTCTTCCTCTCTGAAATCAACATTTAATATATATTAAATAATATATAATATACAATAATATTAAATAATATAATTAATAATAATATTAAATAATATCTATTAAATATATATCAAAAATCAATATTTAATATATATATTAAAGTTGCCATTGAGTTTTCTTTATTTGATGTATTCACAGTCTCTTCCTACCTTTCATATCCTTTTGTTTATTGTGACTCACCTTTGTGTTGCACTGGGTTGGAAGACTTTGCAAATTTGGGTTTGGCAGATAATTCTGATGAGTTTTGCTGCACAAAAGAAAAATGAGTCATTTGGGCATTAATAGTATCCTTTTGGTGACAGTGAACATTTCCTAACTACTTGATGTCATTAACAATCCTTTATTCTAGCTACCTAGTACATTATTATCCTTTTAAGAAATTTGAATTCTCACTTCTTTATTCTCTATTCTGCTTTAATCAATTGAAAATGCTTAAAACTTATTTCTAAGTGAATTTTTGCTCCTGTATATTCTTGGGATTTCTAAAAACAAACTAAAAAAAAAAAAAAAAAACAGCTCTAAAGGATACCTTATCCTTTTTCATGCCCGGACTTACATTTCATGGTTCACATATTTATCACTAGAAAAACCTATGCTGAAAAAAACAATACCTCTAGTAAAAAATGGTCTCCAGTAAAGCTTTGTTTTATTCTGCCTCCTCTTAGTGTTCAAATCTCTTTGAGAAAACTGCCTCCTTTGTCAGTGAGGCTAAATAGAATTAAAATTTTTAAACTAAATTATCAAACTGAGATAAAATATTTAAAATAAGCAGCATGCACTTACTGGGACAGGTGGAAGTATTAAGACACATTATGTCCTTTACCCACTTGTTAATTAATTTAGTCATTAATTTAACATCTCATATTGAGTGCTGTTGCTTGAAAGCAGGACCTGAGTCATCGGAAATAGAGATAAGTAACTTCTTTGTGGAGAGGATACCTGTAGAGGTCACTAGAGTCTGGCTCTTGGCTCAGAGTTGTAGAATGTGGCTTGGACAATGGAAGGCCCAAGAAGAGACCCTGAGCCCTCAGCAGGGGGAGGATTGTGAGAGAAACCTCATTGTGATTCCCCACAGAGTTCTGGTGGCTTGAGGGCTGGTATTTGCTGAGAAAATCATTGGTTTCTGCTTCCATTCCCTTCAGCCAACTATTCTAATGTTCACTGCTTTCAGGATTCTCTATTCACCAACCCTATGCTCATTGCTCAATGGATGGCCTTGTCTCCTACTTAAAAACAAAACAAAACCCAGGTCTGAATTGTCCCACATCATGTCCCCAATTTGTACATGTTGCCCTATCTGCACCAGCCTGAAACTTCCTGTGTCAGGGAAAAGCCTGGTCCCTCCGTCTGCAGTCCAACCACTCAACCTGGCTTCCCAGAAATTTTCTGTCGATTATCCTTTCTCTCTCATTGTTTTCTCTTAGCTGGCTCCTCCCTGTTCACATCCTGGCAACTCTGCTCTTCCTGCTCCTCATGGTTCTGTGTCTGCTACCCTCACTCTCTTTTCTCTCCCACAAGAGAATCTTGAGAGGAGGATTCATCCCTAGTGTAATCTCTTCTACTTCTTCTCATCATTCTTCAACCAGTGTAATCAGAGTTGCTGCGGGTTCATTCAAACTCCATCAGGAAATTACAAATACCCATCTCTTCTACTCAATGTACTTTTGTTTTAAAGCGAATAAGTGACCTAATCAAAAAACAAACTCCCATTTTTATCACTTGGTTTGAAAACACAATTGAAAACACAATAGGGTGCAATCCAGTAAACAAAGACCCCTCACTGGCCACCGTGGCCTTCTGAGAAGTGCCAACACTACGTTAGAAACAGGCAGAAAAGACACTGTCAGGCATCTCTGCTTTTGTTTTTGTTTTGTTTTGTTTTGTTTTGTTTGTTTTGTTTTGTTTGTTTTGTTTTGTTTTGGGATCTTTTCTCTCTTTGTTTTGCAGAGTGAAGAGTGTCCTGTCTCACTTTATCAAGGTAAGATTTTCCTTCAGTACAGTCGTATATGCTGTAGTTCCCTCCTTTTCTTAAGAGCAGTGAATTATTTATTAGTTTCACATGTATGACTCGAGGGATTTCAATTCTTTAAGACATAGACTCAAAAACACTTCAGCTTTGAGGAACTAGTCCAACTTAGTTTTAATAGTTGAGAAAATAGAAACCAAAAAGTACTAAGTGACTTTCCTAAGATTGTACTACCAGTAACAGAAGCACAGGGAACACCATCCCAAGTCTAGTCTCCCTCTGTCACCATGTATTTGATCCCCTTAGGTAGTGAGCATACAATGCAATACAAAGACGATGTATCATAGAATTGTACACTTGAAACCTATATAATGTTAGTAAATTAAATTTAAAAATAATAATAATAAAAAGTGGGAGGTGGGGGGGACACAGTGGAGGTCTGCCAGCCCATAGGTCCCTGATCCCTAATTTTTATCAATGCTCTCCATCTACTATGAAATGCACACTTAGAAAAAATGTTTAATGTCAGAAGCTAATCACTGTTTGTTATTTCAAATGTTATTTTGTCCCTTGTAAAAATCTCTAAACATCCACATAGATTTTCATGTACTTAAGTCAGTAGACTTTTATCAAACACAGAAATCTCTACTTTAGAAACTTTTCTGAAGGCCCTCAGTATTTTGCTGAAAGATGAAAGTAAAAATTAACTGCAAAAATACAAAACATGGGTGCAAGTGCTTTTGTTTCTCAGTAAACTCTCCTTATGTGAATGGCACTTTTGTGGCTAGCCATAAAACAGGAATCATCTATTTCCATACAAATGTTAAAAGCCAGAACTGCATGGAACAGTTATACCAGCTTAAGAGAGAAAATTCAGAGGCTGTATTTTATATATTTGAAGTTAGTCAAGACTTCACCCTTTAGTTTCCTAGAGAGGGGGAAATGGTTTATAGGAAAGCTGAACAGGCAGAGAAAAGGGCCTTACCGATTCTAGCAGTTGGGAGGCAAGTCAGACTAAAGCAAATGACATTGTTCAAAGGTATTTGTTCACAATAGCATCCACAGACCTGGATCTTTGAATGTCCTGAAGCTTTCCATGACTTCTCGTTCATTCATTCATTCATTCATTCATTCATTCATTTCCTCTCTCACTCAACTATAATAAGTATTGACCATGTGCTAGCCACCGTGACAGATAACCAGAATATAATGGTGACAGAAACTCAAGGGGTTTACACAAAAGCGGTCTTTCTGTGGGACTGTAGAAAAAGGAAAACGAAAAAGTGGAACTTCGTGCCTTGAATGCATGGCAGTGTGAGATAATTACCTTTGATGGTTGCTTCAAAGAGCTTAAAGGAGACAACTTGTTGAACAACAATTGTCGAAGCTATAAGGATAACAGAGAAATTCTCAGATGCACATATACAACATATGTACATAAACATCACAAAATACTAGTATCTTCTGCAAAGCAAGAACAAAACTGCAGACTGAAACTGTAGTTTAGCAGTAGTATTTCCTGGAAGCTAACAGACTATAAGCATGAAATGATTTATCTTTTTTTACTTCCTTTATTTGTTTTAACTATCTGTCAGCAAATCTAGAATTAAACAAAGAACAACAGAAGCAAAAGCCATAATAATTCATATTCTAGACATTAGTAAGTGGAAATAACTTCTAAACTGAAGTTTACCTTTGAAGTTGAAGAGTTTGCTAACCATGTGATTTGTACAAACATGAGAATTATTTAGGCCAATCAAGAACAGCAAATTGCTTTTTTGTAATTAGCAGTTTTGTGCATGTGCTAATTATAAAATATTCTTTAGTTATTATCAAAACAAACCCTATATCTATTAGCTTATTGCCTTTATGGTTCTCAAAATAATTGCTCAATGCCTGGGAAAAATAATAAAATGGGATTATTAAGTTTTTTTCTATTATCTTTTACTTACATTGGCCATCTTTTCTAGGTTATTTAATTTTAGAAGCTATTTACTATTTAAAATTCTGAAAATTTAGAATGTCTTTCAGTATATTCTAAGTAAATGGGTAAATTAAAGGAATAAAAGGGAATTTCCCCCTAAGGAAAGTACTTTTGCTCTTTAATGATTGCCAAACCATAATGTGAGTTACAAAAATTTAAAGTAAAAAGACTTTTCTGTTTCTTTCTATAATGTCACATTATAGGTTGTGATTAGTTCCATATAGCTTATCATCAGCAGTGAGTGTTTAGTTCCTTTGTTGCCTGACTAAGCCCACCTTTTGTAAAATTACAGAATTTTATTACAAAAGTACCCGTAATCTGGTCTCTGTTATGGTATATGAATAAGGACCTCAGAACTGCAGAGGAAAGGTTAGCTGCCTCAGTTAGGGGATAAAGAGAAAAATTAATGTACATACCTTACTATCCAAGAGCATTCCAAAGCATAATATGAAAAAACCCTAAAAAAAGAATCACGTTTTATTTTTTCCAGAAAAGAAGGCATATATAATACAATATTCTATCTTATCACCCAACATCAGAGTTGTCTGCCCACTACACTGAGGGCTCCTCGGAGGCAAAGATACCCTGTGACCTCTACAATGCCTAGCATGTCACAAAGTACTCAAAAATGTTTAATCAGATGTATAAATGAATAAATTGAGTGAAAAAAATGTTTTAAATGCATGCAAAGATTCATTTTCCCCTTTGTGTCATCCTAAACCCAAAACAAATGCATTCCGTTTGCTTCTATATCGTAGCCTTTCTTTAGGACAGGCATTAAGTGAACATTTGCTGAGCATCTCTGATGGCAGAGGCACTATGGTCCAATCCTAAGGCCAAGTGGATGGAGTTGACCTCTATCAGCATCCTTTCCATCAAGGCCAGCCCTTGGCAGAAGCTTTCTTAAACTTTGAAAGTTCCTCTCCCACTCAGAGCACCTTCAGTGCAGGCAGTGCATCACTAAGGTTCTGAGTCATTGTGCAGAGGTGATCCAGCAAACCATCATTGAACCAGGATCTAAGACTCTCTTCCAGATTCATCAAAATCTAGGAATTACTCTGCACCTACTCCCCAAACACTCTCTGACTGGGGTATGTAAAACCCATTCTTTGCAGCAGGGGTTGGCAAACATTTTCTGTAAAGAGCCAGATAGTAAATATTTAGGTTTTAAAGGTCACACAGTCTCTGTTATAACTGCTGAACTCTGCTGGCATAAGGAAAGCAGCCACAGATCATATGTAAACAAAGAGGTGTGACTCTGTTCCAATAAAACTTTATTTACAAAAACAGCACTAGCTGCAGTTTGCCAGCTTCTGCTCTGTCTCACTCGGGGGACTACCTTTGCACTGTTCAGAGTCCACAAGGGCTCTTGATTTAGTTCCCTCTCCCTGTGTGAGGTCGCCCTAGGGAAAGAGGACTGAGTCGGCAGTAAGAGAGATTAACGTCAGCTCATGAAACCTCGCAGATTTAAAGTGCTGGAATGGGCTACTGAAGAAGTTTAATATTCTGCCTCAGTAGAAGAATAACTGTTGGGGAAATGGAACTTTTATTTTATTCACTGTTGCCAGGCAGTTTTGGTTACAGTTCTGCTAGAGGCAGGGAGATAAGATAGCTTTAAGAGTTGTTCCGCCAAACTCAGTTCTCTACAAATATCCCAGTTACCTGATGGCAGTTATTCTCACCTGGAAGGCATTGAGCAGTGCAAAAATAACGTGCCAGGCCAGATTCTGGCTGTCCACCATTACTCCTAGGCCAAAGCCCCAGGTGAGCCCCAGCAGAGGCGTCAGGATGAGGATGCTCTTCCCCATGCGGACGATCGTGGCCTTGTTGTCCTGACTCAGCCTCTCTCCAACTGCGGGCCTCCAGAGCTTCGTGAGAACTAAGAATACCACCACGAGATTCACAGCCACGATAGTCAGCACGGGGACAGCGAGGGCCAAGAGGGGTTTGCTTCCACCGGACCAGTTCAGCCAACACACGTCTTTCCTTCCGTAGCCA
The DNA here is from genome assembly GCF_014108245.1 of Pipistrellus kuhlii. Taxonomy (NCBI): domain Eukaryota; kingdom Metazoa; phylum Chordata; class Mammalia; order Chiroptera; family Vespertilionidae; genus Pipistrellus; species Pipistrellus kuhlii. The sequence goes on along the minus strand of NW_023425551.1, from coordinate 70,563,628 downwards.
TGGCTAGGTTGTGTGACTGCAATGGTGATGACAGATATAATGAGAGGACACCCATAGCCGAGGCAGAACCCCACAGCCAGCATTGAAGGCATGGCCAGGTGATGGAACACGAGGATGATCCGATAAGCCAGCAGGAGGCCGAGCAGGAGCATCCAAAAGAACAAGGAGAGGTAGAAAAAGTGTGTAAAGAACACTGCAGCTATGCAGATCCCAGAAGGGTTGACCGTGGCATCCACAGTGGCAGCAACAATAAACCAAACATCGGCAATCAGGAGGCATAGGGATATGTTGACCATGCAAATATGACGTGTGTGCGATGTTTGGTTTTTCTTGACCTGCTTCCAATACAGAGCCTCGATGATCAGGCATAAGATGAGACTTCCAATGGAGACACCCAGCCCCACAAAGGTGATCCACTTCACAACCGGAATGACGGCAGGAGGGACAAAAGGTGACATCAGCATGGAGAATGAGGTCAGGTGAGTACACCGGCACATCACTGTGTCTAGAGTTTCATTCAGTAGGTGGCAGCCTGCTTCATTCCACTGCAAATGACTAAAATCCCAAAACACACAACAAGGCTGGCTCAGGTTTGACTCTATCTTGGAAAAAACCAGGAAGACTTCATTTATGGAATAGTTTTGGATAACCGTGGATATCACGGGCCCATTGACATGAGCATTTCCAGTTTGGGTTATGGGTAGAATGGTCCCCAAGGTCAATGAGGCCATGCTGATAATAGTTCCTGGAAGGGTCCCCTGGAATTGGTCTGACCCAATTAACACACGGCCTCTGATGGGAATGGAGGTATTTGGCGAGAACATTTCAGGTTGATAGTGGTAACCTGTCTTGTGTTGGTTTTCGGACACTGCAATCCCTTTCCAGTTAATGAATTCCCGAGAAAAGTTCAGAGGCAGAGCTGTTGGAGGTACCAGAACGCTGATGTTTTCCAATGTCTCTAGTAACCGGGAGCTGACATGCTTTTCTTCCTGCAATAATACTGTCCAGTTGGTTACTGATGTTGAATTAAGGATGTGGTCAGCTATACTGATGACATCCTGAAATGCAAGGAAGCAAGTCAGTTTGTATTTTGAATAAATGGGCCTAACAGTGGATAGTCATTAGTACTAAATATAGGAAAATTGCCCTGGAGAATTGGCTCAGCGGATGATCCCATTAAAACTCATCAGTGAAATTCAGCTCATTTGTTCTGCAAGTGGAAGGTTTGGGTTAAAAAAACGTGGGTCAACAGGATCATGTCAGCTGCAGGGTGATTGCCCCAAAGCACTCATGGGCATGCCAAGGTTTCAGCATGGATGAGAACGAATCCTGCAATTGGGCTGCAGAGGTGTGCTCTTCCTTCCCCTGAGGCGACAAACATGACTGCATTACTCCTCAGCTCAGCGTGTGACGTGACTGTCAACTGCTTCCCACGCTATGCTTGTTTTGCTAACATCAGTTCTAAATTCATGTCATGGATGTTCAAGTTTTAATTCATGTGTATTAATTATTTTTGTTTAATAGAAGAGAGAAATATAAAGTAAAAAAATCCTTAAAAACTGGAGGCAAGCACAGGAAGTATTGAATTGCCGTCGGTTTTAATGGTCTTAGTTTGAGATATACCTTTTCCAAACCAGTGCTTGACAATGGTCACTTTGTCCCTCATCAGCCTCTTGTCTTTCTTAGGACTCTCGTTCCCAGTGTCTATCACTCTGGGCCAGTGTTTACCCTAACCGAGCCCTCTGTGGCTTCTGGTCCAGGAGCCCATAGCTCGTTTCTTCCGCTGCCTCCAGGATCCTCTGCCTTTGTTTGCCTGCTCTATTTTCCCCTTTAATTAATTTTTATCCTTTTTATATCATTTGGTTTTAGTTTGTCTCTTGCAAATAATACATGGCCAAACTATAGAATTCTGAGTGTCTTTTCTTTGATTCAGAAAATTTAATTTATTCATAATTAGTGTCATTTCTGACACAATGGTCACCTTATATGAGATTAAGTATAGTTGTGTGATTATGTAACATTATACATTATATAATTCAATTCTGAAAAATATTACATTCTTAACTTAAAATGCATACATCCAAGGATATTTTTTTAATAAATGTTTATTGAGCACCTGCTACATGTCTCTTGTCATTCCTCTAGGCACTGACAGGATACCTAAAATATATATAAGCTGTTTCTATTCTAGTGCGACCAGATTAAAGATTTTTTTTTATACTTTTGCTTATTTGAACTTTTTTTAGTGACCAAGTCTTACTTATGTAACTTTAAGTTAATTTTTATTTATTTTTTTAGAATATATTTTTATTGATTACAGCGAGGAAGAGAGAGAGAGAGAAACATCAGTGATGACAGAGAATCATTGATTGGCTGCCTCCTGCACGCCCCACACTGGGGATAGAGCCCACAACCGAGGCATGTGCCCTTGACCAGAATCAAACCTGGGACTCTTCAATCCGTAGGCCGATGCTCTTTCCACTGAGTCAAACCGGCTAGGGCTTAAGTTAATTTTTAAAAATCCAAACCAAAGCATGCATGGATTTCCCAGGCAAAAAAAGAGGAAGTTCTTAAAGTATAAGTGACTAAAGCCAGAGTTTCTGCTCACAAGAAAGAATGACTGCAGCCTGCAAGCAGGTATTGAAGAGTTGGCACCTGTGTCAACACAGTGGCATCCGGGTCAGAGGCTCTTCTCCTCTAAGCCACGTGCTGCCCAGACAACCTGCCTAGAGGATGCTCCCTGTTACTTTGAACTCACACAGTTGATCCCATGAGATCTTTGCACATGGCAGAGGAAGCAGTAAAAATCACACAAAGGCTCTTACATGCCTCGTCCGTCTTTCCAACAATACCCCTCCAACTCAGGCTTTTGTTATTCCTCCTTATGAAGTAGTTTTAAAGTGGACCCTTCAAAATCCTCATGCATTGTTGGTGGGGTTGCAAATTGGTGCAACCATTGTGGAAAACAGTATGGAGTTTCTTCAAAAAGTTAACAACAGAACTACCATATGACCCAGCAATCCCACTTATGGATATATATCTGGAGAAATCCAAAACACTCATTTAAAAGATATATGCATCTCTATGATCACTGCAGCATTATTTACAATAGTCAAGATATGGAAGCAGCCTGTCCAGAGTTGTTTAGTGGTTCGAGTATTGGTACATGGATGGAAGGGTCACAGGTTCTATCCCTGGCCTACGGAAGGCAAGCAATCAATGTATCTCTCTCACATTGATATTTCTCTCTCTGTCTCCCGCTTTCTCTCTCCCCCTTCTCCCTCTTCTCCATTCTCCCTAAAACTCAATGGAAAAATATACTTGAGGGAGGGTTTTTTAAAATTAATAATTAATAAGTAAAAAGATATGAAAGCAACCTAAGTGTCCATTGATAGACGATTGGATATAGAAGATGTGGTAGAGATAAAATTGAATATTAATTGACTATAAAAAGAATGAAATCTTACCATTTGCAACAACATGGAAGGGCCTACTAGATGGTACTATGCTAAGTGAAATAAGTCAACAGAGAAAGACAAATACCATATGACTTCACTTATAGTGGAATCTAAAAAACAAAATAAATGAACAAACAAAATAGAAGCAAACTCAGAGATACAGAGAACAAACTGATGACTGCCAAATGGGAGGGGGATAGGGGCCAGGTGAAAAAGGTGAAAGGATCGAGAAGTACAGTTGGCAGTTACAAAATAGTAACAGGATGGTAAAGTACATTATAGGGAATATAGTAAGTAATCTATAATAATAAAAGGGTAATATGCTAATTAGACCAGACATCTCCCGGACGTCTTTCTGGATGTCTTCCCTGATGAAGCAAGGGCTGGAGGGAAGCCAGTGTTGGCAGCCAGGGAAAGGAAGGCCTACTCTTGCCTAAATTTTTGTGCATAGGGCCTCTAATATTATAATAACTATGTATGGTTATTGGGGGTTACTTTGTAAGTTATATAAATGTCAAACCACTATGCTGTATACCTGAGAATAATATAATATTGAATATCAACTGTAATTGAATAATTAAAACAATTTTTTAAATAATCATCATCAATAAAGTGGCCCTTCAAGCACAGGCAGACCATACCTCCATTGTTGAATTGGACACACTGAAATGGCTCGCCAGTGACAGAGATGAGACATTGCCCAGAATTGACACCACAGAAGCCAGATTCCCAGCTGTGGTTGATGGATTTTGCTGAATGAGGACTGAAAGATTTCTCACCAAGGATGACATGGCTGCCTCAGTGGCATTGCTTGCAATCACACTGAAATTCTAGAAATGAAAATGGTTAAGTTCTACAAAAACAAACAAACAAACAAACAAAAAACATGCTTGTGTTTCATCAAATTTAAATCAGAATTCTAGGCTACATCACTAACGTGTATGGTGCATTATAATGTAGGATATTATATAACAATGATAATATGATGGCTTTCACTCAGTGCTTTTTGTATTTCAGAGTTGTTACTCTGTGCTAAATGCTTTACCAGGGATTCTTGATTTAACTCTTATACCATCCTTTGAGCTAGGTACCATTAAGAACATAGAAACTTGAAGAAATTTATTAAAATGCATTTTCAGATGAATTATTATCCTAATTATACAGACACTGGCGTTCAGTGAGATTCAATAACTTTCCAAACTGTACCCCTCTAGGAAGCAGCACTAAATCCTATTAGAATCACAGTACTATACTGAGACATCCTTTTAGGATGGGAAGGCAGATGGACATGTAGGGAAATTTGACCACACTTTGCCACTGCATTTGGAATTTTACTTCTTCCTTAAAACTTCCAGATGCTTCCACTACTCTGGGCTAGCTTGGAAGGCAGCCAAGAAGGAAAATTCCCTTTTAGTCAGAACAAGTCAATCAAGGAATTCAGATCCTATATGGTTTCCTTTTAGCTCTTTTTGGCTGACAGTGCTGTTCTCTGCCCAAGGTTCCTGTGCTCTGCCAGCCCTCATCCTCACACCCTCACATAAACATGGCCTATGTCCATATCTGAGGCAAAGAAGGCAACAGCAAGGATAGATTCCCCAGAGGCCATCTGATCCAATCTCCCTCCCAAGTTTACAGATGAGGAAACTGAAGTCCAAAGAGGGAGAAGTGAACATTCCAGAGTCCTTTAAGATAACGCCTTTCTGAGTTTTCCTACAGCACTAGCAGAATCTCGGGCTAGGGCAGAAATTCTGCTCACTATGGAGATCTATCTGCAGAATAGCGTCTGTGAACTAATCTTGGAGTCCCTCTTTCCTGTGACTTGACTTCTAATTCCTCATCATTAGCTTCTATTTATCTGCCTTGTCTTAAGTACTTGAACTTTCCAAAGACAGCGTTATGTGAAGGTCATAGTCCTGGACTGGGAATCAAAAGACCATGTTTCGAATTCAACACTATTGCTACCAGAGGGACCAACAGTTAGTCCCTTAGTCTTTCATTTCCTAATCTATAAAAGGTGTTTGATAAACCAGATGACTCTTAGTATCTATTGCAGTTCTATTGCTCTATATGGCTTGTCTTTGGCCAATCCCAACCCCTGCTCTGATTTCTGACATTCTCACTTGTACTAAGTCTATAACTTTGGACTCACACCTTCACTTGGGTCTTTGATTCCCAGACTTTCTGGACTTCTGAGTCCAGCTTAATTGCTGTTCTGCCATCTATTGCAGACCCCTCAGTATTTATTCACTCTATTGCAGCACTCCTCCACATCAAAACCATCAACTCCGACCTTTTCTGGCCTTCTCAGCTGCCACCTAGACTTCTACTCATGCCCAAATGCCTTGGGTTTACCAGGGTCTGATGTCACCCTCATGTTCTGCATATTGACAAATGAGACAATTTGATATATTTTACCCTCCCCCTAGCCATGCTCAGTGGTAGGTGCCCACTGTAAAACTCAAAACCAGGGCAAGTCTACAAGGTTTTACCTTCTTCAGTTCTTCCAGCTGAGAAAGCACGCATGTCTCCCTGATGAGACAAATGAGACAATTTTATATATTTTACCCTCCCCCTAGCCATGCTCAGTGGTAGGTGCCCACTGTAAAACTCAAAACCAGGGCAAGTCTACAAGGTTTTACCTTCTTCAGTTCTTCCAGCTGAGAAAGCACGCATGTCTCCCTGATGACCTGCCATCCAGAGGGCTGGCAGTTGGCTGTGATGTACCCAGTGTAGCCACTGCTACAGGGAAGCGTGTACTCATCGTTCTTAAACCCAAATCCAAAGGCAATGCTATTACACTGAACTAGAAGAGAATGGAAACAGAGAGGGAAAATGTCTCTGAATATCCTGGCACTCTCTATGCACCATACAGCTGTGCATTAAAAGTCATATTCTTAGAGACAATACCCAGAAATATTCAGGAGTAGGAGAAGCTTGTCTTTGATGCCCAGTTTCAGCCCTATCAGCTGCCTTTTCTCCTTCTCCATGCCCTACCCTCTCTGAGTCTGGCCCTTCTCCCTCCAGGTGTCTGACCTTTGCCAACGATCTTACTTTTAGTGGGCTATCAACTAATATGTGTTAGGTAAAAATGAGACAGGGTATGACCATTCCCAGGAAATATTTTTACTCTTTAAGTGAGTGCTAGAAAACCAGAAAAATCTTCAAAATGCTATGGAACAAAGGAGTAACAATATGGTTAAAAGATGGGCAGTTGCCATTTTGGGGTGACATACCCTACTTTGCACCCTGTAAAAGCTTCTCACATTGTGACTAGACACTAGTTATTCTTGCAGCTGATCCTTAATAATACAGTCTTCACATGATTGGGACTGGTAAAAGGAGACCTTGAATGGATGATCAGCAAGAGCTGTGTTTTTGGTTTGTTTTCCCCATTGCTGTGTCCTAAGTGCCTAGACACTTTAAACACTTAGTAGATATTTATTGGATTAGTGTTGCTGAAAGTGGAACACATTTTGATAACAGAGATTTAAGATTAGATGTAAAGAAGTAAACAGGGAAAAAATATCTGAAGGAAAGAAGTAGTGTGTGTGTGTGTGTGTGTGTGTGTGTGTGTGTGTGTGTGTGTGTTCGTTTGTGTGTATGTCTGTGTGAATGTTTAAAGACCTATATATATTCATTCTTTCCTTGGTTTCTTGAATTATTACTCAGGAATTACCAACGCCAGAGATATTTCAACATGAATACCAGTAAACTATTGCTGAGTGATTCCATCAGACCTGCAGTGAAATCAGTCTTCCACAGCATTTACAGTGGAGATCAGATCACCGATCAGCAAGGATCTAAACTAGTCAGACTGAAATTTTGTTTCATCATAAACAGTTTCCTGTTTCTACTGGAAGTCAGTCTTAGAATAATTCTGTACCAGAAACCTCTCCAATCTACCTCCTACAGACACAAATGAGCAGCCAATTAAAGGATTCACCTAGGCAGAGGGTGGGAATTTAGTGTTACCTTTTCCAAATACTCTCCAAGAGTCATCTTCCAGTGGAAATAGCTTCTGAAGGCCTCCCTTGGCCTTCTCAGTCATCTGTTCAATGGCTGACAGCAGCTCAGATGTACTGCTGGAGCCAACAACTTCATACCCAGCAATGATGCTTCCACTTCTTTAATGATTATGTGGAAGGAAAATTGAGATTAATTTATTCAGTCAGTCAGGGCTTAGCATTGGATCCATGGGAATAAATCAAACAGATTTGGTCACTGCTTTCATGGAGCTTACATTCTGGCAAAGAAGACAAGACAAATAATCTTTCTAGATAAGCATTTATTTAATTTATATTATATAGACTGAGTGACCAGATTATTTTGATCTCTGAATGCATAATAATCTGGCCACTCAGTGTGTGTGTGTGTGTGTGTGTGTGTGTGTGTGTGTGTGTGTGTGTTTGAGTTCATGCATGGGTGGGGTCCTGACAGCCTGTCCAGGGGAGGGGGGAACATGGGCAGTTGGCTGACCTACCTACTGGTTGAACTCCTGGTTGAGGAGACAATTTGCATATTAACCTTTTATTATATAGGACATATACTGAGTGGCCAGATTATTATGCATTCAGAGATCATAATAATCTGGCCACTCAGTGTATATTGTTTTTTGTTGAGTGTTATGTGAGATAGGTACAGTGAGAAGAATAGCAGATAGATATGAGGCCCACTTTAATAAGACTGGTCAGGAAAGCTTTCTCTATGTGAAGGGTTTTTTAAGCTAAGGTCTGAATGAGAAGGAAAGGCCAGTGATGCAAAGACCACTGGTATGGTATGCCAGCACATGCAAAGGGCCTGAGACAGGAAAATTTCTATGAGTGTGACAAATTAAAGACTAGGTTTCAGGTCAACAATTGGGAGTGTTTTTCAAAGCTTAAAGCAGTAGTTCTCAGCCTTTCTAATGCTGTGACCTTTCAATACAGTTCCTCATATTTTGGTGACCCCAAACCATAAAATTATTTTCATTGCTACTTCATAATTCTAATTTTGCTACTGTTGTGAATCGTAATGTAAATATCTGTGTTTTCCAATGATCTTAGGCAACCCTGCTAGCAGTTTTCAACCTGTGGGTCACTCTGGCTGCTGTAGAAAATAGACAGAATGGAGGGAATCAGAAAGGCTGATTAGGAAAGAGGAGATGATAGCAAGAACTAGTTGGGTAGCAGCATGTGGGAGAAGTGGACAGATTTATGTTGTACTTGAAAACTGAGCCATAGGAATTGCTAATGGAGCAGATTTCAGGTACTGAAGAAAGAAACCAGTCAAGCATGATGGCAAGGAATGGACCAATTGTAGTACATGCATACAATAGAGGATTACTGGCCAATAAAAGGAAAGGAAGCACTGATACTCAAAATAAACAAGGACAAATCTCAAAGATATTATGCTGAGCAAAAGAAGCGAGACACACAAATATTACACACTGAGTGATTCCATTTATGTGCAGTTCTAGAATAGGCAAAACTAGCCTATGCTGACTGAAATAAGAACAGTTGTTATTTCTGGTGCTGGTAGAGGTGGGCATGAAGCTTAGTTGTAAGGAGGCACAAGGGAACTTTGAGGGTGTTAGAAATGTTTTGTGTTGATGGGTGGTAGCTTGTACAAGCATTTGTCAGAGTTTATTTTCTTTTCTATTTTACAGTGGCAAATCATTTTTAGTCTATTTTTTCCTATTACCATTTATCCTTCCCATACCCTCATCCACTCCACCATTTATCAGAGTTTGTTAATCTGCATATTTAAAGTCAGAGCATATTACTGAATGTAAGTTATACCTCAATAAAAAGTTAAAGGATGACTCCAGGGTTTGGGTCTGTCCAACTGGGAAAATGGCATCGCTGTAATTGAGATGGAAGAAGCAGGTTTAAGGTTATGAGGAGCGGAGTTGGAGGACTCCTGTTTCCAACATATTCTGTTTGACATGCCTACTAGAAAATCAAGTGGAGATGGTAATAAGCAATTGGATATTTAGGTCAGACATTTAGGAGAGAGGCCAAATCTCAAGACACTTAGAAACCATCAGCTTATAGAGTGTGTTTAAAATTACAAAAAAAAACAAGTGAGATTCGTGTACTAATTAAGTTAATTCTGCAATAATTGTATGAGTTGAACACTATATTATCGTCATTTTGTAACTAAGGGAGCTGAGTCCCAAGGAAGAATTTGATGTCAGGTAATTATTTATTTATTAATTGATGTATTAAAATCTCTGACATGCTAATGTTCAAATACATTGAATTACCACTCACAATGTATAAATAAATCCAAATACCCTTCTATGTAAGGTTGAGCATAATACCCTTGCATTGATATGGCTCTTTTAATTCTTTACAAAGTATTTTTATGCCTATTATTTCATTTGATTTGATTAGGTTAAATAAGTTTCCACAAATATTACAATCCTGTTCAACAAATAATTAAATGGAGACAGTGAGAAATTAACTCACTGTAAAGGGGGGGAAATCATTGTATTTTATAGACTTATACCTATCTTAACTGTGATTTTGTCTACAAATTATTGGAGACAGCTTATAAGATATATATGATGGAATATGTGTTAGAAATATAAATGGAAAACCAGGACAACAGAAAATAAAAATATGAATATTGAATATAAAAATTGTTATGATCAGGTTTCAGTTTTATGAGTTTAATGACAGCAAAGTCAAATAGAAAATGATTAATTATATAAACATGGGTTTAATTTAAAAATGGTGTTTTTCCCTAGCATTGGATTATAAAGACATTTTAAAGTCATAAGTAACTAAAGGATAAAGCCCAGTGCAATATATTTTTACAGCAAATGAAAATTTCCTCTAGCTGTTGTTCAAGTTAACCATGAAAAAATTATATAAGAAGTCAAGGTTTTGACCTCTCAGCCACTTCCTCCATTAAGTAGACTACAAATATCTGGTAATCAATGCACACATGGCTAACTAACCAAATAACTTTGGCATTAAAATATAAACAAAAGAATGGTTTACTAAATATCTCTTTATTTGCTGTAGACAATGACTATGGGGTTTTGAGCTATGGTGTATGCATGATATCTACACAAAAAATATACGATTTTACCCAAGGCTCCCTTCTGGCTCCCAATGATACACCATACCCTGCTGTGATTATAGAAGAAAATCCATCCCTCTACAACCCTCATCGCTACCCCTCACTCCTTTCCATACACATACACAAGATCTTCTGCTTCCTTCTAAATTCTAAATTGGGGTTTCCAATTTTATTCTCTGCTCCATAGCTTTGAGAATACCATTTAATATTTACGTTCCTAAGCACACTTACATAAGAATATAGGCTTTCCCCTTCAGACTTTTGTCCAGTTTGGGTAAGAATCAGACTATAATGAGCAGGTCTGACCTATAACCTATCAAAGACAATTGGCAAACAGCACTAGGCATTCTTCAGGACTGATGCATAAATCTAGGGATGGCCTTGATTTGGGCGTTGTGGTACTTACCGAAATTGAGTGACACGAACTGACTCAAAACCTTGAATTCTTTTGTATGCTTCTTTAAGCTTACAAAAAAAAAATGCACAAACAAATAAAGGTAGATATGTTAATTTTTGTCCCCACACAAGGAAAGCATTTGAGCAAAACATGGATGCAGACCCCAAATAAACTAACAGAAACACTGAGCAAAGGAAAAAGAAACAGCAGGAGGTAGTTACATGTTATAAAAATATGGTTAAAATGACAATTGAAAATGTATACACATGCACATAATTTATTTTTGAGATTGCTCATAAATAATGAAGAATCAACTGCTTAGACTCAAGGATGAATTGGAAGCCAGATAATATTATAAATTCAACCAAAATCTATTTTATTCTTCCCCCAAATGAGCCATTTTTATAGATGCTTAATCTGAGCCAAGGATTTGTGCATGTCTTTGTGAAACTCACACCCGCACAGCATTCTAGCGGAGGCACAGGGATCTAGTTGTATGTGACTTCGTTATAAAGTTCAAAATTTTTGCTCAGTAACTCTGTCTAGCCTCTAACAAGAAAGGCTTCTTTATGGAATAAATCCCTGAGGCTGACAATTGAGCTCAGATCATGAAAAAATTTCTTTTGAAAAATAGAAAAATAGAAAATAATCAAGAAGCTTTGGCATAATATTACCCAAGTAAATGAACAAAACTGAGCACAAAAGATGTGAAAAGTATTCAATTGCTAAACTCTCCTAGAAAGAAAATGTTCAAAGTACGTCAGCTGTGGGCAGAGTGATTAACTACTATGTGATAATCTATTGAAAATGAGTGCTTAGGAATAGGTATTAAATAAACATGTTGAATTGGAAACATTTGAACTTATGTTTAGCCAACAATTTCTTACATAACTAGAAAACACGTACTTGAATTTCGATTTCAGTGGTATATTTGGAGTATATAGCAGAAGATGAATTCAGAAGGTCTTTTGTAAATCTTTCATTAATTTTGAAAGTGCCCCAAACTTCTATGAGAAACAGAAAAACATATAGAGATAAAAATTATTCACTTGACTTTATTAGAACATAGAATTACAGAAATACAAAGTGGAGCCCATTTTTTCTTAATTAATCTTTCAATGTACTTTTATGATGAATGTTCACCTAAAGCAGTGGTCAGCAAACTCATTAGTCAACAGAGCCAAATATCAATAGTACAACGATTAAAATTTTTTGTGAGAACCAAATTTTTTAAACTTAAACTTCTAGTGCCACTTCTTCAAAATAGACTCACTCAGGCCGGGGTATTTTGTGGAAGAGGCACACACAAGGGGCCAAAGAGTAGCATGTGGGTCGCGAGCCACAGTTTGCTGACCACAGATCTAAAGTAATATAGGAAGCATACAAACAGAATTTTCAGTCGTGGATTTGGAACATTATGGGGAAAGTACTGATAATCCAGGTAACCTTATAAGTAGGAAAACGTGTGACCACTCATGTGATTTAAAAGGCAGTCAGTCCAGCCTGAGTAGGTCAGTTGGTTGAATGTCCTCCTGTGCACCAAAAAGTTGCCAGTTCAATTCTTGGTCAGGGCACATATCTGAGTTGCAGGTTTGATCTCTAGTCAGAGAGCATACAGAAGGCAACTAACCAATGTTTCCCTCTCACATTGTTCCTCTCTCTCTCTCTCTCTCTCTCTCTCTCTCTTTCTTCTTCTTCTTCTTCTTCTTCTTCTTCTTCTTCTTCTTCTTCTTCTTCTTCTTCCTCCTCCTCCTCCTCCTCCTCCTCCTCCTCCTCCTCCTCCTCCTTCTCCTTCTCCTCCTCTTCCTCCTTCTCCTCCCCTCCTTTCTTTCCATGACCTTGGGTTATTTGGGTGATGATTAAAATAATAATAATAGCCCAGCTGGCATGGCTCAGTGGTTGAGTGTCAAACTATGAACCAGGAAATCATGGTTTGATTCCCAGTCAGGGCACATTCCTAGGTTGTGGGCTCTATCCCCAGTGGGGGGCAGAGGGTATGTATACAGGAGGCAGCTGTCAATGATTCTCTCTCATCATTAATGTTTCTCTCTCTCTCTCTCTCTTTCCCTTTCTATCTGAAATCTATAAAAATATATTTTAAGAAACTAATAATGATAAATAAATAGGCAGTCACTTCACATAGAAATATATTTCCATTTAGCTTAAAGATTGCCCTATTAAATTTTTTTCTAAATCACTATTTGCTAATCCCAACATACCCCTTGCTTATCTTTTTCTTCCCTTGCTTTTCTGCCCTGGGACTGCTTGTTTCCCATCTCTGTCTGGACATATCTTGTTTATCCTTCGTTCAGGGCCTAGTCAAAGCATCTTCTCTCCAAGGCATTCACTACTCCCCAGATACAGAATCTTTCCCTCCTCTAGATTCCTGTAGGACTTTATCCATAGCTCCTAATACTTCTTGCACCTGCACATATATTTGTGAACATGTTTCATGTATGTGTGCCCCCACTCTACTCTGGGAACCTCCTTAAGTGTGATTCCTATCTGATGATGGATCAGACATGGACCAAAATGTAGGTTTTCATCAACAATGCTGAAGAAATTACATGGTCTTTCTTGCATCAACATCCTGGCCTCCTCATGTAGCCTGCGAGTCAATGATCACAAGAGAAATGCTTCATTGTGATTTGCCAGAATTTGCCCCCAATCTGGGCCTAAAGATGGTGCTTAATAAATACATGTCGCCTTAACCTGAATTGCTGCAGTCCTGGGAAAGGGAACCAGAGATACGAAGGAAACTATTTCATGACCTCTCTCTCTTTACTCAGCTCTACAAAAGGCAGAGCTTCAGGAGAACTGGACTAAACTTTGGGAAAACTTCTGAAAGTCTTTCAAGCCCCGGAGCCCACATCATTTAGCTCACCTCGTCATCCACTGAGCATACACCGAAGCCAACAGGAGCTCCCTCAGCTGCCACTGGTTTCCAAAGCTAAGTTTTGTTTTGTTTTGGTATTGCATTCAGTACACATATGCATTGGCAATTTCAAGAATTACTTTCAGTAAAATCACTATGCATTCCTCCTTGCTCTCATGCCTCTAGACTTCTCTTTTCTGAAAATTGATGTTGGCGAAAGAGGTGAAAAGAAGGGAGGGAGAAAAATTGTATTTACTCAAGCAGTTCCCCGACTTGGGATTTCAGTGAATCTTGTTAAATCTCCAAAGAAGCATATATTTGCTGAGCTGAGCTGGAGCAAGGTTGAAGTGGTGCCCAAATACCAACTTGCATTCCTGAATTTTCTGCACGAAAGCAGCTCTCCCTGTGTCCAGCCAAACTGGGTGTCCTCAGTGTCCTTCAATCTCCCTGTGAACACTAGCTCTGCTCAGGGAACACGTGGGCAAAGAGCTATATAGAGTTCCCTCTCTATCACATGGGGAGGTGGGAGAGACCCCTGCCAAGGGCTTCTTCCTGGTATCCTTATGAACTTACTTGTTCTCTCACAGAAATTGACACTCCTGGTGAGGTTCTTGAGATGACAGTCACAAGTCTGGAGTGGTCCAACCATGTGAAGGTAGCATATTTGGGAATCAAGGCATGCAGGAGGAAACCAGGTATAGCCATCTTCACAGGCACAGAGGAGGCCCCCATTCTGGTGGCCACAGTCTGCACATACAAAAACAGAGCTTGGTTTCACAGGGCCTGGCTCATGAATCCACTGCTGCTGAATTCTGATCCTCGGCTCAGACTTAGAATCTGAAGCAAGTATTTCTCATCAAAAGACAGAAAGATGGAGCCCTGGTGCTGCTGCTACTGCCGGACAGGGCAGCACACTTTGAGAACTCTTGCTTTTGACAAAGCATTTAACTTCTCTGAGACCCACATTGTGGTCATTAATGCTGTTTGCTAGATATTGCTTGCTGACTTCCATGATTGCATAACCTGGCCCCTGAGGTTGAGTGGAGTCATGGAACCAGCTCTGACCAATAAGTCATGAACAGGATTAATAGGTGTCATTTTCCTGAGTTAGAAAATTCAACTGGCAATGTCAAACCCTCTAGTGCTCCTTTATTTTTTTATTTTATTTTATTTATTTTTTTTGCTCAGAATGGGTGTTTTGAGATAGTGTCTGATTCATCAGCTTAGGTTAGGTCAGTGGTCGGCAAACTCATTAGTCAACAGAGCCAAATATCAACAGTTCGATGACTGAAATTTCTTTTGAGAGCCAAAAACCGACTTCTGCGTATGGGCCATAATGTTTCAATCTTACTATATGTGTGCGCCGCAGGTGGTATTTTGTGGAAGAGTCATACTCAGGGGGCCAAAGAACCGCAGGTGGCTCGTGAACCACAGTTTTCCGACCACTGGCCTAGGTCCCCAAGTGGCCACCACAGTCTCAACCCCTTTGCAACCTGCAATGGACATGTAGTATGAAGAAGCAATGACACTTATTCTTGTAAACCAAGATGCTACAGGGATAATCGTTTCCATAGCATAATCTAACCTATCCCAACTGATACGCCTACCTCCCCAGAGAGCTGGCTTACATGTGGTTGCCTTCGCTCTGATGATCTTCATTGGCCCATGGAGCCATAATGATGGATGCTTCAGAAGCTTCGGCAATTTCTTCAAGTCTCTTTTTTCCTTGGAATCTCTATAGGGCACCTGAAGCAACAGCTCATATTCCTGCACTGGGTGTAAAGACAGGAAGACTGTCAGACCCCTCCTTTCTCAGTCTGGGAGGGAAATGCTACAGAAGCAGTGACCAAGGGACTATCAGCAGATTCAGCCTGAAGGTCCCGGATGATGCCACACTGTTTGTCATTGGCTTCTGCCCACCCAGACACTGACTATAAGTGAGCATCCAGGACAGGCACACATGTGCCTGACAATGTCCACCCTCTCACTTCTACCAAGCCAGCTGCTCCCGTGCTCTCTCTACCACGCCTGCACTGCCCTCCTGACTGGACGCACTTCCTCTGGACACATCCAGAGACAAGGCATCAAGACAAAAGGGGGATGAGGTGAGGAAATCCTAGCCACTCTTCTCTTCACCTTCCCCAGCACTGGTCTCCTTGAAATATCTTCTGTATAAAACACCAGTCTCACACTTTCTCCTCCAAAGAGCCCTTCCTTCTCCTATAAAAATGTATTTAAGTCAAATTCCAAACAAACCAAACTTTACTTGAGCCCTTACATATCCTCATTTGTACCTTATCATTTTTTAGGGTGTGTTTTTTTTTCTCATTTAAAAAAAGTTTTCAATTAGAGTTGGCATTTAATATTATATTAGTTGCAGTTGTGCAGCATAGTAATTAGACTTCGGTATAACTTACATAATGACCCCTCCCCAGTAAGTCTTGCATGCATATGACACCATATATAGTTATTACATTGACTATATTTTCTGTTCTGTACTTTACATCCCAGACTATTTTGTAACTACCAATTTGTACTTCTTAATCCCTTCATCTTTTTCACCTAGCCATTCAACCTCCTTCCTATCAGGCAACCATCAGTTTGTTCTCTGTATCTTTGACTCTGTTTCTATTTTGTTTGTTCGTTCATTTTGTCTTTCAGATTCTACAAAAAAAAGTGAAATCACGTGGTATTTGCCTTTCTCTGTTTGACTTATTACACTCATTATCATACCTTATCATTTCTGAGCAGCACCTTTTGTTTCCATAAGGAGAGGCTGGGAAGTGTTTTTGGCTGTGAGAACACTCCTATGAGTCTTCTCGCACCAGAAGTGATTTAGGTACAGTCACATGAAATTAGCACAAAATACCATGGTATTTCAAGATCCTCTATGGACCCAAGATTAAGGATATGAAGGACTTTAGAAAAAGAGGCAAAAGGTGAACATCCTTTTATCCTGGTCTCACTTTATTGCCATTGGCAGTAAAATTTCTTATTTCTCAGGGCACCAGGGATAGATGACATGAGGAGCTTTCATGAGACTGTCCCATTTCTTATAGTGAAGAAAAGAAGCTGACTCAATTCAAGCTTCTCAAGCAATCAAGAGGGCAATAGGAAGCTAGCGGAGGCTGAGGCTAAGGCATGTCCCAGGACTTTTACAAGAGACCCTCGTCTGCTGTAACTCCCACATCTCACACTGTAAAGCCTCAGCTCCATCACTTACTGCCCCATCTCCTTGCAGACCGGAACCTCAGCCCAGACCTTGGGAATCACCTCACATAGGTGGAGCTAATAAGATTCTATTCCCGCCGAAGCCGGTTTGGCTCAGTGGTAGAGCGTCGGTCTGCGTACTGAAAGGGCCCAGGTTCGATCCCGGTCAAGGGCATGTACATTGGCCGGGGGCACATCCCCGGTGGAGGGTGTGCAAAAGGCAGCTGGTCAATGTTTCTCTCTCATCGACATTTCTAGCTCTTTATCTCTCTCCCTTCCTCTCTGTAAAAAATCAATAAAATATATATTTTTAAAAAGATTCTATTCCTCTAGCCCAAGCAGGTAGAAGTATGGAATGAGAGAGCAATTGACCTTGGTCACATTGTCAGGGGCTCATTGCACTGGTTCTGGGGCCAGATTGAATGACATAGGCCAGGGGATCACTATGTAATTCATTCAACTACTGTGCTGTACACCTGAAACTAAGGAAACATTAAATGTCAATCTAGAGCCAGATTGACTGGGTCTGAATCATGCCCCCTGCTCCTTAGCACTATATTTTAATTTCACCAAATAAAAATGATCATTACACCTAACTCAGAAGGTCAGTGTGAGGAATGAATTCACCTAATGCATTTAAAATGATGCCTGGCACATAGTAACAAGTTGATAAGTACTACTGCATTATTACTACCAGGTAAAATGTATCCATGGTAGTCCAATGTAAATTTTTATTTCATTTTTCTGAAGAATCTCAGCTTCACATGGCGGTAAGTTCTATGGCACTGTATTGTTTGGCATGTTATTGTTTGGCAAATTTACCAAAGAAAGGCTTGTGAACTGACCCAGGAACTTAACAACCTTCTGTGTGCATCAGTTTCCATGAAGAAACACACTGAATGCTTAAAACATCAGATTCACAAGTTAAATTTCAGGCCACAGACTGAGGGCTGTGCCCATGAAATGCATTGTTGGGATCAAGACAAGGAAGGAAAGGAAGAATATGGAACAATTTACCAGGTATGGTGCAGGATACTATGCTTCTGTAATATTGTTTAGTCCTCACAAATGCTTTGCCAGAAGGGATTACTGTTATTTTCATTTTATAGATTTGGGATGTTTAATAATGTGCCAATGATCATACACCCAGTCAGAAACACTATAGGATTAGAACCCCATTCTCTTGGCAGCAATGTCTCACCTGGGTGCTTTTTCTTATTCACTCTGAGTTCTCTTTTTGTCTTGATGCCATCATTTCTCTGTTAAAAAGGAAAAAAAGAAGAATTATGGCAAGGCTTTGGAACATTGTACTTCATTAGGCCTTGTTGGATTTCCCTAATAAACTGAAATCCTGCACCTAAAATCCAATTCAGGGACAATGGGGAGATGGCAAGAAAATATTTCACTGAGGCAGGTTTTTAGCACAAACCTGAAAGGCGTAGGGAACTGAAGATCCCTGGAGAAAGAATTTTCCAGGAAGAGGGAACAGCACATGTAAAGGCCCTGGTTAGGAACATGCCCAGCATGTGAAGACAGCTAGGAGACCAGAGTAGCTAAAGGGAGGGGGAGTAGAGAAGAGGGCAGAAAATGAGGTCAGAGAGCATCTCTAGGGAGGCAAGTTGTGTAGATTTTTATAGGCTATGGCAAGGGCTTAGCTTTTACTTCAATGAGATCGGAATCCACTGGAGAGTTCTGAACAGAGAAAAGATATGCTCTACTTTATTTTCCAGAAGGCTCAGTCCTGCAGTCATATTGGGAATAGTCACACACAGAAGCAAGGAGAGCATTCCAGGAGTTACTGAGAGCATTCCAGGAGTTACTGAAATCATGAGAGATAAAGAAAGTGTGGATTGACATAGTGGCCATGCAGGTGGTGAGAAGTGTTTAAATTCTGGATATGTTTTAAAGATAGAACCAAAACAAACAAAAAAGAGCCAATGGTTTAGATACGGATTATGAGAAGAATCAAGCATAAAAAATAAATTTTGTGCCTAAGCAGCTGGAGAGATGGGGATACCACTTGCTGAGATAGAAAATGAGGAATAAGTTTGGTGAGGAAAAAAAAAGTCACAAGTTTAATAGCAGACATATTAAGTTGAGGGGCCTCTTGGGCTCCCAACTGGAGATATCAAGTAGGTAATATGTATATGAATGTGGATGGAGTTCAAGGAAGAGGCCTGAGATGGAAATATAAATTTGGGAGTCACCAGAGTATAGAGAATATTAAAACTGTGACCCTAGATAAAAGCATCAAGAAAGTATGTATAGACAGGAATGAGATAGTCCAAGGTTAGCTAATGCCAACCTCTAAGTTTATTCTCTCTTAAAGAGGCCACAGGAGTGGATGAGTTGAGCTGAAAGAGATTTCCAATGGTTTAGTCCAAGATTCTTACTTTGCAGTTAAGTCATCTAAGCTCCAAGGCCACACAGCTAATGTTGCTAATGTTGAGATAAGAACCCAGAACTTCAGATTCCAAATCTATCACGTTTCGTGGGTTCAGTTACCTAGAGAGGGATGGATTCTAGGAGTGCCAGAGGAAAGAGGGGAGATGGTAAGGAGGAAAAACAGGGCATAATCCGACTCACCCCAAAGAAGCCATCAGTGCCCTCAGTGATGGTGAAGAGGGAGATGAACCACAAGACCAGGACTCTCATCGTCAGCAGGTCCCTGGTCTGGACATAAACAGCTGGGTCACAGTCTGTGACTACAATAGATAAGGTGTACAGGCAAGGCTGAGGCACAAAAAACAAGTAATTCCAACTAAAAAATTTAATGCACACAATAGTAGGGCCTCACTGAATCAATCAAAAGCCCTAAGTATTTGATAATTTTTCCACTTCACAGACCCAGCCTGAGATACTGTGTTTTCCAACGAAAAGTAGTAAATTTCTGTCTTTACAATCTTACTAGAAAATTCCCTGAGAGCTTTCTTCTAGGAGATCAAATTTGACTAAACATGGTTTTGTTTTATTTTTCTGGGTCAACTTGTATTTTTCCCCTTACATCAAAAAAATAATTTTGTTATTTATTGCAAAGTAATACTCAGTGTAAAAAAAGAAAAATAGAAAGTAGGGATAAAGAAAAATAAGAATAAAACTCAATTCATAATTCTAAAACCATAAAAATTACTATTTATGTGTGCTACATCTTTACAAATCTGAGATTTCTATAAATATTATTTATAATAATTTTTATTTTATTTTTTGACTAAAGTTTGTATTCAACACTTTTCTGTATTAGCTTCAGGGATACAGGTAGACATTCATATAGGTTACACTATTTTAAAATCATAACTTGCTTAACTTTACAATCAGGTGTATTTAATATCCAGCCTTTTATATTTCCCTGAGGTTTCCTTTTCATCTCAGTAAAAACAAATAAATAAATAAATAAATAAAATCATTAAAATAACCAAGGACTCTTAGAATCATTAATACAGTGATTATATTAATAATGTATTAATACATTAATACAAGGATTAATAATGTATTTATACAAGGATAGAATCTAAGTGTTTAAGCATAAAAAATAATCATGAACCAATCCAGCCAATTTTCTTCTTTATAATTAATGTAATTTGCAATAAACTGTCCTCAAGTTTATGGTTATCACACAATAATTTAGACAGAACTTGGCATATATTCAGGGTCACAAAATTAATCACTTATATCCGACTTTATTTCATATGAATGAAAAAAGTCACAGTAAGTTAGAACTGTTGTGTCCAATATGGTAACCACCAGGCATGTATTGCAAGCTAAATTTTAATTTTAATTATAATAAAGTGAAATTAAAAATTCAATTTCTTAGTCACACTAGCCACATTTCAAGTGTTTCAGTAGCCACATGTGACAAATAGCTTCCATATCAGGCAGCATGGACACAAAACTTCCATCATAGCCAAATGTTTTATTGGTCATGAATTATTGTTCAGTAAAAATTAGAAAGTGCTATCACATGCTGTAACATGGATATTCTGTTAGGTAAAATAATCCAATCACACACAAAAAAAGACAAATACAATTACAATTATAAATTGTCTTAAAGGAGTCAAATTCATAGGAACAAAAAGCAGGATGCTGGTTGCCAGGACCTTGGAGAAGGAGTAACAGGGAGTTGTGATTCAATGGGTATGAGTTTCAGTTTTGACAGATGAAAAAGTTCTAGAAATCTGTTGCACAAAACGTGAATGCACCTAATGCCACTGAACTTACACACTTAAAAATGGTTAAGTTGGTATATTTTGTTATGTGAGTTTTTTACCATGGTATGTTTTTATAAGTTTTACTGGATGTGAAGAATCACTTCCTGTGGCCTCTCGGCATTTCTTTCACATCTCCACAGGAAAAGACAAAAAACTGTGATTGCCAAACTCAATAACCCATCCTTAGAATAAGTGCCTTTTATTGGCAGCACTAAACACAGAGTAGAGTTCTCCTTTCCAGCCTTCATCTTGCTTTCTGGATGCACTTTTTAAAAAATATATTTTTATTAATCTCAAAGAGAAAGGGAGAGGGAGAGAGAAATAGAAATATCAATGAGAGAGAATTTTTGATTGGTTGCTTCCACATGCCCCATACTAGGAATTGGGCCCCCAACCCTGGCATGTACCCTGACTGGTAATTGAGCCATGAACTACTGGTTCATAAGTCGACACTCAACCACTGAGCCATGCTGGCCAGGTGCTTGGTGCACTTTAAATGTCATACAATCCCTGTCATCCCTGACAGCGCTGCCCCACACCTAGCTCTCTGACTTACAAGACAAGAGAAAAATATGAGGGGCAGGGTACTGACTTCCAGAGACATGGCCCCATGTCAGCACAGACCTTGTCTGGGGCTTTCCATGGAAGCAGGAGAAGAAGCGGTGGGGCACATAGCACTTTCGTATTTACCTCCCCGCTAAGGAGAGCAGCCCTCTCATGCCCACACCCCTATTTGCAAGACTCCTCCTAAATCTATTGCTTTAACTTCCTATGAGCAGCAGCCTATGCTCCAACCTCATTCCTCCAGATCTGCGTCCAAAAACCTACCTGCTCTGTGTCCTATAATAAAATGTGTGTGTGTGTGTGTGTGTGTGTGTGTGTGTGTGTATACTAGTTGTACCAGTTAACAATGCAGATTTTTTTTCAATAAATGCTGAAAAAACACATATGTTGATATATATGTGACTTGATATGTATGCTATTTTGTTGTATTGACAGCAAGCTTCAAAACTTTGTATGTCAAATTTTCTGAAAGTGTTAGCATCATAAATATTTTTACTCTTAAAAATGTCGAATTTTGTGCAAAAAAAAAAAAGAGCATTTGTAGGAAGTTTTAATTCTTACTTTATTTTGAATAAAAGTGCTGCTGAAAGTTATCGTATACTTCAGGAAGCTTATAATGAACATGTTCCATCTCAAGATACTTGTGAACGCTGGTTTAAATGCTTTAAAAGTGATTATTTCTATGTGAAAGACAAAGAACATCCAGATCAACTGAAAAAGTTTGAAAACCAACCATTACAAACATTATTGGATGAAATGCGTGTCAAAGTCAAAAACAACTTGCAGAAAGATTAAATGTTGCTCAGCAAACAATTTCCAATCATTTACAAAGAATGGGAAAGATTTTAAAGGAAGGAAAATGGGTGCCACATCAACTGAACAAAAGGCCAATGGAAAACTGAAAAGTCATCAGTAAAATGTTGCTTCAATGGCACAAAAGAAAATCTTTTTTGCATCGAATTGTGACTGGTGATGAAAAGTGGGTTTATTTTGAGACTCCCAAAAGCACAATATCGTGGGTTGATCCAGGTCAACCATCAACATTGACTGCAAGACCAAATCACTTCAGAAAGAAGACAATACTCTGCGTTTGGTGGGATTAGAAAGGTGTGGTGTATTATGAGCTTCTAAAACCAGGTGAAACCCTTAATACTGAAACCATTAATACTATTGACAACAAATAATCAATTCGAACCACACTTTGATTGTGAAATGACCAGACTGGGTCAGAAGACATGGCAAAGTAATTTTTGCTTCACACACTTCAAAACCAGTTAAGGACACATTAAAAGGTCTTGCCTGGGAAGTATTAACCCACTCACTGTATTCCCCCAGACCTTGCTCCTTCAGATTACCACTTGTTCCTTGATGATGGCACATGCACTTTCTGAGCAGCACTTCAAAATATATAAAGAAGTAAAAAATTGGGTCTCTGAATGGTTTGCCCCAAAACAAGAAAAGTTTTATTGTGACAGTACCTATAAGTTACTTAAAAGATGGGGAAATAGGAAACTTAGTGATGGACATTACTTTGAATAAAGCACTTTTGATGTTTCTCCTAAAATTATCATGTTTTTTTATTACAAAATCTGCTATTTTTTTTAAATATATTTCATTGATTTTTTACAGAGAGGAAGGGAGAGGGATAGAGAGCTAGAAACATCGATGAGAGAGGAACATTGGCCAGCTGCCTCCTGCACACCCCCCACTGGGGATGTGCCCGCAACCAACGTACATGCCCTTGACCGGAATCGAACCCAAGACCTCTCAGTCCGCAGGCCGATGCTCTATACACTAAGCCAAACTGGCCTCGGCCAAAATCTGCTATTATTAACCAGTACACCGTGTGTGTGTGTGTGTGTGTGTGTGTGTGTGTGTATACCTATAATAATCTATAATAATAAAAGCATAATATGCTAATTAGAACAGACATCCTTCTGGATGTCCTTCCAGATGACCTTCTGGACAAAGCCAGGGCTGTGAGGGGAGCCCGGGTCCCAGGTGCCAGAGGCAGCAGGTGCCGGCAGCCAGGGGAAGGAAGGCCTACTCTTGCATGAATTTCGTGCATTGGGCCTTCAGTATTTACATAAAATAACCGAACAATTTTATGAAATAGAACTTCTTTCTCTGAAACATGCCCATGTATCTTTTCTATTTTTTTTTCTTAATTTATTTCTTTCCTTTTTTTTTTTTTTTTTACTAAATTAATTTCCCAATACCTTTTTGGGAGTGCAGCCACATTGGAGGGAGTGGTGCTCTTTCCAGCCCCTCCCCCAGGTTTCCTCCACTCCTATGGAAAACGATTACTGTGAATTCCTGGGTACTGTTTGGGTTATGGTCTTAGTACTGGAGCTTTCAAAGAAGGTAACTGTCTCTGTGTGTGTAGGTGTGATCTGTGCCCTTTCTGTGCCAGGGCCTGCTTCCAAATGGTAGGCTGGCCTTCTGATGACTCTTTCTCTCCATCTCTTACTCTCTGAACAATCTTCTTTCTCCCGCATGCAGTCCAGGCCTGAGGCTGCAAGCCCAGCTCCAGAAGGCCTGGTGACAGCGCTGGGCACTGTGAGGAAATTCTCATACTCTCCGTCTTTGTCCCCCTTCCTCCCATACTGGAGGGTGCATTCTGGGCTATCTCTTCAGACTGGGTAGAAATGGTAAACTTTAATTTACAATCAGCGTTTCAGACCAGAGATTCCCAGGCACTGCTCTGTAGGCCTATCATGAAGAGCTAAACTATTTATTGATATGCACATGTTTTATTATGTGTGTGCATGTACATATATATTCATTTTTATGGAGCCTGGTCAAAACTAAAAGTACTGCTCTAGAGACAAATATTCATCACTTTTGGAAAGCAGAAAGCATAGGCCATGAGAAGGAGTAGGAAGGGGAGGTAGAGGGTGGGGAAGAAGAGGAGGGAGGAAAGGAACAGGAGACAAAGAAAAGAAGGCATTTAGGAACTCATTAGAAAATACAGGTGCTCCCATCCCACCCTAAATATACTAAATCCTAGACAGCCCAGTCCCAGCCTTATGCATTATTAAAGCTACCCAAGTGATGCTGACCTCTGATAGCTTTGACAGCTGATTGTAGACTGGTTCTCAGGTAGGAAAAAGAAAGGGTTATACACCTAAGTTAACCCTGTGATTTGAATTCTCTTTGGGGGGATTGGGATCTAAGCTTAAACTAATAAAAACTTTTTCTTAAATTCTTTGGTGTACACAGCTCTCTCTGGGATAGGGTTGGGAGACTAATTTTCAGATAAACAACAAGTAAGTTTTTAGTGTTACACTATTTATGGTCCAGAATTATTTGTTATTTTGCTGAAATTCATATGAAGTATTCAGTACAGAATTTAATAGGTGCTAAGCCCCAACTATTAGCTATTACTATTAGCATTACTAGCATTTCAATCTTACCACTAGTATTTTCACAGTTTCTTGTTGGATTGGGTCAGCATTTGGCTTCAATTCGGAGTCAAGTGAACTTATCAAACAAAAGCTGCTTTCGTATGATGCAAACCCCATGGCATTTTCAGCACTTCCCTTTCAAGCCAGAATAGTTTTAATTATTAAGAACGAGAGGCCTGGTGCACGAATTCATGCACGGGTGGAGTCCCTCGGCCTGGCTGGTGATAGGGACCAATAGGGTCGATCGGGGCCAGCCAGCTGGGGGAAGGTACCGCAGACGGTTGGCTGTGGGAGTGCACTGATCACCAGTGAGCAGCTCCTACATTGAGCATCTGTCCCCGGTGGTCAGTGTGTCATCACAGTGACCAATCATTCAGTTCATCTGTCATAGCCATTGCTTAGGCTTTAATAGCCTATATAATAAAAGGCCAGAGACATCACAACTGAAATTACCAGAGACAAGACCACCTCAGCCCCTTGAGGGCTGGCCCTGCCCCCAAGCAAGTGGTTAGGAGCAATCAGGTAGGTAGGCCAGAGGTCAGGGGATATCAGGTAGGCAGATGGCCCCTTTCTGGGCTGGCCCTACCCCCCAACAAAGAAAGAGGGAGGTCCAGGCCAGCCAAGCAATTGCACCCCATCCTGTTACCTGCAAAAGGAGGCCACCAGTGGCAGGGGAGAAGGGGTAGTGCTGCACAGATGGCAAGCAGTGGCAGTGGCAGGGGTGGAGCCAGCTGCCTGCAGCTGGGGAAAGGAAAGCCCTGATAGGCCCTCATCTGAGGCCAGGCCCAGGGACCCTTCCCGAGGGGTCCCGGATTGTGAGAGGGTGCAGGCTGGGCTAAGGAAAACCCCTCCTTCTCAAGTGCAAGAATTTTTGTGCACCAGGCCTCTAGTGTATAGATAACTCTCAAAATCTGTGTGTCTTTGCTACAGGTGAGGAGCTGTTGTCATCAGAGTAAGCATGTTTATGTCACACCTCGCTCTGAGGCAGCTCCGCCCCCAGGGCCAGTGGAGCCTGTGTTGACACTGGCTTCCTGGGAAGGCTTGGTCATTGTAGGACACCCCCCACACACACACCGCCTACTTCCTTGAATTCATTCAAGTAAACTCACTTCTGATAATCCCTGTCCTTCAGTTTACAGAAAACAATCATTAGAATTTGCTATTAAGCCCCTGGAGACAGCTGACCATTGTCTCCCCCTTCTTCCAGTTATATATTTATGGTCTCCAAATATCACTTATTTTTGTCAACAGCAGTCTCCTTATCAACAGTGGTACTTGGTTGGAACTGCCCACACCTACACTTTCCAGCACTTTTAGCAACAATCTAATCTTAGGCACAGTTGAACTCTTGTGTTGCTTCCCTGGCATCAATATTGATGGGATTTTTTTTCCCCCCTATAAATAGAATTTCCAGTAGAGTTGTCTCTCTCCTCTCAGTCACAGGCTAATGGAAAGAGCAGGTCTCCAGCTGGGATCTGAGCAAAATTATGACTCAAATAGACCTGATTGTTTTCAAGGCAAGGGACCTATAAAATCTTGGTTTTATTTTACCTCTTATTTTATGTTTTTGGGAACCTTTGCATTGAGATCTGTCTTTGCATAGAAATCCTTGGGTCATTTGCCTTTAAGAGTGACTTTATGTTTTTTTAAGTAGACAGATACAGTAGAGAAGACAGGTGGAAATATAGATGGGGGACAGAAAAGATAACCAATTTTATATCTGAAAAAATTTTTTGGAAGTTTGGTCAATTATATGAGTTAAACAAACTTCTTCTGGAAGGACTATAATGTAAAGCTATTTACAACCTTATTGAGTGTCTGCATAAATATTTGTGCACAGTAAAATTTTAAATACATATTTTATGTTTTAGCATGTGTTAGTATGTTTATATGGAATAAAAATAGTAGAAAGAAACCAAAATGAATTAGACCCTAACCCAAGTCTGTCCCTCATCTGTTAGAACTTGTGAAAGTCAGTTTCCTCCTCTATAAATTAAAGGGAATTCAGATCCATTCACATTCAGATTCTATTATTACATGCCCATTTCTCCATTTCTCTTTACACATTATTTCTTACATTGTTCATTTAATTAGTGTTCATCGGCCGTCAAATTTAAATCTGAAAAGATTAAAAATTTTTACTAGGCTTTACTCCTGTTTTCTTCTCAAACTGGTTATTGTAATTCTTTTTTTTTTTCTGGAGTATTTTTTTTTAAATTATTGAATATATTGGGGTGACATTGGTTAATGAAATTATATAGATTTTAGGTGTACAATTCAAAATGCATCATCTGTATACTGTATTATGTATTCCCCACCCAAAGTCTCCTTCCATCACCCCTTTACCCTCTTCTACCTCTCCACACCCCTTCTTCTCTGGTAATCACCAGTTGTCTATGTCTATGAGTTGTTTTGTTTTGTTCTGTTTTTGCTTAATGCCTTCACCTTTTTCACCCAGCCTCTGACAACTGTCAGTTCGCTCTCTGTCGTTATGAGTCTGTGGTTATATAATTCTTAAACCTCTATTGAGATAGGCTAAGAATCTACCAAGAATTAAGTCCTTGGGTTGAGAATAGTGGTATAATTTTTAAGAGTTCTAGAATTATAAGGCTGGAAAAGACCAAAAAAATTACTTAGCTCAGTCCCTTCCCTGTGACACTTTACTCGTCTTTAATTTGGTCAGCCACTATAGAGTGAGAACCTCCAATTTCCCAGGCACTGTGCCAGGCACATCCTCCTGCAGGGTGTTCCTGCACTGCAGCTCCACCCACCAAGCAAAACCCCAAAGCAGGGACCCACACCTACTTTAGAAAACTAGTGCTGGTTGCTGGAGTCCTTTCTGTTCCCTATTTAAACTTTGATGTTTCATTGAATGGCTCTCCCTCAGAGTCCAGTTTGTGACCCTGCAACCCACCCCCCCAACTGACCTTTTTTGATCCAAAAATTGAGGTACAAATTTTAGAAGTCTGTGTGTCCTATGCCACTTATTTGAACTTCAGCTTGAGAGCATTTCTGGATTAGCGGCAGCCTAAACCAGCTGTCTGTTCCCTCCTAGCAAGGATTTGGGTTGTGTGTGTCTTTAAAATCTATTCAGACTGCGCTTTGTAGCTTAGAAGAGACCCAGGATGTTACTTTGTTCTTAGCTCATTGCCTCAGACTTCTCCTCTTGTCCTCGCCGCTAGTCTATGTCTCACAGACGACGACCAGCCACGACAAACCCAGCTCAATTCCTTTCTAAACAGCCTGCCAGCTTCAAGGACTGGCTCTAGTCCAACCCCTTCTAACTGAAGATTTTCTCCCGTCACTCACAGTTCAGTAGACCACAGGTTACCACCAAGCCCTGAAAGATAATAAATGACCTCCAGAGAAGGTGCCAAGCTCTTTTTTCCAGCCAAGCCTCCAGCTCAGCACCCGGGCCCCAGCCTCCCCGGAACTCCCAGGTCAGGCTCATTTCTCACCTTCCCCACTCCACTTTGCCTACAGAGAGTGGGGAGAGCCCAGAGAATGTGGGCTTCCTTTTGGATTGTTTGCTTGAAAAAGTATCTGAACAGCAACTCAAGAGTGGTGATAGTTTTATAATAAGAAAAAAATAAGAATAATTCTTTCTAATTTATAAAATGCTTTCATATACCTTGGTTCTATTGTTGGGCAATCTTGAAAATTACAAAATTATTTCCTTTTCGCACTTGCAAAAAATGAGAAGGATAAACTTAAATTCTATTTCCCTAAATTTCTTTCTCAAAAAAAAATCTAGCATTTTGTTGCTCAGGGAATGATTTTAACAAATTCCTCATTGATAATGTAATTTTCATTAAGTTCTTTTAAAATAAGCTGTCTGCTAAGAGGAGGAGGAGAAATGTTTCAAAGCTGGTCTCCTGATAAATTTGAGCGTTATTGTGAGTCTAAGGATACTCAGCTCTTCTAAGATAAAAACACAATTCATCAGGCCTACTGGAAAGAACCAACAGAACAGGCTTTGTAGTCTTCATATGTAAGCGCTCAGGTAAATATGTGTTACAAACTCTTCTTGGGTGGTCTGTTTTAAATAAGACTAAACCAAATATCTAACTTTTTTTTTTAATCCTCACCTGAGGATATGCTTATTCATTTTAGAGAGAGAGGAAGGGAGTGAGAGAAACATGGATGTAAGAGACAACAATTGGTTGCCTCTTGTATGAACCCAACTAGGGATCAAACCCAAAACCTAGATGTGTAAACTGACCAGGAATCAAACCCATGACCTTTTGGTGTATGAGATGATGCTCCAACCAACTAAGCACCCTGCCAAGGGCAAATACCTGACTTTTCATGCAATGCTTATACTGATTAAACTCATTATTTCAAGTCTACAAAAAACATTCTTTAAGTTTTTCTATGCATATTAACATTATTTTCATCATACTTCCTTACTGTTTAGAGCCAGTTTTTCATTCCTAAATGATTCTATAAGTAGAACGAGTTGTCTGGCATTTCCACCTATCCTGCAAACATTATGTCAATCTATACACAAAACCTTCCAGGCTCATACTATGTACAGATGAAGATCAAACATGCTAACAAGGCAAATTCATCTTTTGGACTCCTTTAATCTGCCCTCAAATGTTCCTTCTATGTAACTTCTTCTTGTGCATCCTTAATTCCAGGCAAACTGGTATTCTTCTGGGTTAGAATGAAAGTATAGCTTTAAAAGGTTTATACATTTTGAGTTGTTTATAAAAAATATTTTTTTATAATCCTCACCTGGAAATTTTTCCCCCATTGATTTTTAGTGAGAGTGGAAGGGGAGTGGGGAAGAGAGAGAGAGAGAAAGAGAAGAGAGAGAGAGAGAAAGAGAAGAGAGAGAGAGAGAGAGAGAGAGAAAGAGAAGAGAGAGAGAGAGAGAGAGAGAGAGAGAGAGAGAGAGAGAGAGAGAGAGAGAGAGAGAGAGAGAGAGAAAATACACTGATTAGTTGCCCCCCACAAATGGCCCAATTGAGGCCAGGGATGGAGCATGCAACCCTTGATGAGAAATCGAACTCGTAAACCTTCGGTGCTCAGAATTGATGGTCTAATCACACCAGCAGGGCTACATTTTGGCTTTTTATAGACATGTCCAAATTGCCCTCCTAATTTGTGCCTGTCTATGCTCCCTGGTAATGTACAGAAATGCCTATTTAAGTCATCCTAAGTTTTCTATTAGAATGTTTTTTTTGTTTGTTTGTTTGTTTTTTTCTTAAGAACTGCTTCTTAGGAGCTTTTTATATAGTGTGAATATCAGCTCTCTGTCACGGCTTATAAGTACTTAGTCATCATTGGTCTTTGGTTTTTTAAGTTTTTATGTTTGTTCTGCATAAAAGTTTAAAATATTTATGAAATCAAATCTGTCTATATGTATTTAAATTTTTTCTATAAAAAGATTATAACAGTGTCATTCTATATTTTCTTCTTTAAATTTTTTCTTCTAGAGTTATTTCAGGTTTTCATTTCTTCTAGACTTATTTCAGATTTTAGTATGAACTAAGGGTTTACTTTCATTTTTCTCTAAATGAATAACCAGTTTTTCCAATTATGTTCTTTGACTAAATATTCTTTATCAAGATCATCTTGATAAATGTTATCAATTTTAAAGGCCACTTTGTCATATAATAAAATTCTGATAAATAATTTCTTTAATTCTATTGCTTTCTTTACCATTTCTCTTGCCAGTTACTAGCTTAGTAGTTGGTATTTTGGCCAAAAACATGTCTAAGAGGTTTATCACTGAGTTTCTTATTAGAAAGGATTGGGGGGAGAGGGGGAGGGAAAGGGGACATATGTAATACTGTCAACAATAAAAAATAAAAATAAAGAAAATTCAACATTAAAAAAAATTAATTAACCGGATTCTCTAAGAGACTGCTTATAGAGAAGTCTTCACGCAAAATTTGGCTACAGTACAAACACTAGTGCAAAAGATTTTCATAGAAAATAAAATCTGCTTAACACAAAGAAAGTCTCTTTATCCAAAACTTTGAAGACATAAATCTGTTCCATTGCAACCACTGTCCTAACACCACAGATTATGGTTAATGCCTACTTATCCTTAAACAATAAAGAAACTCAGATTTTTTTTTTAATTTTATAAGAAAAATAAACTATCTTAAATATTTCATTTAAAGTGTTTATTTTAAAAGGCTTTATTTAAATCAAAACCAAAATTCTAGAGTTCCTAAGTCGTGTGAGCCTTTGGAGATTAAAAACTGACATTTGCACTGATGACCTAATAACCCTCACCAGCAAGATTTAGCTCAATTTTGCACAGCTTGAGGGCTACATATCTCATTGCCACTGCTCACCTCTTTGCACTTTATTTATGCACAGGGAAGTTACTATACTTTTATGAAATGCCAGGGCACTTTCACACATATTAATTCTTAAGGATTTTCCTTCTTAGTATGACAGTGCCCAGCTTCCCATCTACTACTGGATAGGAGCCTTTATGAGGTTACCCGTGGCTTGCTGGGAGCGGGTTTGGTAAGGTGGCCTCGGCTCCGCACTGGTTTAGTGCACTACAGTGGTGGTCACTCAGCAAGGTTAGAAACAGCTGTGCATACTCTACTTTATAGAGTCAAAGCATGTCAAACTCATGGCCCACAGGCCTCATGCCTCATTTATCTGGTCCCACATTAGCCTTTGAGTTTGACATGCTAGCTATAGACCTTTTGCATTACCCCTCCAGTTCTCTCGATTATTTTCACAGCTATTACAACTGTGTGGCTATCCAGTCCAGAACTGTGAAGGCCTTGACATCCCATGAGCACTTTGCTACTCAAGCTCAATCTAAGAGAACACCATGATATGTTTGGGAATAGGGTTTCCCCTTCTCTGTAGCTATGGGTATTTCCTGCCAAAGAACTAAAAGGGAACAGGGCAAGATATGTTGAAAGCAGCAAACACATGTGTTTAGATTGGGTGGAACATGGTTTTACAAAAAGTGGCCTTCGGCAAAACTGGGAACGCAGTGGCAGTTCTTCAGAGGAGGCCACCTCCACTTTCAGGGCCATTTACCCCTGCGACACTCACCCACCCATTGCTAATGGCCTTGGGTACCCAGCACCCTCTCACTTCTTCCCATTTACACTGGCTCACACCAAAATGCTAAAATCAGTCACTGATACACGGGTTTTCATGAACATATCCACTTATTTTTTTCTAGGAGAATATTTGCATTTATTTAATTGTGAAATGAATTACATCAGAGGGTACATGGCTGCAAAAGCATGGTGTTTCCCTTACCCTCACTCAGCACAGTAAGAGACACCTTGTAATGTAGGCCCTGCCCCTCATTTTTTTAAAATTTGCCTTTTTTTTTTTAGAGAAACAAGACATACATAATCTATGAAGCATGTCAGTAACAATTATATCAGCTTGTGGTTGTACATAAAATGGGAGTGTTTGCAAGTCAAGCTTCCAAGACTCAACATGTATACACGCCCATTTTAAATCTCCATGCTTGTTGCAAATTAATCAACCGAAACAAGAAAAGTGAAATAATCTGCCCAAAGTTACATTATTTGTTAATAGTTGAGTCAAGTATTATGAGGCTATTATTGTAAAGCTGTTTTTAATTTTAGTTACGGTTATAAATAATTAGTAGTGGTTTTATTATAGCAAAAAAGAGCATAACAAAAGGCTGTGTTAATATTCTGACAAATCATCGGATATATTTTTATCTATTTTTTTGTCCTCTGATGTCTGTGATCTCCAGCCTATGTGTGTTGTTATCAGGTTTAGTTTAATTAATGGATATCACTATGGAAAAGCCAGAGTCATCATTTCTCCATACTTCTTCCATCTTGACCTCCTTTCTATATCTCCTTAAGTAACTTCCCATCATTTAGTTTCTGGCACGGTAAATTACATAGGACATCAGATTTACATAAATAGATTTTTCATGAAAAAAAGAAAAATTATGAATTTTCAAGGCCTGTCAGTTTAAAAATACAGTGTGCTGCTTCATATTTACTTGGGGGTAACAGGAGGGGAAGTGGTTAAAAGGATCAATTTTGGGATTTTTCAGAGTCCAGGAAGGGGGTTAAATTGAGAAATACTTCTCAGATGTATATGGATTCAGTCAAAGCTTAAATAAATCCATCCTAAAGTGAAAATAAACTTAAATCTCTCAAGTGTATTTTTAAACAAATTGCTAAGATTAACATATTTCTAACTAGTGAAATCCTTAAGATTCATATTTTTAACAATTATCTTTAATGGAGCCTTCTTCATTCCAGTTGACCTACCTCCAAGCACATCCAAAAAATAGGGGTGCTATGTTACAATTGAGAAGATTGCACCTTGAGTCTGAAAACCTGGAGTTTGAGTCTCAAGCCAATACCTCAATTTATGTAGTCACCAAAACACAGACCTCTGTTATCACTGCTCATTGCTCCTTCCACTCTATATTCCTTTATTTCACCTCTCTTCAGGAAATGAGATATTGAGAGTCTTCCCCAGAAGGAGAAAATAATCTCAAATTAACAGGAAGCACCTGTGATAGTAAATCAAGTTCTAAGGAATCAAATCATCGCTATTGGGCTTACCTGGTGATTCTCTCCTCACATCAGAGCCCGAGGGAGCCCTTCCTCCAGTGTACTTGTGGCTCAATCACTTCTTAAGCTGTTTGGAAAGACGATCTTAATATCTGGATTACAGCAGCTCTCTGGCATGCATACAGGTCACGGATTTATGACCAACCCCTAGTGCACGGAGGAGCCCAGGACACACCCCCTTCAAGAAGGAAAAGAGAAATACTTTTCTGCTGACTCTCCCTCCCCCTTTGAGTCCATATCAGCCAGGTAAGAGGAAGCAGCTCAGAGCCAAAGACTAGACGATTCCCCTGGCAGGTACAGGTGGATTTCTGAAACCACAGAAGGAGCTCTAGGGGAATGAGGAACACTTCTGTCCTCGATCAGTTTTCTACAAAATGCCACTTGGTTGAACCTTCATGTCCAGCCTCTGGATACTAATGGTCACACCCCATAAAGCAAAAGAAATACAGCCCTTAGTTCATGATTCCAAATGGATGAGGGTAGGGGCAGACATTATTATTTTGGGGTTTTTTTCTGTTTTCTCATTCAAGGCTGAAGAATGAACTTACTACTTTCCCAGATAAAGGAACCTGGACTTCTGGGTGGGCTAATATGGGGTGGAGGCTGGCAAAAGAGAAGAGCAATGTGCACGTCTGCCCCTGGGTGAAGGTTTCAGTATGTTCTTTGTCCTTAAAAAACCTTGAGCTAACTCTTATTAACTTTTTTAACAAAGCTTTCTTCCTTTCTTTTCTTTTTTCTTTTTTTTTAAATATATTTTATTGATTTTTTTACAGAGAGGAAGAGAGAGGGATAGAGAGTTAGAAATATCTATGAGAGAGAATCATCGTCAGCTGCCTCTTGCACACCCCCTACTGGGGATGTGCCTGCAAACAAGGTACATGCCCTTGACCAGAATTGAATCTGGGACCCTTGAGTTCACAGGCCAATGCTCTATCCACTGGGCCATACTTGTTTCGGCAGTTTCTTCCTTTCTAAGGAGTCATCACCTTTGAAAATAAACATTCCACGTGTGCAAATGATCGAGGTGGCTTACACTTGAAGCCATTCCATATTTTACAAATTAATTGAGGTGTCTTACATGCTAATGCATAAAATAAAATTAT
Organism: Pipistrellus kuhlii; assembly: GCF_014108245.1. Classification (NCBI taxonomy): domain Eukaryota; kingdom Metazoa; phylum Chordata; class Mammalia; order Chiroptera; family Vespertilionidae; genus Pipistrellus; species Pipistrellus kuhlii. The sequence goes on along the minus strand of NW_023425551.1, from coordinate 70,528,774 downwards.
ACTAGAATAGAAATTAAGGAATACAAACCATAAAAGTTCTATATAAAATAAACAAATTACAAAAAGGAAAAAACTATAAAAGTAGAGAGTCAATTAAGAAACAAAATGCAAATAAAAACCTATGAGTTATCTGTAGTGTTGTGTAAGTTTGACACTCAACCCTAGGGATGGAGCTTCCCAGCAGTCAAAGAAAAGGAAAGCTGATCAGCTACAATGTTCTTATCAGAACAGGGGAAGCATCCATCTTCTCAGGAAGGAGAAAATAGTCCGTGGAGCACAAAATTCTAATAGAAACTGTTTTTGTGTGTGAACTGCTAATAAGATGGGAGCCCATAATTTCAGGTTGAAGACCTTTAGTGCCAAGCAGCCTTAAACACAATGCTATCCCAGCTGAGCCCCTCCACAATCAGGTCTGCATCGGGTCCAGTGGAAAGTTCTAAAGAGAACAAAGCCTTCTTGACAACCCATAGTGGTTGAAGGGCATCATTCATTGCTCCTTTCTCCATCAACCAGCCTGAGCAGAATAGAGTTGATCTCACAGTTTAATCAAGTGAACTCCATTCTCCTCCGGTGCCTTTTCCACTGGCTTTTGCCTGTTTTCAGGATCCACCAATTGTAAGTGGATATACAAAATATATCCTTTCAATACAAAAGGTCGGTCAAGGGCTTCTTTTCAGCCCAGGACTTCCCTTTTCCTATTGTCTCTATTAAATTGCAAGTTCATGTAGGAGTACAGAAGTCACTGACACCTTAGTGGGAAAGTGTTTATAAAATGTGACTAACTAATTTACTACTTACTTAGGGAGAAAAGTGACTGTGGAATCAGGCTGTGGGCTTGGAGGGAGGAATAAGCCTGTAGTGGGGCAGACAAAATAGCTAATCAGCATAGAGCTTAAGGTGATAAAGGCTTGAAATCAGATGGAAGCTCTGGTACTCACCTACAGCTCACTGTGTTGTGAAGCCCAACAATGTCCTAAGGGCTGGCCCTCGGAACCACAGGGACTCCTAGTTTCTTATTAGCCCAAAAACATTTTAGCAGATTCTAGAAAATAAGGCAACCAAGTAAACATCAATGATTCCATGAGTATACTGGCTGGGGGGGTGACCATCTAAATCAAAACAAATGAATACATTTACTAGTTTGTGAATTCCATATTTAATAGGAGATCATGGTATACCCAATATTTAGGTTGTTTCACAATAGGGTTTGCTTTTCAATTACTGGTGACTCATCAATAAACTGCTTACTCACCCCTTCTAGTTTCTTCCTAATAATCTTAAAGCATGCAATGCTGAATTTCTTAGTATTTCTTGGTTTGGTTTGGGGGCTCCTCAGTCCCTGCCAAAGTGGCTTACGTGCTCATGGATAAAATACAGCAAGGGGAGCAGCATGAGTTTGAGCACCAATGGAAGCATTGCTCTTCTAGTGTGATTACAAAGCTCCTTCTGCCACAAAATCTCACCCACACTAACCTATGAAGCAGGAGCACAGTACTCACCTGAGTACACAATGACAGCTAAACCAATGCGTTTCTATCCACCTGGTCTACATCACATCTCTTTGGTGATCTTGACATCAGAACTTCTTTAGCAAGACAAGGCCCAACATCCAACAGATGCTACAGAAGAACAGGAAGAAAGACCTGGGGCTGAAGAAGAGCTTCAAGCCTCCCAGCTTCATCTGTTTGTGTTGGATTCCTGAATGGTCCGGTCGCTTGATTTCCCAGCAATTGAGCAGAGTCACTGGAGTAAACAGAACAAACCTGAGGCCCCAAAGGAAGGAAAATGTGACATAAATATGTTATTGCAACTGGTCCTCTGATTCTTCTCATGTCAACCAAGATTCCCTGAGAGACTACTGGGTGTGAGGCAATATCTGAATTAGACAGATCAGGAGGCGCACCTGGGGGAGGGCATGAACCCACCCAGAGCAGTTGGACCCTGGATGGCAGTGTCTATACTCAAAATTGCTTTGTCTTACAGAAGTGCTATTCCAGGGGCTGCAAAAACCAATGGACGCCTTGAATGATGTGATGATTCAAAGGTGTGCTAGGCCCTAAACTGTTTCAAATGGCTTCATTCCATAATTATGAAATGGTTAAATCCAATAAAAAAATATTTCAAGTAAAATTGTTAAGAAACCTGAGAGTAGGAGCAAAGAGGGGAAGAACTGAGTATAAAACATAAATTAGAGTGAGTTTTTCCTAATATAATAAGACAATCAAAACTGATGTAGTCTCTTAACACTCAGAAGTAAGACTTAAAGAGGTGGATGGGGAATTATTAGACCGTTTGGGGGCAAAGCTTGGTCAATGTAACATAGAAACTTTTTTTTTGTTGGGGGGGGGGGGTGGCATTGCATAATAATTGTATTGCTACTTACCATTAAAATAAAGGGCATCCAAATGAACAAAGGGATAGTTCACAAAACTGTAGGAAATCTTATCCATATCAGAGACAAGGGTAACAATGTATAGACATGAGAAGTGGCCTGGAAAACAATTAGGAAAAGATATGGACTACCAAGCACTTAGTATGAGCTCACATTTGCTGAACACTTACCATGTTCCAAGTACAGTCTGAGCAGTTTCCATCTGCTTTTATACTCCTAGCAACCTGTGAGGCAGTTACCATGATCATCCCCACTTTATAGATGAGGAAATCGAGGTGCAGGGTGGTGAAGTAAATGATGGGCCAGAGCCCCAACTCAGTCTGACTTCAGAGTCTGTGTTCCTAACCTATACTGTACTGCTTCTCAAAGACAGGTGAGCAATACAAGTAGACATATCCAACCCTTGCAAAATAAGCAAAGAAAAGGCAAAGGCTATGTCTCAAGTACCAATGAGACATAGCATTCTTATCATCTGAGCCTTCCATAATAATTTGGAGAGCCACTAGAACCCTACAGAACCCACATTTCCATTTCATTCAAAAGTCACTAAATGCAAGGCCCGGGCTCGGTTTAACAGAGCCTGGCAGGGTTCCATCCATTGCCTTGAATCAGCTCAGATTGTAGATATTTAAACATCAAAGGTAATGCAGAGAAGAGGAAGCTATGAACTATAAAAGTAATGAGCTTTTTTTTCTTTCATTCCACCTGTCCTTAAAATAAGAATTATACAGCACCACATAGCCTAGTTCTCCAAGCTCAGCAAACCCTCCTGGGGTGTCCCAAAAGTCACAACCACAGGCAACTACTGAACACATACCCCATGTTCACATGATGCACAGAATTCACATGGGGGCAGGGCACCCTCCGCAGAGAAGTTGTCTGATAGACCTCACAAGGATCCTGCTCTTAATAGACAGGTCCAGAGTGCCAGGCCCTTCACAGCGACATGCAATTCTGCGCAGCTGACCTAAAGCAGCAGAGAAAAGTAACAGGAACAGGCTTCAGGAGAACTGCCCTGGGTCTGCTGGATTAGAGGATAAAATCCAACAGACTAGGCCACTCAGTGCCCCACAGTGCATTCTGGTGGGTGAAAAGCTCTCCCAGAACAAAATAATTCTCATTCTGTCCCCGGGCACTTTTTCTTTGACCTTATGCTGTACGGAACCTCCTCACGGGGACAAACATCTGAAGATGTGGCCTGAGATTAAGATATTCTTCTCACCGAAGTATTGTTTCTTTTTAGCAAACCACAAAGGAACCCCAGGGCTTCTGAATGTCCTTCGAGCAAAGGGAGACATCTAGTGGCCAAGACTCAACTGTTTAGTAAATTAATAAATTGTGGAATGGTTTAGTTGCATGGTATACTGGGGACTTGGCAGGGAAGGGGTGTGGTCTAAACCAGGTAACTTCAGAGACCCTGAGCTACTTTGCCCATATGTTTGCCAGGGATTCAACTTTCAATGGAATTCATTTATTCATTTATTTATTCAAATCAACAAACATTCGTATTAAATGTCTACTAGGTGCAAGACATTACTAGGCCCTGGGGACCTCAAAAATCTATAAATACTGCCTTCTAGGATCTTATACATTCATAGAAAGACTGGCCCACCAACAATCAGTTCAAATACATTGTGGTGGGAGCTGACCACATTATAGCAGAGCAGCCCACTATATTCTTTAGAAAAGGCACGCAGATGAATCTTTGAGGATGAGAGGAAGACATGTCTAAACCACAGATCTCAAACTGGCACCCTGTGCACCCCATCTGGCATGCAGATGTGTTTTTCTTGGCCCATTCAATGTTTTTAAAACTCTGAATTAGTTGCTGACATTTAAACATCAGGGGATTTCATATGAGAATCCAGATTTCAGCTTCTTTTGAAAAAAATAGGACGACCTGACAACAGTTTCCATATTCTTGCCGGGTGATGTTTAACTGGAGCTGAGTCTCTGAACAGAGACTGCCTGCCTTCCGTAACCTTTTTTCATAAAAGCCCAAAAGTTACTTATTTCAATGAATTTGGGGTATATTTCATATGAATAGGGTACAAAACTCAAAATTACAAAAATATAGTTATTGAAAATCTAGTCTCCCACTATTCTTTTTCCACAGCGAATAAATCATCATCGACAGTTAGAAACTGCATCACTACATACACCACACCATACACTAATATTCATTTCCTCTAGATTAAAAATTTTTAAATCCTATATAATAAAAGGCTAGTATGAAAATTGTCCCCTCGACCAGGAGTTTGAGAGTTTAACAGGGACTTTGACCTGCCAACCGCCTTCAGCCCCTCCCCCAAGTCGGCCCAACCAATTGGCCCAATCAGGGAGGGTCAGCTGACGCCACCCACTCATGAATTCATGGATGGGGGCTCTAGTAAAATATAAAACAATAAAGATACAAGAAATGAAGGGAATTGTTGCTGTTACATTCCTTAAATAATTTGTTGATTTAATAACAAAGCCTTTCTAATGTAAGACCATAATCCAAGCATTACAAAAAGAAAAAACTTGGCCAAAATACCAAAAGAAATAAAAAGTTAGAGGAAATTCTTCTTGGTAAAAAATACAATGAATGGCATCCAGATATAAATAATTACCTAGAAAAATATTTTAATTCATATCATTAAGGTGTTTTTTTTTCCTTAAATATGTAATTAGTTCTTATAAATCAATAAGAAAAAGACAATTGTTGAAGTCACTTTCTAGGCTTAAGATGGAGCTGCTCTGCATTGAGTGTGCCATGTCAGCAAACCAAAATGTTTTAGGTAACTTTTATGCCCTGTAAATGCTCCACCTGAGCAGAAATGCAGTTTATCCAGTCAGCCAATTCCCAAATGCAAGCCAATTCTGGCTCTACACTTATTTCCTTGTTCCTTCTCACCTCAAACCAAGTGGACTACGTGGCCCCAGCCATATCAGATAGCTTGTATTTTTCTCTTCCTTGTTCTTTACTCTTGACCTTATGAAAGCTTCTTGTCTTCCCACCCCATTTTGCAACCCTGAATAGAGACTGTCTGTGTCATGAAGTGTTAAGTGAAGTTTGCCTTTCATTTTTAACACGACCAAAGAGACACATGGACAAAGCAATATGAATAAACAAAATAAGGATAAAGATTGTTCTGAAAGCTACACAAAGCAAAGAAACAACTAGCATTACTTGAAAAATGAAGAATAAAGAATTGATTAAGTATAAGCTTTCACCTCTCAGGTGGGCAAGGATCAAAGGGGTTGATAATACTGTTACAGGTGGGAGAAAACAGTCACATATATACTAGTAAGTAAGTCTCTATTACATTTTTTGGTCTTTTTATTAATTTTTTTATTGATTAAGAATTTGCCCTCAAACCCCCATTCTAATCCCCCACCCCCATCCCACTTATGCCCCCACCCTCCTATTGTCCTTGACCACTTATATGTGTGCACATAAGTCCTTCAGTTGATCTCTCCTTTTTATCCCCACCCTCCCTTTGAGGTCCAACAGTCTGACCCATGGCTCCTTATCTTTGGGTCTGTTTAAAACAAAAAGGTTTTAATCAACTGAAATTCTGAAATTACTAATACCATGTAACTTGGCTTAAATTGACTAATACAGAAATTGATAACAAGAGCAAAAGCTTCCGTAAGAGAAATCTGAAAATACATGGCATTTGCTTCTGCTCACCAATTCCACGAGGAGGTGTGGCTGCACCAATGGCAAGAAGCTCCTGACCATGAGCATCGCCAAGCATGCATTCGAGATCATCCACTTGCCCACCCATGAGAATGCCCTGCATGTCCTGGTGAATACCATCAACAGCAATGGCCCTGGGAGGATTCCACCCACCTTGGACAAACTAGAACAGTGAAGAAACGGCTGTGTCTCCCCTGCGCTGTGTGAATTGGGCTACCTGGCTGCGCCAGAGTGAACTCAGGAATGGGGAATGCACTGAGAGTTACTCATGTTAAGTACTTCTGGTCCTTAGGGCACTTTATGGTGTTGGCTTGCATGTTAAATACCAGAAACAAAATCCAACGTAAAGAAAGGTAGATTTTGCTAGCAGTAGGTTCTTTTGGGTGGTCTTTGGAAAGAGGTGTGATGATTCACAGAACAAGTTTTTATACTAAGAAACAAGGAGAACTGCCCTTCAGAGAAATGTGAAGATCCACATATGCCTCTGGGAAAAGCGGAGCAGTGAATTTTCTTCGGGTATAACACTACCTGTGCAATCCCACCACTAACTCATTGAACCTGTTGACACAGCTTTCCCATGCCATTGTCCCACAATAAACACACCACAAGACTTTCTCCACCCACTCGTCCCCTTTGCTACCTACTCCTTCCTAGGAGACACAAATAGCCTTGAACAAAAATAACTGAAATAGTTCCAATAATTTCTTTCACCTCCTGACTTTGCATTTACGGAACACATACTACTGCCAGGAATTTGCATGTATTTTCTAGCTTAAATTTCGCAACCGCCACTTCTGATGGGTTTTATTTTTTCTTCTATTTTGCAGATGATAAAACCAAGACTTTGAAAGTTAACCAGCTCACCCAAGGTCACACAATCAGTGGAAAAGCTGACTCTGGAAATCAGGTCTGTTCACCTTGGGTTCCTGAAACTTTCATCATTTATCTTTAAAGCATGCTTTGGTGCCTCTCTGTCCACATTCAGAAATCACAAGACCTTAAGTATATGGTTTAAAGCAAGCTTTACAAGAAGTCTTGGGGCTTTTCAAAGAGTGAAGCTTGCCCTACCACCACCATATACCCAGGGTGTAAAAGTTTCTGGACCTGTGGGTTAAAAGAAATGTCACCTCAGAGGTTTTATTTGGATCTCAGAATATAAATTATTTCTTTAAAATCTTAAAAGGAGTTCAGCCATTTGAGAAGGAGGCAATGGAGGCCTTAAATCTAGGTTCTTTGTAACTCTATTCAAAATCATAAGGCTGAAAAAATTTATTTTATTTTTTCATTTTTCATTTTATCCAGCTTTATTAAGATGTAATGGACATATAACATTGTGCAAGTTTAAGGTCTACTGTGTGATGATTGCTATACATGTATACTGAAATGATTACCACAAAATAATTTGATTTCATTAACTGAACCTGAGAGCCATTGGAGAGGACTAGGAAATTGCAGAGTATTTTCAATTACCGATGGACTAACCTAAGCTAAATACTAGCAATTCACACCTTCAAGGAACATACAGATTAATAAAGGAGACAACAAACAAATAATAATGAAACCACCTCAACTAGAATAATAGTAACTTGGGTCTTACAGGACTAGTGATAAGTAGACTCATCCCAGGTCATTCATCAGCGTCCCAGTGACCTGACCTTGCGTCAGAAGAAACTGAATTTGGGGGATCCCATTTATAATATTACAGCAAATTTTTTCCAACATTAATATAATGGCAAACAATACACAAGAACTGAGCACCTAAACCATGTCTGACCACAGGAAATGTATATTAATTGCACCCACTCTGCCAATCAAACCTTACTTGCCATTTCTTCTCAGAACACCATTTTGTCTCTCCCATTCCACCATGAGAAGCCCTATAGTGTAAAGGGTTAAAAATAAGGGCTGAAGAAACTAGTTATGTTTGAATCCAATTCTGCTAAATCAGCTAATTATATGGAACAAGGTATTTCACTTCTCAAGCTTCATTCATAAACCTAGACCAAGTCATGCCTCCCTCCCTAGGTTTGCTGTGGAGATTAAGTGAGATACTATATGTAGAGTGTTTTGCTAATGACCAGCATATTCTGAATGCTTTCCTAAAATAAAATAAAAAGTAGCTTCCTAGAATGTCCATTTCCCTCATCTCCATCTCATCGAATCTTAGGAGACTTTAAAGCCTGAATCAAGTTAACTGCCCCATGGCTACTTTATCCCTGACTATCTCTTATGAGAATGACTTCCCATTAAGAACACCATATACTTAAGTGTTGTTCGTTAGACTTATTTGACTCTGGCAACTCCTGAAAAGAAGGTGGTGGCCTATTGTTGGCTTGAGGTGGATAAGAGGCAGATAGGCAAGCACTATGCTCCCAAAAAGGGAGCCAGAGAAGACCAGAGACTGCATTTCTATCCTATCCTCCTATCCCTCAATCTACTTTCTAACTATATAACCTAAGGTAAGGCCAGGCCTTGGTTGCTTTATCTGTAAAATGGGCTGTATCTCATTTTCCCTAGTTGAAGTCAGGGAGCTGAACCCTATGTCCTAATGTAAGAGCTCTTCCAGCTCTAGCTTTGAGGTCTCCTGCACACGGCCCTGGAAGTGGGAGAGTCTATCAGGTCTAGCACCTTAAGGCCAGGTGGCCTATATATCTGGCCATTCTAGAGCCCTCCAAACCCTCTGAGTGAATGGGACATATTGTTCTCATTTCCCTCTACACCCTCCAAAATCTGGAATTTGTCTGCAATCAGGCCATAAGCCAACAGCTACTAGCACCCAGGCTGCCAGCAGGGCAGTGCCCAGGGCTCGTTGATGTCAACACTGATGAGGAATGATTGAAGTTTGGCTCTGCCTGTCCCTCTCTGTGCTATCTTCAGCCAACAGCCCACAGGCTTTCATCTGCTGAGCCGTCAGAGTTAAACAACAACGGTATTCTTCCTTCCTTCCTGGACTCCCACCCTTCCCTCTGGCCACTGTCTCAAAGCAACTAACCAGCAATGACTGGATAGCCCCTGCCATTTAGACTTCTTGTAAATGGTAAGAGTTCTGGGTGAGACAGCCAGATTGTCTGCTTCGTTTAATACTGGCCTGTTGACTAATCTCAAGGAGAAATGAAAAACAGACAGAAGAGGGGACTGCAGACATTTTTTGGCTAGAGATGAGGTAGAGATTTTTGATCAAGGAGTCCTGACCCTATCCGTAACCAGGCAAGGACTGTCTGCCTCCAGGTCTCCCCTAGACATCGCAGGAGAAGATCCTTAGTGAGAGAGACCAATAGCCAAAGGCCAATGCTGTCCCTAACACACAGTGGAAAGGCAGCTGTCCATGGAGGCCATCATCAGGTTGTGTTTTCCCAAGAGCAACTGGCCAGTATGGGCTGATACCCAGCCCAGTCTCCACTTGCCAAACCATGTGCCACATCTGTGAGCATCAAAAAAGGGACTCCCTTTTCTGGTGCTCACAAAGGCTCCATAAGGGGTAGTGTGGGCCCAGTGTGCACTTATGTGTCTGTGCCTCCCGATGGCCATGCTGGGTAGCTTTGTAAATAGAAGGTCAATAGCATCCTTACAACTAGCTACTCTACCACACACTTTTCTCCCAGTGCCATGATTTATCTTTCCTTCTTCCTTTATTCTTCCTCTCCCATCCCTTCCCCAGTCATTCTTTCTTTCTCCCTTTCCCTCTCCTTCCCCCCCCCCCTCTCCCTTTCTCCTATTCCTCACTCCCAATCTATGGTCACATGCTGGATGGCCAGATTTTTCCTAAATCTTCAATAATACACTGGAAGGTGGGAGACAGGTGAATGTGGAAGGAAACCGTAGAGAAGAAAGCCTTTGTATTCAGAATACAGTCTTTTTTTTTTTCTTTCTTTCTTTCTTTAACATGTGGCCTTGGGATTAATGGCAGGTCATTCTGAGAGATAGCAGAAAACATCAGAAGGATAGATTAAAGAAACCTTGAGCAGAAAGAATTTGAAGAGTTATTTAGCTCTGCCCACAGAAAACAGCAGACACAAAGGCTGAGAGGTGGCCTGTACCTGACTTCTACTTTCCTTTCTAGTTGCCTGCTCTGATGGGCAAAATTACATCCCTTCCCACCCCAGAGATGTCCATGCCCTAATCCCAGAACCTGTGAATATATTACTTTTTACATGACCAAAGGAACTTTGCAGATTCAATTAGACTTAAGGTCTGCTTTGTAGTTGACCTTAAAATAGGAAGATTACCATGAATTATCTGGGTGGGCTCAATCTAATCACACAAACTCTTAAAATCAGAGAACATTCTCCCAAAGAGAGAGTGAGAAAGATGTGAGGTGTGACAGGGACAGACACACCAGCCCCCCGGCAAATAGCCAAGTCCTACAACTACAAGGAAAGAATTCTGCCAACAACCTAAATAAATTGAAAGTGGATTCTTCCCCCAGAGACTCCATTAAGGATCACAGTTCTGTCAACACCTTGAATTTAACCCAACACGACGACCTGTATCAGACTTCTTACTATAGAATGTTGAGATAATAAATGGGTGGTGTTGAAAGTCACTAAACTTGTAGTAATTTGTTTTAGCAGCCATAAAAAACAAGTGCCAAAAACCACCAAGAAAGTCAAATAATAACAATCTCTCCGCCCTTTAATATTCTATATGTGGCCCTGAGAATATGCTTCTCACAGCTCCCAAGGAGTGAGCTGTGCTTAAGCAGTTGTGCTGCTAATTCATGAAAGTCAAATACAAATCCGTTTGAAAAACTTATAAACCCAAATTGCTAAAGTGTTCTCTGACCAAAAACTGTAACTTTATCTTCAAAAATATTAAAGAACACTTGGTAGAGGGATGAAAGAGAAAGTCATGGTCATGAAAAGTGTAGCATGCAAAGTAGAGATGTCAAATATGAAGCATCCTTTGAAGAATCTCATCTGGGAAGAGAAAGGACACAGTTAAGGGAGAGTGTTTATACAAGATGGGAGAGACCTGCCCATTTTTATTGGGCATGGCAATTAAGCTGGTCCATAAAGAGAAGGTCAATACTCTGCATATACTGGTATGATAACCCATAGACACAGACAATAGGGTGGTGAAGACCTGGGGCAGGGGGTCGGGGCAGGCTGGAGAGGGTCAATGGGGAGAAAAGAGGACATGTGTAATCCTTTCAGTGCTAAAGGTTTTTTAAAAGACAACAAAAGGACCGAAACTGGTTTGGCTCAATGGAAAGAGTGTCGGCTTGTGGACTGAGAGGTCCCAGGTTCAATTCTGGTCAAGGGCATGTACATTGCTTGTGGGCACACCCCCAGAAGGGGGTGTGCAGGAGGCAGCTGTTCGATGTTCTTCTCTCATCGATGTTTCTAGCTCTCTATTCCTCTCCCTCCCTCTCTGTAAAAAAAAAAAAAAAATATATATATATATATATATATATATATATATATATATATATATATATATAAAGAAAACAAAAGGGCAATACAATACAAAACAAATAACGTGGCATAAGCTCCCAGAGGAGACATGTGGATGAGGAATACAAAAGGAGGCAGTAGCAGTCAACTAGAGGAAGGCTGCCTTTGAATCTGGGGGAAAGAGGGACCATGTGGGGTGGGGCATAGCCTTACCCTCCTCTCCTGGGTTGGAGGCCAGTAGCTGTGGGTGCAGAGGAAGGCTTTCGGGGAGTGAGGAAGGTCTAGGAGGGCAGATGTGGAAGAGACAGCATGACCTGACTGTTGTCATGTTGACTGGAATGAGTAAGAACATTCTGTTAGAAGTGGGAAAGGAATTTGTTTAGGCTGCAGCCCCTAGTGGTGATTTTCCTCTGCAGAGATAACCAACTAGCTTGGAACGTTTTTTGCCCTTTATTTTTTCAGTTTCTCTGTTCTCTTTCATTAAATTGGCCTTTATTCTTGTAAATAATCAAGGAATATTCTGGGAGGAGGCATGTCACAGCATGCTAAACAGCTATGCTCACCTCTCCCTGCGGATCGAGTTAGCAGCCACGGAGGTCACATCATCACTCTGCCTATGCAAGTGACGCAGCTGTCCTCGGGCTGGAGAACCAACGGCAGTAAGTCTGGGGTGGCAACCTGCAGAGGTTGATAAGGGTCCCTGTGAAGCAGGAGAGGTTCTTGGTGCCCAGGCACTTGTTCTGCTCTGTGTAACGGTATTGTGGCAGGAAAGTGCTCACAAAAAGGCACCAAGGCGGGGGGGGGGGGGGGGGGGGGGGGCTGCTGAGCAAGACACTATCTGTGCTGGTCAGCCTCAGATGAAAAGGGGGTCCTGGAACAATTTGGGCCGGAAGACAACAGGATTCTTTCTTTCTTTCTTTCTTTCTTTCTTTCTTTCTTTCTTTTTTTTTTTTTTTTTTCTTTCTTCTTTCCTTCTTTTCTTTTTTTCTTCTTTCTTTTTTTTTTTTTTTTCTTTTTTTTTTTTTTTGGCACAGGAATGAATACATCTTTATCCCAAATGCAAAGCAGGCATTAAATCCAAGGACAATAAATGGTGAGACCAGCATTCCAGGAACAATCACAGGCTTTCTCTGTGTGCTCAAGTGAAAACAGTCCCACTGGGCTTCAAAGAGAAATGTGGGCCTCTTCTTCTCTTCTTAAGTAAACAAAATTAAGAAAGAGCAAGTACTTCCTACAGCTGTGGATGTCCAGAATTTCTTCCCAGCCTACCCCAACCCTGACCCCAACCCAGGGTCCCTCATCCTTTCTGGCTTAGAGCAGCATGTACACAGTGACCTTAAGGTTGAACTTGAAGTTATTTGGGTGCCCTCTTTGAGAGCAAATACTAAAATAAATATTAAAATAGCCTTCAAAGCATAGTCAACGTTCCTAATCCCTTGCACGCCTCTGCATTTTCCCTATACTTTGAAGATAAGTCTTTGTTTATTTGAAACAAACCCTGATATTGATCGTGTATGTTTACAAAATAGGTAAACTTGGGGGAAAGAAAGTCAGTTCATACTGAAAAAGTGTACATTTGGGATATTTTGAGTTACAAGCACCTTAATACATTTTAAAAATTAGTTTTTAGTTCTAGAAATAAGTGAATTTGTCCTTTCAGTACAAAGGAGCATACTAGTGAGTATCCCTTTAGTTCTGCTTTCTGAAGGAGAAGCTTTATGCTAAAAACTAGCCTGAAAAAAGTTGGTGCTGCTCAGGATGGGCCCTGGAGTCAGCTGTCCCTTTGTTTTCCACTTCTTGTCAGGCTGGCAGAGTGCCATCCCATAAAAAGCCTTGTCTCTGCAGAGGCCAGCCAGGCTCTTTGTGGAGTCACCTCTTGCCACTTCCCAGAAATCACTCCTGAGTCAGGGAATTGCAAATAAAGTTTGCTCCACAACACATGATCCCCTCCTCCCACACATCCCTCCTTGAGTCTTGCGGTTTACATATTCCCACAAGGTCAAGCCAAGGACATTTGGTCACATGCAGAGTTATGGAAACAGCACATGTAGGAACAACCGTACAACAAGCTTGGAGACTTAAAATTCCTCTAATTCCATGTAGGATTTCACATGGGACCGCTTCCCTTAGACAGAGAGCTGTTCTTTTCCCAGAGCAAGACATTGTGTGACCAGTGCTTCAGGGCAGAAAATCCCAGTTCCGTTCCATGAATATTTTTGCCCCGGACCTACCATTTTCTAAACATGCGGGTCACAAAAGAAATTGAGCACCAGATATTGGCCTCAAGGACTCCACAATCCAGACGAAAGACAGAAAATACACACAGCCATGAAATATTGTAGTTTGCTGATTGATTCATTCAATCAATGTCTTTTTTAAAATATCTATTTTGTGCCAGGTACTATATACAACACACTGGGAAAATAACAAATAAATAATGCTTGGATCTGTCCTTAAAAAGCTTGCAGCCTGGCAGATGGAAACAGAGCCATCAGTAAACATAAGCTCTATAGATAGGGAATATATCAGGGCTGGTCATGGTAGGACTCAGTTAAGGCAGCAATAGCTTGAACATCCAATAAATGCTTAAGAGATGAGCAAATGCGGCCAAGTCCAGGGAAAACTTCACGGAGAGTTACGATTTGATGTGACTCTTCAACAGTGATTAGAAATATGGATAATTAGAGGACAGAGGTGAGCCCTTTCCGGGAAGAGAGACCCATTTAAGACTATGAGCTGGCTGCTTCCCAAAACAGGGAGAGACAGTCACAACTGGAGTGGATCACTGTGTCTGCTTACAGTTCTTTAAAATGCAGCAAAGACTTAACAATATTTAACTGTACCATATGTTGGATGTCAATGCCAGCAGAAAGAAATTGAGCTTGAGTAAACTTCTACTGTTGCTCAGTGGTTGAGCATTGACCTATGAACCTGGAAGTGACGGTTCGATTCCTGGTTGAGGCACATGCCTGGGTTGTGGGCTTAATCCCCAGTGGGGGGCATGCAGGAGACAGCAGATCAATGATTCTTGCTCACACTGTTGAATTCTCTCTCTCTCTCTCTCTCTCTCTCTCTCTCTCTCTCTCTCTCTCTCCCTCTCTCTCTTCCTTGTCTCTCTCTCTCTCTCTCTCTCTCTCTCTCTCTCTCTCTCTCTCTTTTCCTTCATCTCTGAAATCAATAAAAAATATATTTTTTAAATACATTAAAATTAAATGCAGCAATGTATCCAGCTCCACACCAAAGCAATTGGCCACAAAGAAGTAATCATTAAATGATGATAAAAACATAATGCAGATCTATATATAATTCTTCCAGCTCTGTTATTTATTTTCTTTATAGAGAAAGGGAAAATATCCTCTGATTTTTTTTTTAATATACTTTTATTGATTTCAAAAAGGAAGGAAGAGGGAGAGAGAAGTAGAAACATCAATGATGAGAGGGAATCATTGATCAGTTGCCTCCTGCATGCCCCCCATTGGGGATCGTGCCTGTAAGCCGGGCATATTCCCTGACCGGACTGTGACCTCCTGTTTCATAGGTTGAGGCTCAATCACTGTACCACACCAGCTGGGACCTCCTCTGGTTCTTTTTGGTTAGTTGAATAATCAAATCTACATGAGACAGATTGGCAAGAGAAAATCAAATTGAGTTTCATGCACACAGAAAGCCCACATACATGAGTAAGTCAGAGGTAGAAAGGGAAGATATAGTCTATATGGCATTCTGAGCTAAGGATGAGGCAAGGCACCTTGGGGCTTTAGAGGGTCCTTGCAGGATGGAAGAAGAACCTATGTCCAGTAATTAGGAGTTTGCCCTGCCAGTGTAGATAGGTCAACAAAGTTTATCTCTGATGATCTAACTCACATTCTTCTAGGTAGTTAGGGGAATGGGTGAGAAATTTCACCTGTGCCTCCAGAGCAGGCGTCTTCAAACTACGGCCCGCGGGCCACATGCGGCCCGCAGAGGAGTCTGATCCGGCCCGCCAGGTTTTTTGGGCAGTGAGCGCAGCCGAGGTGTTACAGTAGGAATTAGTAGTTCATATAGTCCGGCCCTCCAGCTCTCTGAGGGACCGTGATCTGGCCCCCACTTTAAAAAGTTTGAGGACCCCTGCTCCAGAGTCTTTGTTGCCCTTAGCTCAAAATAATCTTCATGACACAAAGGCACATCTTGGGGTGATTTATTCTGAACCTCTACAGCTCTATATACTTGAGTCAGTAATTTCACTTCTCTGAGTCTCAGTTGCCTCGTTTGCAATGATAGTGCCCACTAGATAGGATTATTGTGAGGACTAAGTGAGTTCTACATGAGATATGTTAGCATAGTGCCTGACACATAATATGTGCTCAATAAATAGAAATGATTATTAAATATAGAAAAATTTCTAGGGAATATGATACTAATGGTTAACATTTATGGAGTGCTTACTATTTTCCAGGGAAGGTGCTAAATGCTCTACAAGCATTAGATACTTTCATGTACACTAACAAATATATCTCTGAGCAGTGGAAGTGTCAAGAGATGATGAAAACCTAGCTGGTTTGGCTCAGTGGATAGAGTGTCAGCCTGGGAACTGAAGGGTCCCAGATTAGATTCTGGTCAAAGGCATGTACCTTGATTGCTGGCACATCCCCAGTAGGGAGAGTGCTAGAGGCAGTTGATTAATGCTTCTCTCTCACTGATGTTCTTAACTCTCTATCTCTCTCCATTCCTCTCTGTAAAAAAAAAAAAAAAAAAAAAAAAAAAAAAAAAAAATCAATAAAATATATTAGAAAAAAAAAGACATGATGAAAAAAGTATCTTCCAGTCTGCCCAAAAGTTTCATTAGTGTCTGTTCCAGGTCAGCTAGTTAGGTGCAGAGTTTCAGATAGGGATTCCAGCATAGGGAACTCTCAGGATAAAGATAGAAAGAGAAGAGGATGGGTCAGGAAAAAAGCTAGATAAGGATGTGGTCTCACTGGGGATATAGCTTTAGTCCAAGCCCATGGAACCATGGGAGTGTGAATTGTACCACAGAGTTAATGCTGCCTTGAGGCAAAAGAACCATTTTTGTACCAATCTGTCATTGGCTGCAGGCCACCCCTGGGTTGAGAGTGGTGGACATAACCTTCCTTGTGACTCCAGCCAGCCCAGGGCCGGAAGCAGCTATAAGCTGTTAGCAGCCCACACTCAGAGCAGGTGCAGGAAGGATGCATTGGCTCAGTAAAAGGAATCCAGGCTCTGCCTAGCAAGCCACACCAAACTTACTGGCTTAACACAACAAGTCATGTATTTTCCTTTGAAATGTACAATTTGAGCTATGTTTATCTGAACAATCTGTTTCTGTATTACACAGTAGGAGCTGGGTATCTTAAAAACAGGGGGTGCCTTAACTGGGTTCAGGAATCATCTAAAGACTCACAGCTGGCAATTGGGATTGTTACATGGTAGGAAAAAGTGGGATGGGATATATTGTGGAGCCATCTTTGGAAAATATGTCCTGCTTTAGGCACCAATATCTATTTCAGTGCTCTTAACCCTGGATCTTTAATAAACATGTCTCAATTTAAATAAAATATTTTGCAAGTGAAACTTTACTATGAGTCTCCCTAGTTCCATGGTCGGCAAACTGCAGCTCGCGAGCCACATGCTGCTCTTTGGCCCCTTGAGTATGGCTCTTCCACAAAATACCACAGCCTGGTCTTTTGAAGAAGTGGCATTAGAAGAAGTTTAGGTTTAAAAAATTTGCCTTTCAAAAAAATTTCAACCATTTTACTGTTGATATTTGGCTCTGTTGACTAATAAGTTTGCCAACCACTGCCCTAGTTTTTATCATCTTTCAACTAGTTTTCTGTCCTTAAGATCTTCCTATACAAAAATTCTGAAGCCACCACTATCTCAGCGTGATGGAGTTAGGGATGCTCGATAATTTTAATAATATAAATTCTTATAGATAGATTATGTTATATGCAGTGCATAGATTTAGAAAAAGTACCGTATGTTCTGAATTATAGCAAATGAAAAGATTGTTCTACCCTCTGTTTTTCAGGAATAAAGTTCTACACACAAGAGATGGTTATCTTTTAAAATGTTCTTATTGTTCTTCATCTGATCAGAAAGTAATATATATGCCATGGCAGTCACTTCCTATACCAAGTTCTCTATCTTTTCTATTTAAGGATACTTTCTCTTTTTGTTAAACATGTTTTAAAATTGGGATTACATTAAAAAATAAAGTGTGAAATATATATACAATGAAAATATATTCACCTCTGTAATCTCCCCAGTTACCACCACTTTTCTTAGTATATCTTCCCAGAATTTATGGCATATAGATCAAATACAAATATAGATTTTCCTTTTTATCTCTTTTTTTACCATAAAAAAATTAGCTTATTTTTCATGCTCTTCTATACACCTTGCCTCCTTTATTACTTTATCTCTTGGGGATCTTCCATGTCTTCCAAGCGAGGCAACATTGCTCTCCATAGAGCCTTGCCAACCGAACATGTTTCAAACTTTTGTATTTTTGCAGATCTGGTTGGTTAAAATATATATATCTTTGTGTAATTTGAATTTCTATTTATCTGACTTGGAATGATGATGAGCCTTATTTTACTTGTTTGAGTCCTTTGCATTTCCTATTTTCTAATTGCCTATTCTTTTCTCCTTTACTAATAATTCTGTTGGTCTTTTTATTACTTTCTAGATGCCTTGCACATGCTAAGAAAATTAGTTCTTTGTTGAAGGTATGAGTCCCATTCTGCTTCTAAACCCTAATTTTATTCAGCTATTGGACTACTTCAAGCATCCTGGTACAGGTTTACCATAGAAAACTTAGAAAACAGAAGACAAAAAAATAATCAATGTAATCCCACACAGGAGATCTCGATGTTGATTCAAGAAGAAAATTTTTCTTGGGCTATTTCTTTAAAGACATGAGAGCTGCAGGAAAAGTACAAAAGAGGACATTTACTGAGTATCTACTATATGTATTGCATTCACTTAATCATATTTATAGTCCTCACAGCAACTCTATCAAGCAATTTCCATTGTATAGCTAAGAGACTTGAAGCTCAGACAAGTTCAAAACCCAGACCAGCGTCACAGGACTAGTAAGAGGTAGACAAGGGGTTCCAACTTGGATCTGTCAGACCTTGGAATCCCTTCCCTCCTATGGCTCCCATTGCTTTGCTGCCACCTGTAAGCTGTTACGTCCTGGAGGAGCCATAACAACTGAATAACAGCCACCAGACGGAGAGGTTAACAACCATAATAAAGGTGACAAAGACTTCCTTGTTGTTTTGAACACCACTAGATTCATTCACTCCCAGTCCCGGGATATTCACAGGTCTGGAACGGGCACATTCAACAGGAAGCAAGACTCAGCTGGCTGCCGCTGGCCCCTGGCCATGTGTAGACAACCCCTGGTCATTTGTCAATGTTCCCCCAGGGGTGCCTGCTTCATGTTAAAATCCTGGCGGTGTGCCTCATTCCACTGTATAATTGCCCGGGTCATCGCAAGGCTGACTAAATCCTCTTGATGCTCCTGCTAATTCCCCGGGCCCTGCAGGCTAGAAAGACTCAGAAACAGAATGGGGCACACCCAAAAGTGCCATCCAAAGGCTGGAGGCTCCTCCGGTTTTTGGACATGAGTAAACACTTCATTGTCAACTTGTCAACATGCAAATACAGACAGGGCTGTCTTCGGGGCTAGAACAGGATGCCAGAACTAAAATGGGCATTGGAGCTTCCCTAATACCGTTTTCCAGCTGTGCTCCCAGGAGCCTGTGATGGTAGAGGAGGTTCCCCATGAGGGCACTTGTGGGGATGAGGTAACGGTAAACAGCCGAGGGTCTTGGTTTCACATCCCAAGTTCAACCACATCCGCCATGCTTGTATTATATACAAGTTATATTGTACTCCCAATACAACTGCATTAGATGTACTGGGGAAAGGGCTGCCAGCTAAAACAAGTCTGAGAACCACTTCATTTTACTGGTGTGGAAGCAGAGGCTCAGGAAGGGTTGGATGTAGCTGGATCCTATGGGAAGTTAGTGTTAGGACTCAGATTACCAAAGTTCTCGCCACTATTTGGGCTCCATCGCCACACCAAGCTCTCTTGTTTTCTTTGTTCCAGGCACTTATTCTTCTATAAATTTGCAGCCACCTATTCCTCAGACCTATGGATCAACTCAGACCGAATTCTTCAAAGCCCCTCTGTGCCACCAGCTCTCAGTGAGTGCTCTTGGCTTTCCCCCCCTCTGTCCCACTCACAGCACAGCCTCCTCAGTGCGGTGCTGGGCCGAGCCTCAGTGGAGCCCGAGGCAGAGGATCAATGTGTGCACCTTTGTATGCTTATCAAAATATCCTCCCAGATTCTGACCCGAGTGGAAACGTTAGTGAAAGTTCTAATTAAATTAAAAACGTTATCTCTATTTTATCTATGTCCAACTTGTTTGTTCATCATTATGATGCCCTCATATCCTGACCCAGGGGCTGCAATAGCACTGCAGCCCCAAGAACCAGGGGCTGATTGGAAAGCAGCTGTCACTCCGCACAACAACACAGGGTCATAAGCCAACAGCCACAGCTTGTTGTTATGTAAAATGTTTATATTCTACTCATCATGGATTTTTACCTACTTTTTAATATTTTTTATTTTTAAAAACCCCTCTTGATTACTGGGTTTTCCTGGCACTCCTTAAGTGTTGTGCCTGGCCCTCTTCCCAGTGCTACTGCTCATTGTAGTCTGATGACTCCTCTCATCACAGGGCTTTCCAGATCCCTGTCTACTCGTTTATAAACCCCAAAGATTCAATAGCCCTTATAGCCAGCCAGGATTTTGCCTCTTATGTCATTCTTTATATATATATATATATATGTTTTTATTTATTTCAAAGAGAGAAAAGGAGAGGGAGAGAAAGAAACATCCATGATGAAAGAGAATCATTGATCAGTTGCCTCCTGCTCCCCCCTACTTGGGATTGAGCCTACTACCGAGGCATGTGCCCCTGACCAGGAATCGAACCATGACGTCCAAGTTCATGGGTCAATGCTCAACCGTGGAGTCACACTGGCTGGGCTCTTATATCATTCTTTAAAATCCTGAAGGCCCATATTATTTTATTATTTTTCTCAGCCTTTTTTCCACACCAAGCTCCAAATTATGAGTTCTCCCTCAAATCATAATTCCTTTTGGAAAGTGTTATGTTCTTACTCCTTCTAGCAATTTCTCCTCCTGTGGGTGCTGAGTCGGATCCTTTCCCTTTATGGCTGGGTCAGACATGCAGATTCCAGAAAACTGCATGGTGGGCAGAGATGATTTGGAGCTCCCAATCTAATTTGTATCCTTAAGATGTCTTCAGTATTTGCAAGTCTTTGTTTAGAGAAAAATAATGTGGATTTGGGACTGCCTTATTATGGACTTCCCAGGCACCTTCATTCCGTCACAGCTCTTGATTTTGACTAGGTCAACACTGACTCCCTAAGGGAGTGGGTGGTATGTGAACAAATGTGGATTAATGGCAACTAGTTATACAACTTCCCCGGCTTTGTGACGCACAGTACAGGTGCAAAAACACCCGGTTGAAGAGGGACAAGAATGTTGTTTTGTTCTGTTCCTTCCTTCTGTAATATCTCAGGAGTGTAGTTAGCAACTTGCTCAGCCACTTGTTTACCCAAATCAGTCCAAAGAGCTGGATGTGGTTGGTTGTGGCTGGCTCTCTCCCCCCACGGCCTTACCAGCCTCCTCTCAGTCCTGCAGGAAGCAGGCTTAACTCAGGAGCCCCCCACCCCCACCCCTAAGCTTCCCACTCATTTCTCATCCTCCACTGCAGTGACTCTGCCCTTTTCTGTTTATGTGCCCCTCATCTTTCTCCCATTCCTAAATCCAGAAGTCCCTTCTGAATTCTCTCTCTCTCTCTCTCTCTCTCTCTCTCTCTCTCTCTCTCTCTCTCTTTCTTTCTCTCTCTGTTCTCATTAAGGAAGCTAGAGGGATCAGGTCACTGGGAAGCCCTTTTGTATGCTCAAAAGCTACCCTTTTGTTCTATGGTTAATATCTGAGACTGCTATGTAAATCCCACTGAAAATCTGTTGTGAGATTTATGTCTGAATCAAATGAAGATAACTTGGAATTCCATTTTAATGTATTTATTACCTTTTAGCCATACCTACTGCATTATGTTTTTAGTGTTTGCTCTAGAAATTACAATAGACGGTCTTAATATTACACAGGCAATTCAGAGTTCCTATTATACTTTTTCGTGTAAAATATAGATACGCACATCATTTATGATATAGTTCTAATATGTGTAACTTGTACATACATTAAAAGTCCTTACCATGAAATTATAAATTTTGCTTTTTCTTACATATAGATGATGTTTATCTGCTTCTTTACACATCGATTCATTTTGAATTATATCCCAGACATTATGAAAAATACTTTATAGAAATTTTGGATTTTGTTATGTTCCTCTGAAAAGTATTGATGGTTTTTAACTCTGTTTTTTTTTTTTTTTTTTTTTTTTTTTTTTTGTCCATGCATGATTGAGAAATCAGAGACTTAGCCAAAGTTTAAAAAGAATTTGGGGCTTTCCCTCCCTAATTCTTCCCTTTTTAGGATTTTTATTTCACTTCCCAGCAGTTTGGATTGCCCTGAATTCTGACTTTTGGTTTTTCAAGCCAGTTCACCCCCACAAGCCACATACTGGAGCCCACCCTTAGGCTGAAAGCTGTAAACAAAACAGGGGGAGGGAGGATGTGTGTGAAATGTTTCCGTGCCCATGATCCAGGGATCAATTCTGTCCCAGTGTGTTCAAGCTTTTGTTCTCTGTCAAATCCCTTCATGTAATTGTGTGTTCTGTAAATATGTTTTGTCCTAAGTTCATAGTTTTTGCTACTTGACCAAACTTGAATTCTATTGGTTTAATATTTCTTCTAATGTCAAGATGGCTGGGATAGGTGGCAGTGGGGGACAATTTGAAGTTTTATTAGCAACCTGGTGATATTTTCAGCTTCGTAAGTATTATTGGAATGCCTTCTGAGCTCTAGGCACTGTAACAGTTACTGAGAAGACAAAGATAAAGTCCACCAGCCCTGCCTTTGACACAGTTCACACTTTCATTTAGTTAAGAAAGAAAAAAAAAAAAAAGAAATTTTTCCTTCTGGCCTGCAAAATGTGGCCACTTTATTGGCTTCAGCTCGAAAAAATAAGGGTTTAATTCATTGCCACATCTCACAGGGATGGGTGCAAAGAAACACAGTTCTCTGCCACATATACCCTTGCTTGTGCTACTTCATGTTCCTTCTATACCAACCCAATACTCTCACTGACATTCTGTTCTTCACCCTCTTACAAATGAGAAAAATGAGGCTCTCAACTGTTCAGTCCAACTTGTCCGAAGTCACATTGCCAGTCAAAGAGAGGAATTGGCTCTAAACTCTGGTTTCTTTTCATTTCCATTAACCAAACTTGAAAATATCTGGTCTCCACCTTGCCCTTCCTATCTGGCTCTGAGCTAATCAGGAAACTTAAATTTCCCTGTTGGTAAAGATAACAACTCAACCCCACCCTTCCATGATAGACCAGATGACCTAAGGACTCTTGTAACACTTCAGGTCCGGACCGCAAATACTAAGGATGAATCACCTGCAGGGTCTTTGGTTTTCACTTAGGAATCTCTGAGTTTCAGGCAACCTGCACACATAACCCTGGGTACGGTCTTCTCTGAACTCCTGTTGTTTTAACAGGATCTCCTTTAGACAGACTCATTTCTAGTGTGTGTGTGTGTGTGTGTGTGACTTTTCAGTCTCTCTGCAATGATCGCAGCTCCTTACATGCAGCAGTGGTGTCTAATAATAATAATAATAAATATAATTATAATAATAAACAATAACAATGCCTCTACCAAAAGCATGTCTTTTATTTTTCAAGCTGAAAATAAGTTGTATTTTCAGTCATTATTTCATGTGATCTTCACAACACTTTGGAGTCATCCATCATTTTCGTTCTCCTTCTCCAAATGAAATACTAATTACATTTTTTTAAATATCTTTTTTTTAACCAGAACATTTTTCTATTTTAGGAATGCAATTTTTATATGCCAAGGGACACAAAGTCCCTAAGAGATTCTCAATCCTTTAATGTCAGGATTGTTTCTTATTTTCTATGATCCCAATCATCTAGCCCTATATTTATAGCATAATCAGCACTTGACAGAAATAATAATAATAATAATAATAAACCCACCTCTTATTAATTTTTAATACAATATCTCACTTTATAAATGGTGTGTAAGTAAATGTTGATAATTCCAGGCTTAAATTCTACCCCTGCCACTTAGCAGGGTCATGAGTTTGGCCAAATGACTTACCCTCATTAGGCTTCAGTTTCCTCATATGTAAAACTTAAAGAATAATCCAGGGTTGTGAGAAGTGAGGTTACATTTTGAGAAAAACCTAGTTCAGTAGCCCTCCCTTGTCCACAGTTTATCTTTCTGCACTTTTAGTTAGCTGTGGTCAATTGCCAGTCCAAAAATATTAAATGGAAAATTTTAGAAATAAACAATTAATAGGTTTTAAACTGCATCGAAGTAGCATAATGAAATTTGGAGTCGTACTGCTCCATCCCACGTGGGATGTGAATCATCTCTTTGTCCAGCATATCTATGGTGTAGGTATCCTATGTAATAACAGTCCGATATGCAAATTGTCCCCTTGACCAAAAATTTAACCACTCACTATGACGTGTGCTGATCACCAAGGGGCAGTGCAGAACACGGCTGATATCAGCTATGCAGCACTGGCAGTGGGCAGCAGTGGAGGCACTGCCGGCCCCAACAGGCCCCAAAGAGAGCAGGATGGTGGAGCAGATGAGCGGGCAGCACCAGGCTAAGGCGGATGTAAGCAGGGCTCCCAGGTGCTGAGGGAGCTGGGTGGGGCCCAATCACCCCACCTATCGCCTCTCACATGAGCAACCAGGGGTGGCAGCAGGGGATGGAGCTGCTGCCCGGCTCCCTGGTGCTGAGAGAGTCAGGCAGGGGAAGGATGACTGAGGAGGAGGGGGGTGCATGGGGCATGCTGCCCAGGGCCCAAAGATCAGCTAGGACCTGCCCTTCCACACCAGATGCTCATGCTTTGGTTGCTGGCCAGGCCTAGGGACTGCTCCCTTGCATGAATTTCGTGCACTGTGCCTATAGTAGTACAGTAAAACATTTTGAGAGAGAACAGGGGAGAGAGATCATAACTTGTATTACAATATATTGTTATAGTTGTTTTTCTTTTCATTATTGTTATTAAATCTCTTACAGTGCCTAATTTATAAATTAAAATTTCTCACAGTTGGGTATATATAGGAAAAAATCATAATATATACAAGGTTCAATACTATCTGTGGTTTCAGGCATCTACTGGGGGTCTTGGAATGTGTCCTCTGCAGATAAGGGAGACTACTCTACAGTGTCTGGTCCTGTGTGCTCTCCAAAATACTAATCGATTGGTGTTTAAGTGAGGAGAATGGCATGTTTACCTACTTTTAAGGTCTAAGAACTAGAGTCCCATCTGGTACTTGGGTTCAAGAAACACAAAAATTGGCAGTGACAAAGATTTCGCCCAGCTTCCTCTCCAATGTCTTTCAATTAGACTGGCTGCCCTAACCCTAAACCACACGGTAGATACTTAACAAATAATAATATTCATAGTCACTGCCATGCATAAAGACCCTGCTCCCTACTGGGCACTGTCAGTTCCAACACTCACATTATTCAAGCATTAACAACAACTCTGTTAGGTAATTACTATACCTAATTTACAGATGAAAGCCTAATATAAAGTTATTTTGAAAAATTAGCCAGCTCACTCAAGGGTTCACAGTCAGTAAATGGCAGGTCTAGGATTTGAACCCACATTCCAACACTCATGCTTTTTTCATTGATTCTTTGTCCTTGGTGCTATCTTTCCAAAGGTGAAAAAATGGCATGAAATATGAAAAATTATTGAAAAAAAATTGCACTGTACAAAATCACTTGATGCAATGTATTCAGGGCACAAAAATCTCCTCATTTATTTTCTGCCTAATTGCTACAGTTGTCAAGTAGTTTATCAGACAGGGCTGGCTTTGTCTATCCCTGAGGCACAGAGCAGAGGGAGGACTTGGAAAGACAGTTCAGCCCAGCAAGGATGGATGAAGTGGGTCCTGGGTAACAAATCCACCAAGAATGACATAGCCTCATGGACTCCGATGCTGTCTTCAGGAGGAACACGCTGCACTGAGTTGTTTGGATGTAAACATGTGTTTCTCCTCAATAGAACCAGACTCCTCTAAGAAGCTGTTTCAGAGATATAAGCTGGACCAGTCTGATTGCTTGTGAGACTCAACTCTGCGCTGATGTATTTTGTAAAAGGCGAAAGATTTATGCGGTCTGAAGAGAAACCAGAGCATGCGCTGATGTATTTTGGTTGTTCTTGGCTCTACAAGCAAATGGCCATAAGGGAGTGATTGCTGAGGCTTCCTCAACTTGGCAACCAAAGCTCCTGGGTGTTTACCGGCATGTTCAATCCTGACAGCTACTCTCAGCTCTCGGGAGAGACAAAGGCAAAGAGGCAAGAAAGGGGACCAGGTGGTGGGCAAAGAAGAAAACCTGGGTCAAGCCAAAGATGGATAAGGTATTGTCAACTGACCTTGAAAAAATGCATAAATAAGACAAATGAGATCTATTCTGAACTTTCATGGGACTTAACCCCTTTACTGATTCAGGTGTTTTGCTAGAGCTTTAGTTGTAAGCTCTTCCCATGTAGAAACTTTCGTTGATACATGTGAGCAGCCACGTGTAAATGCTTTCTGGCTATTTCCTCATAGGCCTTGTTGACCATGGAGATGCAGTGGGCATAGTGGTGGAATGTAGCAATGCATTTACAGACTCATGAACCAAGAGGCCAATCGCCATGGTGAAAAAAGCAAGAGGACAGGGCCTCATCTAAGCATTCACTTCATAAACCGGGGCAAAGTCCTTAGGTTGCCCATGGTAGCAAAACCAGGCTGACAAACGGAATTCCAGAAGAGCCGGGTTCTAGTGAGCTCTTCCATTATCCAGCTTTGCAACTTGGTGACTTCAGTTTCCAAAAGTCTGGGTTTGGGGGCTCCTGATACAGAAAACAGGGAGGCAGCACAACATGATGAAAAGTACATGAAATTTAGACTCCAAAGGCCTGTGGGAAACTAGTTAACCTCTGAGAGCTGACTCAGTGCAAACCTATTTTTTCCCCCCCGCTATCCTTTATGGAGCATGTCTAGGCTCTGGGAATGTGGCAAAGAACAAAACACATCAAATCCCTGTTCTTGTGGACCTTACCTTTTAGAAGGGGAAATACTAGTAGGTGATGAGAAGCTAAACAAATATGTAGTCGAGGAATATAATGTCAGCTAGTAGCAAGCTCTGTAAAGAAATCCTATATAATAAAGGGGTAATATGCAAATTGACCCTAATGGTGGAATGACCAGAAATGACTGGTCACTGTGATGCCCACTGACCACCAGGGGGCAGAAGCTCAATGTAGGAGCTGCCTCCTGGTGGTCAGTTCACTCTCACAGAGGCGAATGCTGCTCAGCCAGAAGCCAGCTCAGGGAGCCTCTTCCACCTCTGTGGCAGCGCTGCCAGAGGGATGTCTGGGCTGCCAACTTAGACCTGATCCCCTGGGGAGCGGGCCTACACAGGAATGTGGACATCCCTGAGGAGTCACAAACTGCAGAGGGCACAGGTGGACTGAGGGACAACCCCCGCCCCCCACCAGGTGCATGAATTTTCATGCACTGGGCCTCTAGTAAATAAATAAAGCAGGAGAGCAAAAGGGAGGAGACTTGCCATTTTAGTTGAAAGTGGGGATTGGGGTGGGGGCTTGAGCAAAAAAGAAAGAGAACTCATGGACATGGACCACAGAGTGGTAATAGCAGGGCGGGAAGAGAGAGGAGGTAGAAGAGGGCATAGAGAGATAAATGGTGATGGGAAAATAAAGTAAAATAATTTTAAAAAATTAAAGAAAGTTATTGTGATAAAGCTCAAAGAGAATGACAAACTACCACAGCACTGTTGGGTTTTTTATTGTTGTTGTTGTTGTTGTTGTTGTTGTTACTGCTTGAAGGCTAAAAGGATTACTTCCACGACTGGGAAACAAAGCTCAGCATGCCAACTTTGCCATTTCATATTCCCTGGTTTCTTTCAGCGCGGCCTTCTCAGGTTATTTACTTACTTATTCATCTATTCATTTATTTTCCATCCTGCAGTAAGTGCTTGACTGCTGGTAGCAAGAACTAATTGCATACAAAAACTCCTAAGAAGCACTGGTCCGTGATGCCACTGATGACGAGCTCATGGTCGTCTCTGCTCCCCAGTGTTCCGGCTCAGCACTGGGCTTAAGGCTTGGGGGCCCGAGGCCTGTTTGTTTTGGAGAGGTGCATCCGCCAGGTGGTAGAACCTTCCCGGGTCAGGAAATGAGGCCTGAAGCCATCAGGCCAGCGGACTCCCTCCGCCCTGGGCACAACAAAGGGCGCCTCTGTGCAGCCACATCCTCGCCCAGAAAAACACCCGCAGGTAGCAACACCCAGCCGGTGCCCCAGCTTAACTCTTGGGCTCCAGATCCTGACTTGAGTCTGCGAATTCATGGATTTTAGGTTTCAGAAGGAAGCCAGTCATCGGAGAGCTGACCTTCCCCGTTACAAGCAAAACTCTCTGTTTTGCTGTGCGATTTGATCTATATTTTCTAAGAAGTTTCTTCCTTGATAGCAGTGCAAAGACACTCCAGAGGGTTGCAGAAGCTTTGACAAAAAAAAAAATGTGATAAATAGCATTATGGGAAATTACAGAATGAGAAAAACATTTTAAATGTTTCTTGTTGTCCAGCCAACAGGCACTTTCCAATGTAATTTGAATCTGTTGTTGTTCTTCTCACCTAAAACCTTATATGGAATGAACTTTTCTTTAGAAACTCATGGCAACAAGCCTCCTAGCTGGCCCTGGGTGATCTTCACCCCTTGCTATGTATGCCCTGATGTAGTCCCACTTCACACTGAATTAGGACTCGTATATGTGAGCAATAGAATAGAGCAGAAATGTGATTTCAGAGGCTAAGTCAGAAAAGAGATTGCAGCTCCCACCTTGGCCTCTTGGATAGATATGAGGTGTGGGCGGGAGTAAGCCACCATGCCCTAAGGACACGTGAGCAGCTCTTCAGTAAGACTGACATGATAAGCAATTGTGCATCTTATCCATAGCCAGCCGTAAGTAAGCAACTTGGAAATGGATCCTCGGCCCCAGTCAAGCCTTCCAATGAGTGCAGAACCAGCCAACATCTGATTACAACCTAATGAGAGACACTGAGCCAGCATCCAGAGAAGCCACTCCTGAATTCCTGCCCCACACTGGCTGTGAGAGATAATAAATGATTATTGTTTTAAGCCACCAAGTTTGGGCAATTTGTTGCAGAGCAAAAGATAACTAATACCAAACCTATTCTCAGATACACCAGGATTGAATGGAAAAGCCTATGGTCTCCTAAGCCCACCAGGCTTGAATCTCTTTAGAATGAGCCCTAGATTTATTTGAATGCTCTATATACCATCTTGCCCAATACCACACCAATGATTCTTAGAGAATTATTGCCTAAAATTGGCATTGCATTTTGAAGTACTTTTAAAAACCATGAGCATTCTAAAGAAGCAAGCTGCTAAGCATTGCTTCTGAGCAGGATCTTACAGACGTACTGTCCTTTCTTCTGTTGAGGATGTGCTGAATGTCCTACCGGTAGTCGGCTGAAGGCTGCTGTAGAGGTGCACATGAACTCCTGAGCAATTCATGACCAGAGAGGGCTCCTGCCTTGGAGAAGGCCAGCAGTCCAGTGGACTCAGGTGCTGGAGGCTGCAAGGTGAACCAGCGAGCTCAGAAACCGTATTGGCTGAGAGGATATGGATGGGGGCACCAACTGCTGGCTTCCGTTACCAAGCCAAGGCCTCAAACACAGGAAGGAGGCACAGACCTTGTTATTAGAACTGTGGTTGAGACTTAGGAACAAAATCCAAGTGCAATCCAAACTGGCATGAAAGGCAAGGCCAGGCCAGTAACAACAGCTTCCTAGAGCCGAGGTAAGTCTGAGCTTCCTAATCCCTCTTGCTGGGAAGGGAAAGGAGGAGGCTTGGTGGCTGGGTTCCCTCTCCTGCCTTTCAGCCCTAACCACAGGCACAGGAGTCACCAGGCTCTGCTGTGGGAACTGGGCTCCCACTTCCTTTCCTTGCTGTGGGCTCTCACCTGAGGCAGCTCTGCCTACATGGCTCCCCTTATGTAGGAGACAGGTCAGTCGTTTAGAAATAAACTCAGCCAAGAACTTAAAGAGATAGCACTCTTCTTAAGGAAATCAGTGAGTTGAAGTAGCTCTCGGCTGTGGGGGCCTGATGCGGCGGGGGCCAGACATGGCAGGGATCTCCCTTTTCGTGTACCTCACGGAAAGAGATGAACGAACCGGTTCTAAGTGGAGGTGACCAGGGATTGAGAAATATTAGAAAAAAAAGAGAGAAGACACAGAGATAGATTTTAAGCCAGGAGCTGGGTGGGCCATCATCCTGTCTGCTGGAGAGGCAGGAAGAAGACCATGATGACGACCCCTCCTCCCAGTGCATTTATTTTGTATCCCCAATACCAGGAAGTAACACCAACTTATTTGTATTCCTAAGTAGGCCCTAGCGTGCCTGGATTTACATATCTAGTCCCGCCCCTGCCAACACTTGGCTGATATGAAGGCCAAGCTGACAACATGTCCACCATCTTGGGGAAACATGTTCCCAAGGCTGACAATAATTAAGGAAAATGCCTTGTGTCTTCCTAGGCGGCCCTCTACATCCGGCACTCGGTAGGTGCTCCACAAATGTTAGGCCCGCTTCTCTCCGGCCCCTGCAGCTGCTGACTTGGCTTCCGGCTGGAGCAGATCCATAGAGCTAATCTAGACTTGCTCTCTCGGCCTCCTTGTTTCTTAACCAAGACAGCACAGATGTGGCACTGAGTCCTCCATGAGTGGTGGTGCTGCCATTTCACCCGGAGTCCCACCTCCTGGGTGAAGGGCTGTTCCTGAGCTCTATTAGCTTGGAACAGGCAAATAGAATAGAGCGCACAGGAAGATCCACCATGGGCACAAGCCAGCCCCTTGGGCATGGATTTGACAAACCATGTGAGTTTGTTATCACCAGCCCAGTGGTTCCATGCTATTTCATGCTCAGGGTCACTTTTTTTTTTTTTAATGTTTCTCCAAAGTCCCGGGTCTTTAGTTCTAATGTGCTTGGAGGCAGGGACTTAGATAAGGAGCAGGGGCAGAAAATTGTGTCCTTTTTTTCCTCCTGCATTTGCGTCTCTGACTTCAACCTGCAGAGGGCACTGATCTTCAAAAGACCGAACCCAAACCCCAAGGCCCGCCCTGCACCTCACCCGCTGTTTACCCTGCAGGGAGGAGACAGCCTCGGCAGCTGTTCACTGTCTGTGAGCAATGGAGACAGGGAAATTGAGCTCTAGACTTTATTAACACTTATACATGGGGCATCTTCCCAGGTAACATAAGGAAGTCCCAAAGCCACGGTCGCTGCTGCTTTTCATGTCTTCCTGTTAGGGAGATTCCCTCGCCTCCCCACTCTTAGCTCCATGTGTCTAGTAGACTTTCTCTGGAAATAACCCAACACTTCTCGCTCATGTTTAGTAACTGGGTAACATCAGAAACTGGAAGAAACCTGGAGGCCCAGGAGCCAGTCCAGAGATTTTCAGGGGCTACAGACGTCGGCTGCAATGCTTCAGAACTACCTGTTAGCAAACAAGGACAGGGGCTTTAGGGCGCAGTATACCTGGTTCCAGAACCCACCTCTGCCTCTTACTAGCGATAGGACTTGAGCTAAGTTGCACAACCACATCCCAGCCTCACGTGCAAATGGAAATGGTAATTAATTTCATAATTTTTTGGCATGGAATAAATTTGGGGGGGGGGGCATATAAAAAGCTAGCATTTTGCCTGGCGCAAAGTCAGTGCTTTGTAAATATTAATTTCTTCTTCATCATCCTTCTGTCTACCTTTAATAATACCATACTGGCTGAATAGATTTCTGCAAGTTTTCCTGGGAAAGCCTCAGCCACTTAAATAAACCTAATTCTTTCCCCCTTAAAAATAACTAAATAAACGTTTTTTCATTGTCTGGTATCCCCCAAACAACCAGGGGGCATGAGGGCCAAGTGAGCGTCAGAAAGCCAGCTAACCCGGAGGCCTGGGGACCACCTTTGTGTTTGTTCTCTGGCTCCTATAGAGTTGGTGAAAGTTGGCAGAGACCCCAGGACAGATGGATCTTTGGGGAATGAGACTGGAAAGACTGGAATCGTACAATAAGGTGAGGCACCTTGTTCTCCCTTCCCCTCAAGTGCTTTGTATGTTTCAAGGATGACATTAAAGCTGAGTTTCATGATGAGTAGAGGAAGTTCACAAACAAACCTTGAATTCGTGTACCTCTTGTATCCCAGATGTTCCCCAGCAAGTCACTGAGTTATTGCCATGGACCAGGCCCAGTCCTAACCCTGAGACTGCCAAGCCCTTGTCTTCAAGGATCTTTCTGTCTACCAGGGAGATGAGCAATGAACAGCGAAGACAGCATCATGCAATAAACATAGGCATTTGTAGCCAAGTATCACATGTCCAGGACTAAAACTGTAAGAGACGGGGATCTGAGCTCTATTGAGGATGACCCACATCCTCATCACGTGCCATCTTTGGCCACTAGGATGACTTCTCTGGATGACTGGGATGAGCCTTCTTTGAATTCCCTGTCCCTGTCCTATCATGTAACTTCCATGCCTCAGCTATTTGTCTTAAGGAAGGGCCAGAAACTAGACTTAGAATACTGCCAAGATAGATCTAATCAGGGTCTAAATAGAGTGACAATGTGGAGAGAAAAAATTAGACCTTTTAATTATTTTTATCGAAGGTTTTTAAATTTTTATGATTTTTTAAATTATTTTTTTATTTTTCAGTTAACTAATATTAATTTATTTTTAATTTTTCAGTTAACTAATATTAATTTATTAATTTGAGGTGTATATCATAGTGGTTAGACAATTATATAATTTAAAAAGCAAATCCCCCCAATAATTTCAGTACCTACCCAGCACCATCGATACTAGTAATTATACAATATTATTGATCATATGCCTTATGTTGTATTGACATCCTTGTGCTTATTTTGTAACAATAACAACAACATAAATAAATAAATTAATTAATTCAAATATGTTTTCAAATTTTATTTTGATCCTAGCTAGTGTGGCTAAATGGTTGAGTGTCAACCTATAAACCAGGAAGTCACAGTTCAATTCCCAGTCAGGGCACATGCCCAGGCTGCAGGCTCAATCCTCAATGTGAGGTGTGCAGGAGGCAGCCAATCAATGATTCTCTCCCATCATTGATGTTTCTATCTCTCTCTCCCTCTCCTTTCTTCTCCCTGAAATTAATAAAAATATATATATTTTTTTAAAATTATTTTGAAGCTCATTACAAACCTGAAGCTATCAACAAAACCAGCCATCCTGGCTTATCTGGGTTGGTCCAGTTGTAGCACTGGGAGTTCCACATCCTGGGAGACCCCTCCGTTCAAGACACACTGGAGCAGATGATCATCCTAGCTTTGTTCTGAACACAGAGGCAGCAGCAGAACTCAGAGCAGTGTGCCAACCTGGTGCTTCAGCCCTGAATCATGAATGCAGGAAACCATAAATGGTCAATCCATGAGGCCTGAGTTGCTTCCTGAGTATAAATGGAGAGATATGTAATATTTATCAAACACAAATATCGATAAGTAATGAATGAATATAAGGCCATCTCTGAGAACATTCAAGAAGACAAGAGATTTTGTCTTGACAAAATTGCCTAGAGCCTAGCTTTACACCTTTCTGAGAATGACTGGGATCTACATTTGCCTGGAGAGGCTTAACAAAAGAGCATAAAGGTTATAGCCGGGCACTGAGACAAGACAGACCTGACTTCAACTCATGGCTTTAAGCTTACACGCTGTGTGACCCAAGGTCAGTTCCTTAACCTGTGCATTGATTTTCCCTTCTATAAAATAATTTCTACTTTGAAGCGTTGTTCTATAAATTAAAATAAAATTATTACAGTACATGGAATATGATTACTTAATAAATATTAACTGTTATCAAAAAATAAAAAAGCAAGAACAAACACCTAGCATTTTATTGTCTTGTGGGTATCAAGTCGAGTTAATAAGGGTCTAAGAGTCAGTCAGCTCATGAAAGCAATTTGGCTATGAAATATCAGGACTATAGTTTCAGATGGAATTTGAACACCATTATATTTTCACATGTTCCCACGGCTGAAAAAGGCCTGGGGTGAATATCTTCATTTGCTATCTCAGTTTCTTCCTCCATCTTTTTCTTCATCTTTATTGTGCCCTTGGAGGCTGGCCTATGTGATCTGTATCAGTGCACTTCCCGACCCTCTGGATTTGGCACAAACCAGCTGGCTCCTTCTCTCAAATGAAGGTCACACTCCTGTTAAGAGGCCTCTCCACCCAGCCTCTCTGCCTCCAGGTTAAAAATGTCAACAGTTGACCCCTCGGGGATCTGCACCATCCATCCTTTGGGGGTTCCCAACAGCCTGACCACACATTTGTCAATCATCCTTTTGTAAACATCTCAATTTATCCAAGTGATTGTTCCTTTTGTTTCCTGCATGAATGCTAACAAATACAAACTTCAAGAAAGCTTTTAGCTCAATGATTTCCAAACATCAGTTTGGGAAGAGATTGGGACTGGCCACTTCAGAGTCACCTGGGGATCTTTTTTTAAAATATGAATTCCTGGCCCTTGCCAATGTATCTTAGTTGGTTGGAACGTTGTCCTGTGCATGAAAAGATTGCGGTTTATATTCCCCACCAGGGCACATACCCAGGTTGAAGATTTCATGTGGATCAGGGTGTGTACAGGAGACAACCTATTGATGTTTCTCTCTCCCTCACCTTTCCTTTCTCTCTAAAATCAATTTTAAAAATAAAAGAAGACAAGAGGAGAAGAGAGGAGGGGAGGGGAGGGGAGGGGAGGGGAGGGGAAAAGAAGAGAAGAGAGAAGAGAGGAAAGGAGAGGAGAAGAGAGGAGGGGAGGGGAGGAAAGAAGAGAGGAGGGGAGGGGAGGGGAGGGGAGGGGAGGAGAGAGGAGAGGAGAGGAGGAAAGGAAAGAAAAAGGGAGGGAGGGAGGGAGGGAGGGAGGGAAGAAGGGAGGAGCACCAATTCTGAGTAAGGCCTGGCACTCTGTATTTTATCAGCTACTTCTACTGCATGGCCAGACCTGGAAAGAGGTCCCTGCTGGGGCCCCTGATGCAGCTGGGCCCTTTCCTCATCAGTGTTTGCTGCTCTTGCTTCATATTTCACTATCTTCTGTTTCATTTTGGTTAGAGACAAAAAAAAAATACAGCACATACAAAAAAACTATGTATATGAACAACAAAATGACAACAAATACATATCTATCAAAAAGTGAATCTAAAAATCAAGTGAATAAAAAATCTGAAAAACAGAATAAACTGGTGAATATCATAGAATCAGGGACATAGAAAGAGAATGACAATTCTCATGGGGATGGAAGTGTGAGGGGTGCGGGAAGATATTGGACAAAAATCTTATACCTATGGATGAGGACAAAGGGGGGTAAGGGCATGGGGTGGGGTGGGAACTGGGTGGAGGGGAGCTATGGCAGGAAAAAAAGAGGAACAACTGTAATAATCTGAACAATAAATATTTATTTTAAAAAAAGTGTTATACACACACACACACACACACACAAAAAAAAAAAAAAATGTATATCCTCCATAAAGGTGATTTCTATAAGGATAGGAATTTTGGTCTATTTTTTTTTTTCCAGGTCTAAAGCCTTGTCTGGCCACAGTTGGCACTCAGCAAATATCTAAGTGAATGTTGAATGAATAATTTATTAAGAGCATTTGCAGAACTTTACAGGGCTTAGAGAGGTCAAGTCTGTGACCTCCAGGAGGAGATGACCTACACTTTACATTTGGTTAAGATCCAAACAAACAAAATGTGATCCTAATAGAGAAAGATGAATTCGTCATCAAAGCTGAGTAAGTTGCTGAATATAGGTATAATTCCCAGCTGGTGGCTTTCCTGGAACTTCCTCCCACCTGTCCTTCAAAGCCTGATGCACACAGCTTTGGACAGGGTGGCTAGCGCTACAAGTTACCATACACACCCATCAAAGCCCTGGAGGTGTGAAACCCCAACCTTAACTTTCCCAGCCTCCATACTATTACGCACATTCCAAGCACTCACAGTGCCATTTTGAACCCAGAGGTTGCTGTACATTTCAAATGGAGTGTTCAAAATAAATGTCTATGCGAAGTACAAGCCCATATCCAGACACGTCCTGTCCTTCTACCTTTAGTCTACCTCTGCAGCAATTTTTTTTAAATATATTTATTTTTTACAGGGAGGAAGGGAGAGAGATAGAGAGCTAGAAACGTCGATGAGAGAGAAACATCGACCAGCTGCCTCTTGCACACCCCCTACCGGGCATGTGCCCACAACCAACGTACATGCCCTTGACTGGAATCAAACCTGGGACCTTTCAGTCCGCAGACCGACGCTCTACCCCTGAGCCAAACCCGTTTTGGCTGCAACAATTTTTAATTGCCTAAAGGGACTTGTCTCTTTTCTTAGTGCACACACCACCACCCCCTTTAATTTTTTGTGTTGCTAACAGAAAATCTCTTGGCTTACATTTTTCCGATGGTACATATGGGTAAAAATGTCTATCTAATTTACCTCTCTTACTTGAAAAATGTTAGTTGAAACACAATCTAGGATAAGAAACACACTTCAACCCTTGAACCATCATTGCTGATTTTATGGCATTTTAAACCCGGTGACTGCCTAGGAGCCAAGAAGGTGGAGAGAGCAACTTGCACCTTTTACACCAGAGCCCAGTCCTGGTGCATGGGCTGGGCCCTTTGCCTGTTCTTTATAGCCGTTCTGTCACCTCCATTGCTGTTATGGCTTACTGTTATCAGGAGGCTTGCTCCTAAGGCGGTGGGGGGGGGGGGGGGGGAGGTAAGAGGGACTGATGGTGCCAAACAAAGACCTCTTGAGTAGGGCAGGGGTCACTCAGGGCTTTTATGCAAATGTATATTTATACCCTGAGTTATGCAGAAGCTGATCCGGGAGGAATCTTCACAATTTGAAGGATGTTGTGAAATGAGAAAGTTCTAGGAATTAGCAATACACTGGTGTCTAAAAATATTTTTGTAGATTTAAAGAAAAGATTATGAAATGTGTGCTATTTGACTTAGAAATAAACGTGGTGAATGATCAGATCTTGCTTTTCAATCGTTGTTATTTTTGGAGGCTGGGGCAGGGGCGGGGGGCCTTTTTTCTGCCAAGGGCCATTTGGGTATTTGTAAGATCATTCCCAGGCTATAAAAATTATCAACTTAAAAATGAGCCTGTTATATTTGGTCAAACATTTTTTGAACTGACCCTAATGCCTTGGCAGGGCCAGACCTAATGATTTCGCCAACCCCACCCCTGGATTAGAGAAAAGGAGACTTAGAACAGATAAAGACAAAAAAGGCTATGAAGGCTACCGGCAAAGCCCTTTGGAGGGAGTTGTGGAATCACAGGTCCTCTTGATCTCTACAATTAACACCACTTACTACATTTACATGCGCTCCTCTCTGACAAGAATGGATGTTTTGGGTTCCCAAATTTCTATCTAACCTCAGGGTTCAGAAACAATCTTTCCCCAGCCCCCTCCTACAGCTTTACACATGTTTAAGGTACGTTGTCCATAGGTTCACAATCAGGTCTCATCTCTTTTATGGTTTTGTTGGAGTGTTATGGAGAAGTGAAACTATCTACTGTCTGGGAGAAATGGAGAACTAGGAAAATGAGATTCAGAGTTTAAAAATATACTGTTTCTGGTCTTTGGAGGTACATGCACCCTGAAACATTCTGACTCACTCCTTTGCATTAGACAATTAGGAAGTATTAGAAGGAAAGCCTGGCTAGATATCGGGTAGCCAGTATCTTCTACAAGATACCAAATGCATATATTCACAAATGAAGAAGTATGGCATCTTGAGTTAAGTTTGGGCCCCTGGAGTTCTAATCTCATCTCCTTTATCGTGAACTCTAAGACGTTCTTGGCACACTATTTCACTTCTCAGTGTTGAACTTCCCTATTATTCTCTAATGTCATGTTTATTTCTCAAGAACCAAAATGCAAGCAAAGGAACATGGAATGATTGTCCCTTTTAGCTGCCTAGAATTTGTCAAGCAAATAGGACCTATTTGCTGCTCAAATATCGAGCAAGAGGCTTTGCTTGCCCTGTAAGGCCCTTCCTTAACTTAGTCATCACTCCACCTAGTTCTATAGGAGGAGTTATAAAACGAATAAGTCAGGCCTGGCTGGTGTTGCACAGTGGTTGGAGTGATGGTCCATGCACCTAAGGGTCACAGGTTTGACTCCCGGTGGGGGACACGTAACTGGGTTGTAGGTTCCATCCCTGGACCCAGTCAGGGTGCAAGAAGGAGACAACTAATCAACGTGTCTCTCTCACATCAATGTTTCTCTCTCTCTCCCTTCTTCCCTCCCTCCCTCCCTTCTTCTCTCCTTTCCACTTTCTCTAAAATAAATGAAAAAAATAACCTCCAGTGAGGATTAACAACAACAGCAAAAAGATGCAAATCTTTTTTATTTTTTAAAAATTTTTTAAAGAAAAAGAAAAAAAATGATAATAAAACTGACAGTATCTTCCTTTCATGCCCTAACAGGAAAATATCCATTGCTAGGGGGAAGACGACTTGTTATCTGCACAAATTGACAAATGGGGCCCAATGTCATGGGAGAAGTTTGTCCTTGGTGCCACAGTGGCTGAGAAAGGGCAAATATATCTTTAGAGCAACTGTTTGGTTTAATTGCTGAGAAGTCAATCAGGCCCAAACTGCTTGCATTTGGCAATTCCTGGTGATTATAGTTCTCTGAGTAAACATTAGGTGACAGAAGACCTCAGGGAAGAAAACCAGCTTTAGGGCCATTCTCACAAATATATTGCTTTCAGACTGATCCTCCAATCTCAGGTGCAGCAAGCATTAAATATCCTTGGTCATCACTCCACCTAGGACTCCAATTAGGACCTAAAAACTATGACACTTTGGAGCTTCATGGAGCCTTGAAGATTATATCATCCACCTCTTCCATTCTCAATGTCTGTAAAGAGACTTGCCAAATGTCTCTGGAACTGAGTCAGGATTAGAACTCGGGTCTACTAATAGCTAATCCAGTACTCTTATCAAATGTCATTCAAAGGGCTTTCCTGGCCTAACATACCAAATTATGGAGCACAGGCTTTAGGCTAAATCCACCTTTGGAAAAGACGGGATGAGTGAAATGACAGCTTTTATAGGAACCTCTGAAGGAAGCTCAGAGTTATTCTGCCCACCTCCCAGAACCAAGCACTTCCGAAAGCCATATTTGCCTTTTCTTGGAAGCTCAGCAGAATGTTGAAATATATCTTGGGGAAAATTAAATGGTCATGCTTTTTAAAAAAAATTATCATTGACTTGAGAGAGATAAGAAGGGAGCGGGAGAGAGATAGAAACATCAATGAAAGAGAATCATCAATTGGCTGCCTCCCGCTCGCACCCTACTGGGGATTGAGCCCACAACTCAGACATGTGTCCTAATTGGGAATCCAACTAATGATCTCTTGGTTCATGGGTAGACACTCAGCCACTGAACCACACTAACTGGGCTAAATGGCCATGCTTTTGATGACAGCTCAAACCTACTATCCTCCAATGACAACACACCTGCCAGTGATGGTATTCTGGTTTCCAACACTTTCACAATGACCACTGTAGCCTTTGAGAGAGCCAGTGCCTCGAGTGGTCACAGCCATTCTAGCTGGCCCAGTAGAAGCTAAGACATCACTTATCTCTGGCCTCCAGACACACTGATGGGGCAAAAGAAGATAAACGTACAAAGAGAGCAAAATGGAGCCACTGCCTTTGCCCATTTTTGCCATTGTTACTGTTGCCTCTGGACTGTGAACCATTCTCCCTTGTGGTTGGCTTCCTCTCTAGGTCTCATCACTACCTCCTAGTGGTCTGCTGCTGTTTCCATTTGCCCTTTATCCCCTTGTTCACCAAACCTGAAATTGAGCTCGTTCTTCTCCCTGAAAGATGAACTTCTCCATTCCTGTTAAAAACAAACAAAACCAAAACAAACAAAAAAAAAGCCAAACACTACTCTTCTGAGTTTCCTTCCACCTGACATGGCAGCTGGTTCCCAAGCCTTTCTTTTATGGATCACCTCTGGGGCCTGGAGTGCTAGAAGAACAAATCACTACCCCTAGGATCCTCTTCACCCTTCCCTCTACCTCAATCCATGGTGCTTGCTCATTGCACATGATACAATACACTTTGGTTGTTCAAGCCACCCAGTGTGCTATTATGCTTCTGTAGCCCTAGCAAACTAATACACTGCCTGTCCCTCCCTACATAGCTCCAGGATACACCCCACATTCATACCTCTATGCCTTGGCACTGGCTGATGTCTTGGCATGGCATGCACCCCACCCACCCCCTTTGTCTAACTTGGTAAACTCCTATTTGACCTTTAAGATTGAGTTTGAGTGTCCCTTCTCCTGTGTCTCTTTCATGGAACATCCCTTCCCTGAGTCAATATTAGTCTCTTTCTCCTCTGCCATGACGCACTAGGACTCACACGTTCTTTTCATGGCACATAGCATGTGGAGCTGCAACTTCCTGCCTGCTCTGCCTTTCTCCATTTTAGACTGCCATTCTCCATTTTTGCTGCATATCAGAGTCACTTTGTGTGATTTTTTAAAATACTGATGCTCAGACGCTACCCCTAAGATTCTAATCGGTGGCCTGGGGTGGGACACTAGCATCAGTGTTTTTTCAATAGACCCTCTCTCTCCCAGGTGATTCTAACATGCTCCTAAGGATAAGAGCCACTGTATTACACAATGCTCCCAAAGGATAGGGTTTACAGCCCCGTCTTTGACCTGCCCTCACTCCTCGCCCCCTAAACAGTGTCTAGCCTCAAGTAAGCACTTACTAAATGTTTACTGAACTGGATGAGGACCCCAGTCTTTCTGTGTGTTCTCTGCTTCTTTTTTTTTTTTTAACTTTATTGTTAGAAGTATTACATATGTCTTCTTTCTTCCCCCCATTTCCCCATTGACCCCTTCTAGCCCATCCCCGCCCCCAGGCCTTCACCACACTATGATCTGTGTTCATGGGATATATATATATATATATATACACACACAAGTTCTTTGGTTGACCTCTTTCCACCCACCCCTGACTTCTTTCTGAGATTCCACAGTCTGTTACATACTTCTATGTCTCTGGTATAACATCCCCACCTCTCTTCAAAGAAAAAAAAATTTTTTTTAATTAAATCATGAAATAAGTCCTCTGTAAAATGCCTACCTTAAATCAACTTAAGCTGGGGGTGTAAAAGGAGCTTATTTTAAATATCCATTTTCCTGTCTTCTAATATATAAAACAATCCCTTTTCTCCTCCTACACACAGAACGTGGGAAAGAGCCTCATCAGCCCAATGCATCTCCTACACCCACTCCATGGCTTTTCCCCTGAGGGGTTTCAGAGAGGAAGTGCAGTGCTATATTTACCCTTTTCCAGTGTTCTAACCACGCTTCGCTTGGGAGAAATGGAGTATGGGAAGATTCAGACAGTCACTTTCTCCTTCTAGCACCCCCACTTAGCTCTTCACAAATGCTCAATGTCCTCAAAAGTCTTCCTGCCTTTCTTCTCCATCTTTATAAACAAGGAGATGAAAATAACCCATAGAGGGCTATTAACTTTAACTTTTTTCTGGGGATAAAATTAACACATGTTTCTTATACAAAGTTTAGAAAATACAAAAAAGGGGGGGATTACTAGTAAAAATGAAAATGATTGGTAATCCCACCATGAAGGATTAGCAGCTATTCAGGTTTTTGTATGTTTTTGTCATCCATTACCTACCTATATAAGGAAAATATTTCCATAAATATATATAATGTTTATAGTGTGTATGGGAGAGAAAAGAGCACATACTGACTGTCCATGGTAGAAAGATCTATCTTCACACTGCACTAACTTGCTTCTTTATATACTCAAGGAGTTAAAACTCAACCCCATAATGCATTACACTGAAGATGTTCCAGAAGATCCTAAAAGATTCTCACCTTGCTCACCCACAGCTCTCACCAGCATTGTCCCCATCTCAATATATCTTCTCTCTTCAGCCTTGCTCTCAACTCTATCCAACTTCATTTCTTTTGGCACCAGCCTTCCCATATCCAGATCTTTCTCCCAGATTCTCCATGTTTCCTTTCCTGACAGAGCAATGTAGCTTATCTTTCTTTCCTTCAAGCTAATATCCCCACACCTATCCTAGTTCCTAGGCTAGCTCTTTTTAGAAAGTAGTAGGAGATTATTAAAATATTAGTACAAAAAAAAGGGAGAGAGCTGGCACCGGTTTGGCTCAGTGGATAGAGTGTCAGCCTGTGGACTGAAAGGTCCCGGGTTAGATTCTGGTCAAGGGCATGTACCTTGATTGTGGGCACATCCCCAGTAGGGGGTGTGCAAGAGGCAGCTGGTCGATGATTCTCTCTCATGGATGTTTCTAACTCTCTATCCCTCTCTCTTCCTCTCTGTGAAAAATCAATAAAATATATTTATTTTTAAAAAAAAAGGGGGGGAGAGAGAAAGAGAGAGAGAAAGGAAAGAAGGCAGGAAAGAAGGAAAAAAATGAGGAAGGGAGGAAGAAAGAAAAGAAGGGAGGAAGGGGGAAAGGAAGGAAGGAAAATAATAATTTTATTTTTTGTAAATTTTTTAACATATTTTATTGATTTTTTTTACAAAGAGGAGGGGAGAGGGATAGAGAGTTAGAAACATCGATGAGAGAGAATCATCGATCAGCTGCCTCTTGCACAACCCCCACTGGGGATGTGCCCACAACCAAGGTACATGCCCTTGTCCGGAATCGAACCCGGGACCTTTCAGTCTGCAGGCCAACGCTCTATCCACTGAGCCAAACCGGTTTCAGCAGATAACTAATTTTATAATGCATTACTTTATAAAACCATTAGGCCACATTACCCTAGATTTCGTATCTTTATTTTTCGTATGTTTTTATTTACTTCAGAGAGAGAAAAGGAGAGATAGAAACATCAATGATGAGAGAGAATCATTGATCTGCTGCCTCCTGCACACCCTCTCCTAGGCATCAAGCCCACCACCCAGGCATGTGCCCTGACCAGGAGAATTGAACTATGACCTGGTTCATGGATTAATGTTCAATGCAACACCAGCCAGGCTGCATTCTTATTTTTTAACTGAATACTGTATTAGGATAGCTATCTTCTTTTTAATTAGAAGCTAAACTGAAAGTTAAAGGTGTGGGTTTGGTGCGATTTGAGGGACAGAAGGCTCTCTCTTAGTCTAAGGAAATTTCCTATGTGAGAGCACAGGCTTCATTTAGCACAGACATTCCCAGTGACTAGGTATGTGGGGTCATTTTACTACCAGTTATTTGTAGATGTTAGCTTCATTTGGTGAGGACTGTTCTACAGTTTGGTTCTTGAGTAAATGAGGAAGAAATCCTGAAGGACACAGTGCCCCCCTCCCTGGGGTCCCTCTTTTGGAATAGAATGGGTAAACCCTCCCACACTTACATGATCTGATGACAGGTGGGCCTACAAAGATAGGAGGACCTCTTGAACAAAACTCAGATATACTCCAGACTCTAAAGATTATTAGGTCTTGTTGCAAAACAGCTGATGAGAGGCTGTCTGAATATTGGAGAATGAGGACACACAGAGAAAAGTCTTCCAGGTGAATATAAAACTAAAAAAAAGAACAAAATTATGCTTTTCTTTCCCCAAACTGGCCATAAGAAAGGAGGCAGTTTTAGGCCCCTGAACTAATAGGCGTTGACAAACCACAGTCCACAGGCCAAATCCAGCCATACTCATTTGTTTTAAGTATCATGTTACCCTCCAATTACAATGTCTGAATTAAATAGTTGGCAGAGGCCATATGGCTTTCAAAGCTTAAGATATTTACTACCTGGTCCTTTGTAGAAAATGTTTACTGATCTCTGACCCAGAGAAATTCATTCTAGTTCCAGGAACTCCCCAATTTAGGATTGTTTTCTGGTGGGGAGAAAACTCCATTCTTCGTAGAAGGAAGGAATGATGAAATATCCCACTATTCAGTGGGGTGAGCAGTTTTGCATCAGAACCTAAGAATCAACATCTTCCCCTATCACCACACCTTCTACACCCGTAATCATAGAAACGACCCTTGTAAATCTTCTGTTGGGATCAAAGGGGGTTGAATTGTGCCAGTGATAACTGAAGAACATTTCCAAAGAGTTAGACAGCAAAAGGATGTTTCACAAGTTTCCAAGCTTTCCATTAGGGATTTGTTCTTAAAAATAATGTAGTCTGGTGGTGAAATATTTTGTCTCTGAATTTTGCTAGCTGAGTGAGCTGAGATTAGTTACTCTTCTTCCTATAGCCTCACTTTTATCATCTGAAAAACAGGAACAATAATAGCAGACACCTCATAGCGTTGTTATGAGAAGTGGATTGAACAATCAATGAAAAATACTTAGCACAATGCCCAACATATTAACACTGTTCAGCCAATGTTAGCTGCTATTATTATAAAGACACTCCTCTGACTGACTTGTGTACTAAGAATGCTGTTATCGAGACTTCCTAAAAAGTTTTTTTAAGCATGATTATTAATGAGCCTGGAAGAGTTTACCCCTTTAAGGGGGTAGTAATAAAGATCTGGGTTTTAGATTACTTTGGCTAATGGAAGCATCTTTGAAACTTGTTTAATTGAATTCATAAGAAGGACTACATTGTATAATGACCCCATCACATACACACGTGTGTGTGTGTGTGTGTGTGTATGTGTGTGTGTGTGTGTGTGTGTGTGTGTGTGTGTGTTTATAACTGAAAACAATGTTCAGGAAATAATGTATAATCTTCCCAAATGTAGTACACTTTCATATTTTCTACTATATTTTTAAATGGTGGACAAAATCCACTCAATTAATTTTTCAATCCAGTAAGTGGTAAAGACCCACAGATTGAAAAACACACACACACACACACACACACACACACACACACACACACACA
Organism: Pipistrellus kuhlii; assembly: GCF_014108245.1. Lineage (NCBI taxonomy): Eukaryota > Metazoa > Chordata > Mammalia > Chiroptera > Vespertilionidae > Pipistrellus > Pipistrellus kuhlii. The sequence goes on along the minus strand of NW_023425551.1, from coordinate 70,484,040 downwards.
CGACAGTGCTATCAAATTGGAAGTCCTGAGATACAATGCTTCTTATCTCTAAAACAACCATCCTTTGCTATTCTGAGACCTATGACATACTCAATTATTACTTGTTTTATGTCTTGCATCTTTAAGTATATCTTTTGAAGTCAAAACAAAGAAACCCAAGATTCTTAGAATCTTGCACAATTGTCTATCAGAGTGGTGGAAATAAAAAAGCTCTCAAATTTGTTTTTAGGTGTAATTGAATTTATATTTGCAGGAAATTTAAGAAACAGATTGCCCTGTTTTCCACAGGAAATTTCATAACACAAATTATAGAAGATAACCAGATGCCAAAATTGTCTACACCAAAGTCTACACCAAAATGAGCAAGTTTGGCAGAGAAGAGATATTCTGCAAGCTATATGAGGCAGGGGAAAATGGCCAGTCCCATTAGTTCCTGTCACCACTTAACCCCCAAACCACATTGCTAATGACAATTGCTAAAGCGCTGGATGCAATAGAGATTCTGTTCTATCTCAACTCTTCTCTCTCTAACTATACTCTGGATCCAACTTAATAAATTATGATTCCCTCTGTCACCCATAGAAAAACAACCAATATCTACTGTTTTTGTCCATGTGACTTCATCAGGACCATGAGCTCCTTGGAAGAAATACCAAGACTCCAATGCAAACTGCAGCTCCAGGGCTCCACCTGCATTCCAGAGCCACATTTGTATTTTCAGCACATTCAGCTGCTCACAGCCCTGAGCCAGATGAGAGCAGTTTGCAGAATACGAGGTCCTAAAATCTGCTTTCCTTAGTGCTATTAGTCACTCACGTTTTCTAATCTTATTCCCTGTAACCTGTTGAGCTTTGCCCCCATTAGAATATCTAAGCAAGCTGTACACGCTCAGCCAGGTTAGAGAAGCTATTTTTATTTCAAGTAAAGATTCCCATTTCTAAATTTCTACTTGAATCTTTATCCTTCAATGTGCCTTAGATAAATATTACAGAAAAAAATAAACTCAAAATATTAGTAGTTTAATGTTGGTTCTTTCTCTTTCCTTCCTCCTCTTCCTTCCTTTGTTTGTTTATTTTATTTATTTATTTATTTACTTATTTATTTATTTATTTATTCTACTTTGCTGAATTTCCTGCCTTTTCTTTAATGAATAATGAGGTAAGTGATATAAAAAACTATTGCTTAAGAAAAAAATTAAACTTTCCTATCTCTTAAAATTTCAAGGAGCTTACATAGAAGTATTCATGACAGCTGGTATATTTATATCTGACTATATAAGGCAAGGTCAGGAGAACAGGACCTGTAGCAGAATGATTAAGGGGAAGATAACCTGTGTTCAGGTACTTCCTTCCTTCATTATTTTGTAGCTGTGTGACTCTACAAAGATGCCTTACGCCTTATAAGAGTTCCCCTCCAGAGCCAGAGTCTACAGGAGAAATCTTTGGGGGGAAATGAAATGTTTATGATCTTGAGAGTGGTGATGGTTTCACAGGATTATGTTCAAACCCATCAAGTTTTGTTCATTAAATGTGTGCAGTTTTCTTAAAGTATCAATTATATCTCAATAAAGCTGTCTAGAACACACTGGGTTGGCGTGCATTGAAATATAGATGGAGTAGAAATAACATCTGTTTTCATTAAAAATTAAATAATGCTATTAATAAATATGTTTTAAAAGAATTTCTGATTAAACAAAAATGGCAAAAAATCAAACAAACAAAAGATCCACAAAGCCAGAGCCTATATTCCTGAGTAAAAAGAGGACTCTAGCAGCATGGAAGAGGCAAACTTTACTTCCAGTCTCACTGAGAACTTCCCACCAATGAACAGCCAGTCCTGTGACCAGAAGCTATGGGAAGGACCTCCAAGAAGATGTGACTTAGTGACCATCCCATGATGGATCCTTAAAATATTCACCTCTGATTGGCCTGCTGCTCCACATAGACTCCCCAGGACCAACGGGTCATAGGAGTTTACCTGCCCTTCCTGAAAATTCCTGAAAAGCACACTGTCAGTGATGGAGTGAGGCCAAATGGAGAAGTCTCCAATTGATTTCCCACATCAATTGGGAAGAGGCTCCCACAACATGTTTATCAAGAGCAGACAATCTGAGGCAGGATGAAGAAGATGGGGCTAAATTTCACAACATTACCCAGATTTCACAACAGTACCCAGATTTCCTCAGACTCCACAACTTTGACCGTGTGTCCTAGAACCACAAGCTGGGAGTACATGAACTGGGAACAAGGGGTTCCACATGTCCCCAAGTCCCAGACATTCCTGCCAGGCTTCCTATTGTCTGAAAACTTCTCACAGGGCCTTAAGGAGGTGTGAAAGCCAGCTTCAAGTTCATCAGGTCCAGTGACAAGTTCATCAGATTATAGAGGAAATAATGATGCTCCCTGGCTGGGATGGCCAAGGTATATTATAATGGGGAGGGAGAGACCTTTAGATGTCTCTGAGGCCAGCATGGTGCTCTTTGGAATTCCCTAGACCAGTGTTTCCCAAAGTGTGGTATGCCTACCCCCAGGGGTACGGGAAGAGTTTGGTGGGGGTACGCGTTGCACAGGAGTTAGGTGGGAATATGCACTGCCCCGTGCTTAGCTGCACCTAATTCTACATTCTCATGAGTACGAGGGGTACTCAGCATTACAAAAATTATAGAAAGGGTACACATATGTCAAAAGTTTGTGGAACACTGCCCTAGACTATACCTCAGCTCTCAGAGGAAGAAATAAAGCCAACAGTGACTTCTGGCTACTCTCTAACCCCAGCAGCCCTGTCTAGAAAAAGTTTTCACAATATAGATGTTGAAAACAGATTGTCTAAACTTTGATTTGAACAAATAGAGCCGTAGACACATACCACAACATTCCCTTGCATTTCCCAGTCTCCAGCATTTGGCCCTAAGCCCTGGAGACCCAGGAGTCTGAGAACAAAACAGGACATTTTTGCCTCATGCTGAATTCCCATATCCTACAATTTCCTGTCACATCTGCAGCTGTTCTCTGTGCCAGGGCTTCACAGTCACATCTCTCAGACTGGGAAGGACTCTAGGGATCATGCAGCCCATCCCCCTACCTCCTAGCAGCTACACGCAAATCCTGAATGTGCTCATGGCTTTGTGAGTTTGACTTTCCTACACAATCTTCCAAAGCCCTTCCGGATGAAGCTTTCATAGGTAACAAACAAGGTTGGACATTCTAATGCCGAGTCAGAAACGAGAAGCCCCTTCTCAAATTTTCCCCAGCCTTTCTCTAATGTGTAGAATTTCTGCTTTGCTTGTAACAGGAGCCTTTGATAATACATATGTCATTGCCACATAATCACAGAAAGCACAAATTTCCGGTGCATGTCCCAGGGTTGGCCACTGTGTGATACACAAAATCTGCTTGCATCTCAGGGCTTGGCACTTGATGATATAGATCTGAGGGAGAAGAGAAGTTAAAGGTGACTCTGTACTTTTGAGCCTGAATGACTGAAGCATGGTCTCTATAGTATCAGCAAGTCAAGAAGTTGAAGAACTTTGAGGATGTGGGAATATCAAGGGAGCAGATTCATTCACCTTCAGCACAGTTATTTTCAAAGGCATTTAGACTATCATTCTAAATCCAGAGAGAATGAAACTCATTAGGTTAGTGATTTTCAACCTTTTTTATGACACGGCACACATTAACTAATTACTAAATTTCTGAAGCACCCCCAAAAATATATTTCTTGCCAAACTGGCAAAAAAAAAAAAAAAAAAAAAAAGAAGAAAGAAAAAGATAGGTATAATTCTGACTTACTCACACCAGATGGATAGTGTGGCATTGGCTGTTATCATTTTTTTATTTAACAATCTAAGGGAAAAGAAACCAGTGGCCTTGACTAAATAGTCCTAGTTTTGTATGTTTTAAAAATTCTTGTGGCACACCAGTTGAAAATTGGTGCATTATATTAAAAAAAAAATAAAAAAAAAATTTAAAAAAAACTATTTCTGAAAATGAGGTGAAACTACTTTGCTATGGAAGCTATGATTTGTCATAGGACTTAGCTAGAAGAATAGAGGAAACACTATAAGATAACACAAAATTTCTTATTATTTATACTTAAAATAAAATAACCTTCCTCTATTTCCAGTGTAATTTCCAAGGAAAAAGGAAATTGTAAGAGAGATTATAGAGGAAATAATGATGCTCCCTCTTTCAGATATATATCGATATATATATTTCAGATAGGAAGGGAGAGAGAAAGATAGAAACATCAATGATGAGAGAGAATCATTGATCAGCTGCCTCCTACACACCACCTACTGGGAACTGAGCCCACAACCCAGGCATGTACCCTGACAGGGAATCAAACCATGACCTTCTGGTCAGCGCTCAGACACTGAGCCATGCTAGCAGGGAAAGCTTTATTATTATTATTTTTTTTTTTTAGAAGAACAGCCCCAGTTCCATCAAGTCTTTCTTGTACATGATTGTTTACAAAACCCTTAGCACTCAGTGTCCTCTGAATACATTTTAGTTTGTCAACGTGCCTCTGAAAATGCAGCATCTAGAATTTTATAAAAGTCTCTAAATACAGTATGATCTAAAAAAAATTAACAGACCTGCCACTCACCCTGTGCTGGTCACATTTTCCCTTTCTACAACCCAATGGCACATGAATTTTTAGTAGCAATATGGCAGACATATTGACCTATATTGTCTTTTTATCAGTTAATTTCAACTTGTCTTTTTAAACAAATTGCTTTTTTATCTTAATTTAGTTGTTTTGTTTTATTTTGTTTTTGTCCAACTAAAGGCAAAAATTTGCCCTTGTTAAATTATCCTATCTAATAAAAGAGTAATATGCAAATTTACTATCACTCCAACACACAAGATGGCCACCCTCATGTGGTCAAAGATGGCTGCCCCATGTGGACACAAGATGGCCACCACAAGATGGTCAGCAGGGGAGAGCAGTTGGGAAGACCAGGCCAACAGAGGAGGGCAGTTGGGAGGAAACGGACCTGCAGGGGAAGGCAGTTGTGGGTGATCAGGCCAACAAGAGAGGGCAGTTAGGGGTTACCGGACCAGCAGGGGAGGACAGGTAGGGCAACCAGGCTGGCAGGGGAGGGCAGTTAGGGTCAATCTGGCTGGCAGAGAAGCAGTTAGATGTCAATCAGGATGGCAGGGGAGTGGTTAGGGGGTGATTAAGCTGGCAGGCAGAAGAAGTTAGGGGCAATCAGGCAGGCATGTAGGTGAGCAGTTGGGAGCCAGCAGTCCTGGATTGTGAGAGGGGTGTCCCAGATTGAAGAAGGTGCAGGCTGGGCTGAGGGACACACACACCCATGCACAAATTTCGTGCACCAGGCCTCTAGGATAATATAAATTGTAAATGTATGTTAATGGAACTATTGAGACTACTTTAAATTTAGATTCTGACCATTTGTTAGCCATCCTTCCCAGCTTTATTTCATTCTCAAATCAATAATCAGGCCACTTAAAATTCCTCTCAAATATTTGATAAAAATATTGAATTGGAGCAGGCAGGGAACCAAGATTTTTTTTTCTTGTCAATTGGGTTCTCCAGATTATATTGTTATTGTATGTTTTATTTATTTAGAAAATAAGCCATTGTATTATATAAGTAATTGAAAAATTATAAGTGATTTTCATAATGCCCATTTAATGAACTTCATTGGATTGAAGAAGTATATAAATAGCTATTTCATTAAGAAAAAAAAAAAATGTCTAGGTTATTAAATTGGAATATAAAAATAATATTCAACTACTTGAGGCTCCCATTTGGGTTCATTACATAATAACTTTCTAGCCCCAGAGCAAAGATTAAGGCTAATGGGAGAGTAGAGAATCCGTAAAGTAGATGTTGACAGTTGCAGAGGTCGCTACTCAAACTTCAGCAGTGTGGTGATATCATTGTTACTTAATGGAATTCCTGAATATTTTATGTTGCATAAGCCATGTCAATCACTCTGATACTTGACATAAATAAAGTAACATTTAAAATACCATTTTCGCCCTGGCCAGTTTTGCTCAGTGGATAGAGCATTGATCTTTGCACTGAAGGGTCCCAGGGTTTGATTCTAGTCAAAGGCACATGCCTGGGTTGCAGGCTCGATCCCCAGTAGGGGGCATGCAAGAGGCAGCTGATCAATGATTCTCTCTCATCATTGATAGTTCTATTTCTCTCTTCTTCTCTGAAATCAATAAAAATATATATTTTAAAAAAATAAATAAAATAAAATACTATTTTCCCTTAAAATGATGTTTCCCAATGAGTATAGGCTAAAGACCTATATAGTAACTGAGTGGCATACTTTGGCATGATTATAAAGAAGGCAGAGGGAAACCTTTGTGAATGTGTTGACATTCGCCTAATAAATGTTAAAAGTGAATTAAGTTTCTTCCTTGCTATGGATTCTTGAAGGACAATCACAGTTACTCAGTGAAACAATGTCCAGCCTAATCCACTCCCTTTTCTCCCCTCAACTCCATAGAAGAAACAGGCTTGTTTGTGATCCCAGATTTGATTTCCCAGGACTGACTTCCCAGGCCAGTGGGCTTACGGCAAGGCCCTCTCAGGGGCAAGCATCAGAGGCCACCTGTCCTGAGAAGATCAGTAAGAAAGTTGAAAAGAAGCACAGAAAGAGGGTATAGGCCTATGTAGGGAACCCACTGTAGGTCCATGATTCTGATCTTCCCTTCTGGACCCACCTAGCCTGGGTGTGGCAAGAATGCTTCAGATTCGTGAACAGAAACCTCACACTGTAGTGACAAGCCATCCCAATTTGCCAGGGACTGAGAGGATATCTGTTTCATGGGACTTTTCTATATTAAACCTGGGAAGTCCCAGGCAAGTGGGATGAGTTGGTCACTCTCCCTCTTACATGCACTGGATAGTAAGAACACAGGGGCTCATCCAAGTCACCCAGTCTCTTCATTCACCCTTAAATCCAAACTATTATAGAAAATGCAACACTTGTTTGTCAAAGCATATGTTGATTAATTCAACCCCTTCCAAGGGAATCCTGAGGATGTGCAGGGTTGGTGGTTTATTATGAACTATTATTATCCAAGGAGCTATATAACACGTGGCTGGGAACCTAGCCTCTGGCCCTAGACTGCCTACGTCTGAATGACCTTACGAATTTTTCTTAACCTCTCTGTTGTTTAATCTCCTTATTTATAAAATAGGGATGGAAATAGGACCAATCTCATATGTTTGCTGTGAGGATTGAGTTAAAATAGAAAGTGCTTAGTCCAGGACTGGCCATGTAGTACCTAACATCTGTTATCATTTCTATTTTTGGCAATCCAGCAGATCTTTGCTTGATCTTTGTTAGATCTTGAAATGCACACTGCATGTGATCACTTTGTCAGCTCCAAGCACTGTGGTGAATAAAACCAAGGTCCAACCCTGATGTAATCTTCAAACCCAGAGGCAAGATAGACAAGCCAGCAACTGTACTCTGTTGAAGCAAGGGCATTATTTTTGGAGTTGTCATAAATGCTCTGGGGTGCCTTCAGGAGGTGGTGTAACTGTCTTCAGAGTTAAGGAAAGTGACATCTACATTGAGAACTGAAGGAGCAGGAGGAATTGGCCAAAGATAGAGGGGCAAGTGGTAGAAACATTTCAGGCAGAAGGAATGGAGGAATGGGAGGGAGCATGTTCAGTTGCTGTACAGTTTAGGAAACATGCTGCTAAAAACCTTAAATTCCACGCCCTGTTGAGTTCTGCCAACACTGAAGCAGGAACTAAGAATTGTCTCCCATTGGCCCCATCTTCCTTTTAGGACAAGGATTCTTATCTCCTTTGAGTTTTAGCTGACCATGTGACCCCTCATATTTTCTTGAACCTAAGCATAGCCTTGTGACTAAATCTTGGTCAATGTGCCAACCTCCAGAATATGTTTTTTAAAAAGTAATTTGCTTGTCCTCTACTTCCTCTTCTTCCACTTCCTATGGGCTGGAATATGTGGGTGTGGAGTAAGCCAGTTTCGACCATGCAGATAAATGCAATATCCTAGGAGATGGAATCTGGCTCTTCACAGGGCCTGGTGGAGAACAGGATCCTTTTTCCATTGCTTCTGGACTAGTTCAAGAAAGTGAAACAAATTCTTCTCCCTTTTTTGTGCTACAACATTTTGGGGTGTTTTGTTATAGCCGCTTATCATATACTCTAAGGAAAAGGCAGAGGAATATGTTGAAAGAGGGGGTGTGAGGGGAGGGAAGGGAGTGGGAAAACAGAAAAGGAGATAAAGGGTTGGGCTGAGAAGAAAACAAAAAAGCTGCTTAAGCTGTCTAGTGCTTAAGGGCAGGACTATTTCCAAATAGCCAGATCTGGTGATGAGGGAAAGGTGGCCTGAATCACCAAAGCCAGCGGCAAGAGAAAAAGAGGCACATGAGTGAGCTGGCCCAGGAGCTGGTCTCCATTGTCTTGGGCAAAACTCTATCCACTTCACTGATGCTGAAAAAAACAAACTTACGGATGAGCATAACTTCTGTGGATGCTTACTATTATATATACGATATATATATATATATATATATATATATATATATATATATATATATATATATATATATATCGTGTATATATATATCGTGTATATATATATCGTATATATACGAGATATATATATATATATATATATATATATATATATATATATATCGTGTATATATATATATCGTATATATACGATATATGCTGAGTGATTTACATGGATTCCACCCATGCAACCCCACCCCACCCTAAGGGTTGGTACAATTATCATCCTCACTTTAGATTTTAGGAGTAAGAAGTGAAATAACTTACCCAAGGTTACACAGGTAGCAAGAAAGGATAGAATTCCAAGCCAATTAGTTTCTCCATAACCTGGTTGTTTCACTGCTACATTTCACTTCAGAGTGAAGCCCCTGAAGAATACTAAGAATACCGTACATCAGAATTTCAAAACAAAGTACAAGTTTAATGAGAATTGGGTAAATTCTCAGCCACCTTAAAAAGAACACAGAAGTATGCTTTGTACCAGGTGACCCACTCTACCACACATAGCTGATGGGTGCAGAAGAAGTGCCTTGCCCAAGGGCAGCTGATCCACAATGTCACCAGTGAATATGTCATGATTGGAGAAAAAAAAAAAATATGACCAATTTCTTCCCTTGTAAATGTGAGCTTGAAAACATCAAGAGAATGTGTAATTATCTACAGGAGCTTAAGCTAAAATGTCTTAATATTAAGAAGGAGGCATGATTAAGTTTGAAGTTGAGGAAGCAGAAAGTATGAGAAAGGAGAGAAAAGAGTGGAGACTAATGGTAAGGTGTCATGAGAAAGAGAATATGTAGACCACAAAAGTGAGCCAGAGAGAATGCACAGGTCAAGTTCAGGCCATTTGTACCCATACCATGCAGTTACCTTTTCTGAGATAACCTGAGCAAGTCTTCATTTATACAACCACAAGAACTGACATAAAAATAAATGAATAAATAAATAAATAAATAAATAAATAAATAAATAACAGAGAAGGAGATGCTTTACCTAGGGCAGTGGTTCTCAAAATTGTTCTAGAAACCTCTGAGGACCCCCAAAGACCTTTTAGGGATGTCTATAATGTATGAACTATTTTAATAATAATAACAGGAAGAATAAGAACAAGAAGAAGACATCATTTTCCCTTTTCACTCTCATTCTCTCATATTTGTAGAGTATAAAAATTCATTGATAGAGTTTAAAATTTCACATTGCAACTAATCTTTAAGAATCAGACACCTGTCAAATTTTGGCATATTATTAAAGAATAATATCCATAATTTCCTGAAAGGCTATTAAATTACTTCTCCCTTTTCCAACTACTAGTACATGTGACTAGCTAGATGTTCAACTAAAAGAATACATCTCACAACGGACTTAATGGTGACACAGGTATAAGAATCCAGCTATTTACTAAAAAGCCAAACACTAAAGAGATTTGTAAAAATGTAAGATGATAATACTCTTCTCACTACGATTTTTGTTTTGAAAAATATAGCTATTTTTCATTTTATGAAAGATGTTACTTATGCTATCAAGGAATGGGCTTTTATTATTTTGAAGTGAAATAATAAATATTTTCAATGTTCTCAGCTCTACTATTCAAGACAGTAAATATGGTAGAAGTAACCCACATAAACAAAAACTCTTTGAGGCCCTCAATAATTTTTTTAAGAGTGTAGAGGGATCCTAAAACTTAAAAGTTTAAAAGTCATTGCTCTAGTGTTTTTCATTCCCCTTCATCATTTGGCTTTTTGTCCAACATGCTTCACACACCTGAGTCACTGCTTTTCAACCATTTTAACACCCTGTCCTCTCAGGTCACATTTAGGAGGATGGGAAGCAAAAGCCAGTGTGCAGGGCGCTCTGCCAGGCCTCTGCACCACCTTCCCTGCTGGCACTGTTTTTAATCCCCCCTTTCATTAGAGCCTTCAATATGAACTCTCCAGCTGATCTCATTTAGCAGAAGCTGGCTGACAAATTCGTATGAACTCACTTCATAATTAAGATTCACAGAGACCGCCTCTTATGGAAACATCCTCCCTCCTGTTAAATTATTTATTTTGCTCCAAAGGCATGCTGATTTCACTTTGCACCCTCTTTGGGGACACAAAACACTCTGGAGCCTTGATGGAGACTAAGTTTGGCCAGGCACAGTCCTAAGAACTTTATGTGCATGGCTGAATTCACTTCTATGGAGAACTCTGGTGGGGCTGTTGTGGAAATGAAGTTCTCAGGAACAGAAAGTGATCACTAAACAGGACATGCTCAAGAAACATGATTGTTGTAAAAGACTTCTGACTGCCCTGTGACTTACCAGGTATACTGGTTAATAATGCAGATTTTGTAATCAAAGAAAACACGATAATTTCAAGAGAAACATCAAAAGTGCTTTATTCAAAGTAATGTCCATCACCAGCTACACATTTCCCCCATCTTTTGGTAATCTGTAGATACTGTACCAATAGAACTTTTGTTGTTTTGAGGCAAACCATTCAGAGACCCAATTTTCCACTTCCTTCTATGTTTTGAAGTGCTGCTCAGAAAGTGGGTGTGCCATCAATCAGAACAAGTGGTAATCTGAAGGAGCAAGGTCTGGTGAATACGGTGGGTGAGTTAATACTTCCCAGGCAAGATCTTTTAATGTGTCTTTAACTGGTTTTGAAGTGTGTAAAGTGGTGCATTATCATGAAGCAAAATTACTTTGCCATGTCTTTTGGCTCATTCTGGTTGTTTTATGATCAAAGAGTGGTTTAAACTGATTATTTGTTGTTGGTAGCAATCAGTATTAAGTTTCACCTGGTTTCAGAAGCTCATAATACACCACACCTTTCTGATCCCACCAAACGCAGAGCATTGTCTTCTTTCCAAAAAGATTTGGCCTTGCAGTCAATGTTGATAGTTGACCTGAATCAACCCATGATATTGTGCATTTGGGATTCTCAAAATAAATCCACTTTTCATCGCCAGTCATAATGCAAAAAAGACTTTCTTTTGTGACATTGAAGCAACATTTTACTGATGACTTTTCAGTTTTCCATTGGTCTTTTGTTCAGTTGATGTGGCACCCATATTGCTTCCTTTAAAATCTTTCCCATTGCTTGTAAAAGATAGGAAATTGTTTGCTGAGCAATGTTTAATCTTTCTGCAATTTGTTTTTGAGTTTGACATGCATCTTCATCCAATAATGCTTGTAATTGTTGGTCTTCAAATTTTTTCAGTTGACCTGGACGTTCTTTGTCTTTCACATAGAAATTATCACTTTTAAAGCATATAAACCAGCATTCACAAGTATCTTGAGATGGAGCATGTTCACCATAAGCTTTCCAAAGTATTCAGCAGCACATTTCTTCAAAATAAAGTAATGAATTAAAACTTCCTGCAAATGCTCTTTTTTTGGCACAAAATTTGACATTTTTAAGTGTAAAAATATCTATGATGTTAACACCTGCAGCAAATTTGACATATGAAATTTTGAAGCTTGCTGTCAATACAACAAAATAGCATACATATCAAGTCATATATATATATATATATATATATATCAACATATGTGTAACTCTATCTATTGAAAAAAAATCCGCATTATTAACTAGTACCTGGTACTTATTGTTTTCAGACCCTCTTTACACAGGAGACAAACATTAAGCAACTCCTCCAAGGTCACCCAAGCAGTGTAACCAGGCTTGGAACCCAGACACTGTGGCGGAAGAGCCCACAGTTTTAACCACTATGCTTGAGACTTTTGTCTGCTAGGAACTTATGAGAGTTTCTGGTAAGACTGATTTTGTTTAAAAAAAAAAAATGTTTAGACTCTGAGTAGTCTCTAAAATGAAAGAAATAATCTTCTTCCATTTAAATTCCTTTGTGTGGTTCTTCAGAAACAATGATAAATAAATGCACAGCCACTTAATGCTGTCCTTATCAATATTGTAAAAAATAAAAAGAGGAGTAAGGAGTTGACAAATATCTAACATGGAAGCTATATGGGTATTAGCCCCCAAATCTCTTCTCTCAAAAGGTAAAATATTTCTGTCAGTGAAAGTCTCTTTCCTTATCTCTCTTTCTTAATTTTTCTTTTCTTTTTTTGACCCTTGTTATCCAGATCACTAATAATGTCCTTATTTGGGGTTCTGAATTGTGAATCCCACAGCTTGCAAAGTAAGAGCAATTAATCTGCCTCACTTCACAGGCATTCTTGGCAAATTAGATCCTACAGGGCTCTTTCCACCTGAGAGCAAATTTAGTTGACGCTCAGAAAAACTGTACTGCCAAGTGTTACAAGCAAAAGTTGAAAGACTGGGAAGCAGGAGGGGAGGGTGGGGAGAGGGCCTGGTAAAGTGAAAGAAGTATCACTTTATTATAATTATTATAATACAGTTATTATAATTAATAACAACAGATTATATCACCAACATGAATGCATATTCTGTTGTTATTAATGATAAGATACACAGCTCTGAAGATAGACCGCTCTGAAGACTTCCAAAATGCTTGCCTCAGAACCAGGACCTGGAACGTCTTTTGAAAAGGCATACACATATAAATTGAAGCCATTTACAATCCTAGAAAGAAATGCTTTGAGTGCTGGAGAGAAGAATTGTGCCAATGGCACCTTGGTGGGGAACCCTCAGCCCAGAGACTCGACAGGTGACATCCACAGAGTGGCACCCAGGAGACTGTGGCAAATTTGATGGAGACCAGGCAACACCTGACAGGGGCAGTGGGAACTGCCCCTGAGTATGAAGTGCCCCCATATGCAGAAGAATCTTGGGATCGTGGGGAAGTGGTGCTCAGTGCTTCATTCAAGTTGGCACTTAGCAGAGTAAGCAGGACACAGAGCAAAATCCAGTGCCAAAATGCAGAAAGCCAAGATCTTGGCCTTGAAGACAAGGACCTGCCTTCTCTCAAACTGCTGTTGGGACAGACAGGTGAAAGGAAGTCCTTCTCAGCAGTCATGTCTGTGTTTTCATTTCCCAGACTCCGAGGGGAGGATGTGCAGGTGTCTTTGTGTGGGTGACAGGTACTGTGAAGCACATTGGAGATATTCTTATGCAGAATGCGGGTAGCACCCTGCCTCTCCCTGACTCCCCACCTTCACCCCCACCGCCGTGGAATAGGATTAGCAAAGGCCACAGAACTCCTTGCATTCTAGAAAGCATTCCTTCCTTTCACCATGATGATAATTCTGTGAGCCGAGCAGGAAATATCTGTGGAGGACAGTCACAGGACAAAGCCACAGCTGTCTTTTGCGATTTTCATCCAACCTGCAATAGCTAATAAGAAAGAGAGTGAGAAAAGGAAGACATCCCTCCACCCACACCTTTTCACGTAGAGGATAGGGTGCATCATGTTTATTCTTGTTTCTGTGTTAATGACACCAGATATTAAGAAGCAGCTATGTAGCCACAGACATGAAGCCACCTAAATTGTCTGAAACATTCTCCTGCAGTCCTCGGTGCCCTCAGAGAGAGCAGAAGTGTTAAGGGATGAAATTTGCTTCTCTTTCTTTGTGTTTAATGTATGTTGGCCCAGAGAGTACACACTCCTGCAGTGCCAAGCCCTCAGCAGATGGTGAAAACACACCAACATGGATAGACAAAACTTTGCGTTGGGCACGGGGGATTGAGACAAGTCACTCAGTGAGCCTCACCAATATTTAAACATAGATGAGGGCAAGGGGAAGAAGCAGTTTATTTACCAGTTCAAGGGTGACCTTAAAAAGTGCACAAAGTTTGACCCATTGTCCACTTTGGTGTCAAAGGCATACCAGGACTCATCCTCCCCCCTTTTTCTCTCCCCACAGCTTCATGTCCTCTATTTTTCTGAAGGCGTCAAGCCTGTGAAATCAGATTTCTTAGCCTCCATCTCCTCTCAGTGTACTTTCACTCTGTCCCCTTTCCCCTACAGGGTCAGATAACCTGCTCTCAGAAAATGACTCAATAAGGTATGAGTTACCATTGTTGACACTCCTGAGATCATGCACTTTCACAAGAGATAAGCAGCCTGTATCCAAATACATGATTTTGGAGTCAGATTGCAGGTACTTGGATGCTACTTCATCTGCGTGTGGGGTCTACTCGCATTCCTCACGCACTTATTTTGGGTTTTCCTCTAAAGTGTAAGCTCTTTGAGGACAGCTTTGTCCATCTGCTTTTTAAAAATAATATTTCTATTGATTTCAGAGAGGAAAGGAGAAGGAGAGAGAGACAGAAACATAGAAACATCAATGATGAAAGAGAATCAGTTTCTGGCTGCCTCCTGCACTCCTCCACTGGAGATCAAGCCTGCAACTGGGTCATATGCCCTGATGGGAAATAGAACTGTGACCTCCTGGTTCATGGGTTGATGCTCACCCACTGAGCCACACTGGCCAGGCATCATCTCCTTTGCCTCTACATCTGGTGCCTAGACTAGTGACAGGTACTTGTTAGCTGAGGGTTTAGTAAATGTTGTCTGTGTCTAGTGTCCTGCAGCACAGATCTGTAAAATTAAGGAGTAGAAGAGGAAGCAAAAAAGCCTGGAATTTAAAAAATAAATATAACTTTGTCACACAAACCACAAGTTCATTGTTGGAAAGACATTTAAGACAGATAAGCAAAAATAAGAAAATTGAAAGCATTCATAATTTTCTCCCCAGTCAAGTGCTGTTAACATAGTGATGCAAACCCACCCATATTTTTATCTGTTTATAACTCTTTTTATGTAAAGGTATGTTTGTATATATGTATTCACACATAGCTATACATAAAGTTATATATATTTTAACCAAAAAAGGTCACACTGTTCTTAACATTTCATAACCTGCTCTTAAAATACAAGTCACAAACATCTTATCTTGTAAGAACATGTTTTATCATTTTTTAAATGAATGTCTAATAGCCTAGCCCCTAGATGTACCAGCCAGCCTAATGTCTATTGCTGGAACTAGGTTGTTCCAACTTTCCATTCTCATTTATAAAAACACAGCTCAGACTGCATGTATCACTGAACCTCTGTACTTGCTGTTTCCTCATACAAGTGAAAACATTTTCATCATTAAACACTGACAATATTTACTGAGAGCACTCTCTGTGCCAAGGTACTCACATTACTGTACTTGATTTAATCCTCCCCAAACCCTATTATTTCACAGCTGAAGCCCGGAATTGCTATTAGTCATGTCTCCAATGTTTTCAATACATATTGCCACACCGTCTTCTGGAAAGCCGTTCTGGAATGCTTCAGGAATTACCTGGGAACCTGCTGCTTCAGGTAAACCCTCTGTGATGGGGGAGATTAGGCAACTTCCTTTAGCCGACAATTTCCATGGTGTATTGGCCTGCCAAGGTTTGTTTTCCCACTACATTCATCCAGACCCTTGTGATAGATTAACCACTGTGTACTTATTACTTGGCAGCCAGGTGTCTTTTGATTCAGCCTCTGTTCTTTCCCGCACTCCAGAAAAGCAATACAGCCCTGGGCTCGGGTCCTAAAGCATAGGTTTGAAGCCTGATTGCATCCCCTTGCCTTGCGTGGGGTCCTTAAGCACATCAGTCAACTTAGCCAAGTTTGGGTTTCATATAAGATGACAAAAATGAAACCGACCTCACCCGCAGGTTGTGAGGATGGGATGAGAAAATGAGGTCAAAAGAGCCTTGCATGCTGGGAAGAACAGTGGCGATGCGGGTGCTCTTAGCATCATCAGCGGCAACGTTTTTAGCACAACCCGTAAGCCCTTTTCCATGCTCTTTATTAGGGCCCTTGCCCTGAATTGAATATCAGTGCTTTTAACAAGTGAAAGCAGCCAGAGAGAAAGAAAATAAAAGATAGGAGGGAAAGAAGGATGGAAGAAAACAGAGGCCAGAAAGGAATGGCCTGTGGTATTGGGGGACATGCCAGGGAACAGCCGGTAAGGAGGAGGAATTAATTGAAATGCAGAACTGGCTGAGAGAAAACAGATCGATACGAGGGGACGGCCCATTGAAGAAAGTGCGCCCGAGGGAAATGTAGTCAGACCTGACTAAACCTGCCGGCCTCACCCACCATAAACCCTGCCTCTCCTCCTCCTAATCTTTAAGATGAATTCTACGATTATCAGAAGCATTCTGTCACATTCCTTTGTCCCTGGGTCTTTGCAAATGTCTTGCCCTCTTTCCAAGGCCCTGGGATTCAAGAACTCTGAAATCTTACTCTTCAGGGAGAGGAGACAAGATTTATAGCACCTGGTATCTGGTATTCAATGTAGTCCAAGCCGCACTTTGTCTTTCTGGCCACCTCATCACAGCCCCAGGAGAAGGTTTTACAGGAGATCCCATTCCTATTGCCAGCAAGGTCTAGCAGGACTTGTGAAAATCCACTGTGCAGAGAAGTTAAATTTTTAAATTAAATTCCTGCTCGCAATCAGTCATTTCCAAATGACATTTTTAAAAAGATTAATCTAATGCAGGCTTTGAAACAAAGCAGAAGATGAAAGTTAGCTTCTCTGTCAGGAAGAATTCTGAGGAGAGCACAAAGAGGAAGGAAAGTGGATAATTGATATTAAGCATGACATGTCAGAAAGAAACTAGAACGGTTTCTAAATGGAACTCTTTGCTCCCATAATTTCTTAAAGATGCACTTTTCCCCCTAAAAAAAGGGATATGAGCAAAATAGCTCTCCTCCCCCACTTATTTTAATAAGAGAGCTGAATGACACTTCATTGCCAAATTATTCTAACATTATTACTTGGCTTTTAAGAGGCACACACACAAAAAAGTGATGTTTCTATGAATGGTTGGAGACTAAAAATGCAAATGTATGCCTCATTTACATAACTGTTGTGGGGGAAGTGGAGCTGAGCCCTGAAGACTGGACCCTGAGGTCTTCGCTAATTTTTCTAGAATGTGGGAGCTGGAAAAGCTGTTGGATGCAGGTATCTCCGATTCTTCGCACAGAAAAGTAGACCCTTTGAAGTCCATCGTGTTGGGTCATCTTAAATCGTTTAGACATCAAGTTGGGCAATGATTCTTGTGAGGAAATCCAATTCCTGGAACCAAACCGATGAAAAAAATGCGTTAGCTGGTAGTCAGCGGCCTGTCTTGGAGGTGGTCTCTTGGAAAGAGATCCTTTGGAAATGATGGGAACGTAATTACAGTTAATGAAGTGGATCGTCTTGGTGGCAGAGGTCAGCCTGGGTTTTCCCGAGTGACCCTGATGTTGTGGGGAAAGATCCAGGAATCGACGGAGCCAAGCCAGCGGCTGCTGGAGGCCTGCGGATGAAAAGGAAGATTGGCTGTGAGTCTCCTCTTCTGGGAACACTCTGGAAAGGGGTAGTAACGGTGCTGGGGTTAGGTCAGTCCTACACGTCCTCACTTGGCAGGGATGGGGAGGCACAAGTGTTGTAGGTAGGAAGAGCAGAGTGGCACTGAGAAACAGAAGGGAAGAGAGACGGGGGGGGGGGGGGGCGGCGTGGGGCGCGCAGTAAGTGCTGTGGCACCCACTGTGACAGTCCTGCTCTGTGTCCCAGCACTGTGGTCCTTGTCAGCTTCCCCACCAGGGGAGTGGATGCACCCCTGGATGAAGTAGTTCCCCTTCAGCCCGCTCTGAAATCCCCCCAGATTTCCATAACAGCGAAAATGCAGACGCTGGTGGAAAGCAAACGAGCTGTTTGTGGAAATGTTGGAATAAATGAAATGGTGATTACTCCCTCACATCTTGGAAAATTTTTATTTACCAGAAGATACCCCTTTCGCAGGAACTCTGATGAAATGTGTACAGTTATTTCTGTATTAACAGTGGCTAGAGGGAGACAGGGAAAGGCGTGCGAGGCGTGCGAGGAAAGGTTTCGTGCACGAATGTGTTTAGCAAGTGTTGATTGAGCACCTTCCCACTCTGTTGCAAAGTCCGGTACTTGAAGTAGAGACTTTCAAAGGCGCTTAAGACAACAGCCCTGTCCTTGGGGGGGCTTACGAAGTTGTTCAGGTTAAAAAAAACTGAGCTGCAGAGAAGGTAACGCTCAACAGAAGGCAGGACGCAAACGCCAAATGAAAAGCAGAGTTCATTCTAAGTGCCACAAGAGGCAGAGGAGAGAGAAGACCTCTGAGGAAGTTCAAAGCTCCCCTCAAGAGGGGCCTACGTAGAATGTTGCAATGGCACAGAGGATGCTAAAGTGGGAAGGTGAGAAGGAAGGGGACAAGAAAGGGCTCAGAAGGTGGCCAGTTAGGGAGGATGGGGTCACACAACACAGGAAAGCAAAACTTGAAGAGAGGATTCACAGTTGGGAACCAGACTTGGACCAGACTTGAAAGGCAGACTGGTAAAGCAGAAAGAGCCCTCCGAAAGAATTATAAAACCCCTCTGAGCTCTATTTCCATGTGGTCATTTCCCTCAGAAGATGCACCAATTCATTTTTTTTCCCAAATGAAATTTCACCTGGGCAAACCATCCTCCTCTTCCATGGCGAATTATTTACTCCACTGTAGTTCTGGAACTTTCCCTTCCACCTCTATATTTCTGATCCCGTGTTTTCCTTTTTCTTTGTTTAAGCCCTTGTTTTTGAGATGTACATCCTGCAATATCATTTGAGATATAGTTTGTAAGAAATACATTTTTCTGAGACATTGCCAGTCTTTACACATATCCTTAGTTCACTCTTACTAGTACCTTTGTTTTGTTAGTTTGGCTGGGTATAGAATTCAGTCCCGATCCACAAAAATAATAATAATTTCCTTAGAATTGTAATATTTTTCTTCATTGTCTTTTTTTTTCTCATTTTCATATTGAGAAGACAAATATCATTATTTTTCTTGTTATTCTGTGAATTATCTATTTTTCCTCCTGGAAACTTTCAGAATTTTTCTTTCTATTTCTTATTTCATGATTAAGCACATTGATGAGAGTCTTTTTTCTTTCATTTTACTGAGTCTTTGGTGGATTCTTAATACCAGAAAACTCAGATTCTTCTGTACTGAGATCTTTATTTCTATTATTGTAATGCTTTTTTCCCTCTTCTCGGGGTTTTTTGTTTTGTTTTGTTTTGCTTTCTATTTTTGGAATCCTTATTATCTACTAGATTGATCCTCCAAGTGTTCTATTTTTTTTCTACTTTTGGAGTTGGTTTCCTGTGCTTTTTGTTTTATAGCCAAAAAAGATTTCTTCAACTTTATCTTTCAAACTTTCAAGAATTCTTTCTTGTTTTTGACTGGTTGTTTTTTGTGTTGTTGTTTGTTTGTTTGTTGTGTTGTTTTTTTAACTAGTATTATGGTGTTATTTAATGGATGCAATAACTTCTCTTGACTTTTGGAAGATTCTTTTATTGTTAATCCTCATCTGAGGATATTTTTTCATTGATTTTTAGAGAGAGTGAAAGGGAGAGAGGGAGACAGAGAGAAAGAAACATCCATGTGAGAGAGACACATCAACTGGTTACCTCCCATACACATCCCAACCAGGGCTGGGGATCAAGCCTGCAACCAAGATATGTCCCAGAATCAAACCGGGGACCCTTCAGTCTGAGGACTGATGCTCTATCCACTGAACCAAACTAGTGCTCTTTGAAGATTTTAGTAATAAATTTTCAAAGTTTTTTTTCTATTTCCTGAATTCTCCCTCTTTCAAAAAATAATCTCCTAAACTCAGGGAGTCAGCTGAGCTCTGCCAAGCTTTCCTCCCATTACAGCCTGGTCTTCTCTAGAGGCAGTAAGCTGGAATAATCATAGCACTCATAGCATTCGTTTTCTGTCTCTCAGGAATCACCATCCTTCATTGCCAGATGTCCATTGTTTCAAAAATTGTTTCACATATTTCATCAGGTTTTGGTTGTTTCAGTTAGATAAATTCAGTCCCTCTTATTCCCTTTTAGGAAGACATAAGGTGTGTGTGTGTGTGTGTGTCCTTACTACTTTTGTAAAAGCAAATACATTTTTAAGAACTCATATTATTTTAATAGTTTTTAAAATTTTATTTTCTAGTTTTCTTATAGTTTTTAAAATTTTATTTTCTAGTTTTCTTGTCTAGCTGTAATAGACTGTGCATAGCAAACAAGGTCTCAAAATAGTGCCTAGTAGAAAACCTTGTCTTTTAAAGTTTCCAGTGTTTGCCCTGGCTAGGGGACTGAGTTGGTTGGAGTGTTGTCCATACACCAAAAAAGTTGTGGGTTTGACTGCAGTCAGAGCACATATCCAGGTTTGGGGTTTGATCCCTGGTTGGGGCACATATGGGGGGCAACTGATGGATGTTTCTCTCTCACATCAATGTTTCTCTCTCTCTCTTTCTCTCTCTCAAATCAATGAAAACAGGCCCACCTGGTGTGGTTCAGTGGTTGAGCATCAACCTATGAACCAGGAGGTTACAGTTTGATTCACAGTGGGGGCACATGCCCAAATTTTGGGCTCAATCCCTAGTAGGGGGTATGCAAGAGTCAGCCAACCAATGATTCTCATCATTGATGTTTCTATCTCTCCCTCCCTCTCTCTTCCTCTCTGAAATCAATAATAATATATTTTAATAAAATAAAATCAATAAAAACATATAATTGGGTGAGAATTTTAAAAAAGTTTCTAGTGTTTTCCCCTAAGCCTAATGATGACAGGGTTGGAAATTCCTTTTTATTGTTGTTTGGTGAAGAAAATAGTCGTCTATTATAGTTTTCCTGTGTATCTGTTGTTTGTCTGTGTTTTTAAATCAGAACCAAATACTGAACTTCATTAGAGTTCTTTTGGCCCTCGCTGATGTGGCTCAGTGGATAGAGCATCGCCTTTCAGCCTGAAGGGTCCCAGGACCCATTCTGGTCAAGGGCACAAGCCCAAGTTGCAGGCTAGATCCCACGGCAGCCAATCAATGATTCTCTCTCATCATTGATGTTTCTATCCCTCTCTTCTTTTCCCTTTCTCTCTGAAATCAATAAAAATATATTTTAAAAAAATAAATGTCTTTTGGCCATTTATTGAGATAAACAGCTTTCCTTTGATTTATATTAGTATAGTACATTATCACAATGTATGTCAAGTACTGAGCTACCCTTAGTTTTAAAAAAAATGCACTCACCTGTTTTCCTGAATTATTAATTTTTAATATTCAATTTAAGATTTGTCATCTCTAGTCTTAAATGAGATTGAGTGATAGGGTTTGATTGTTTTTCTCAGTACTATTTTTGTGGAATTAGAGTTTTGATACAATGTTAGTTCGGCTTTCTAAAAATAATTTGAAAGCTTTGTGTATTTCTCAATGTTCTGGAACAGTTTAAATAACACTGGAATTATGTATTACTTAAAGATATGAAGCGATCTAGGCCTGACATTTTCATCAGTGGCCAGCAGGTATAAGAGTCACGGAGGTGGGTGGATAGATTTTAAATAAGTTTTTCCATTTCTTTTGTGGCGGTTATTCTGTCTCATGTCTTTATATCTTTTGAGGTTAATTTGGTTGCTTAGAAAATTATGCTCTTATCTAAGTCTCTAAGTACATATGCATATTATCTTGCAAGGTGCGGTTTAATAGTGCTTTAAATATTTTCAGAATGTGTGGCTGTTCCTAACTTCTCATTTATAATTAGCAAGTGTTAATTGAGTAACCTATCCACCCATGTAAATGATTGGTGATTTTTTTTCTTCTGTCTTCTTGATTCAACTGGATAGGAGCTAGCAGGTGGTTCAGATGTAACAGGCTCTGAAGTAAAAATGCCTGCATTCAAATCCTGTCCTAATTATCATTTGTCTTTAGTGTCTTTGTCTGTAAATGAATTTACCCATTAGGATAAATTAGGTTATGCCATGGAAACAAATCACGGCAATCTCTCGGTGACTTTCCATTCCATCATGCTGCATGTTGATTGCAGTTCACCTTCATCCTGGCTCTGTGTCCCATTCTCTCCAGGACCCCAGCTCACAGAGTCGCCTCTGTTTCGGAATGTTGCCTAACACTTAGCAGAGAAGGAAAAGAAAAGGACACAGAGGATCACATGCTGGCTCTTAAAGCTTTTGTTCAGAAGTGATCCATATCACTTGAGTTCAGATTTCACCGGCCAAAGCAAGACCTGGCCAAGCCTCTATCAGTGAGGCAGATCAATTCAATCCTCCCCAAGGAGGGACAGTTAATATCTTAAGGGATTAAACAGTCCGACAGATTAGATGACATTAATAAATGTGTGAGGATAAATCTGCATGACTTCCTCAGCATAGTGCTTTACTAGAGTAAAGACTTACTCAATTATTCCATTCAACAGATATTGCAGAACCCCTGCTCTATGCTATCCCCTATGCTAGGCACCAGGGAAGTAATGTCATTGCAGGGGTTTTTAGTTACAAATTCATTCTAACCCGTTTAATTGGAAGAATTGAACAATGAATGAATATTAGCTATCTTCCAGAATCTGTGCGGGAGGAAAGGGACAGAGAATATGGTTTGAAGGCTTCCGATTTGGGAATAATTCACAGTCAAATTACAGGCCTGCTCCAGGCTTTGCCTGGACATGCACACAACAGTTGGTCCCAATGTTGCTGAACATCAGATGCCAGAACCTTTCCCCTACTATTCTCTTAAAAGCTTGAAGCCCTCACATCCATCCTGGCCAAAAGGTGGATTCCTCATCATACCTGCTTCTTCACATAATCACTTCTCAATTAGTCTCACATAAGTTAGTGCGGCTGGTAGAACCTGAGCAACATACCTGAATTCTAGTTGCAAGGGAAGATATGAAAATGAGTTCCAGCCCTGACCAGTTTGGCTCAGTGGATAAAGCGTCGGCCTGTGGACTGAAGGGTCCCAGGTTCGATTCCAGTCAAGGGGATGTACCTTGGTTGCGGGCACCTCCCCAGAAGGGGGTGTGTGGAAGGCAGCTGCTTGATGTTTCTCTTTCATTGCTCATTCTAACTCTCTACCTTCTCCCTTCCTCTCTGTAAAAAAATCAATAAAATATATATATATTTTTTAAAAGAAAGTGAGTTCCAGATTCTTTCTCAAGGACATAGGAGTAAAGAAAACTGGCTCAATTCAACAAGGTAGTTCAAAATACTGGTTGACCAAAATGCATGATCAATATCTACCACATAGTGTAAGGAAAAAAATGGGCATGGGCTTACCCTCATGGAATTTATAGTTCAGAAGAGATACTGATATTAATCAAAATTCAAATAAATATAAATGTATAAGAAGCTCTGCCCGGTTATATTATAGCATGTAATATTCAGGTCTCATGAGATGGTCAAAGCTCCCCTGAGGAAATGGTAATTGAGTTGAGATTTGAAGTAGGACAGGAATTGATCAGACAGAGGGGATGATTTGTGCAAAGGCCCCTGTCAGGAAGAAGCTAGGAACCCCTTGAGAGGCTAAAGGAGAAGTCACTGAGTCAGGAGGGTGGAAATTTTGCAGGAGGCTGCACCCCAGGATCCTCACGGAGCTCTGATAATGTGGATTCCTGGGCCCATCCCATTCCCCAGGTTTGACTCAGTTAGGGAAAAGCAAGACAGGAATAAGTGTAATAGTAAACATTTCCCAGGGACACTAGTGCACAGTTAGGATTTGGAAGCATCAGTCTAGGCTAGCATTTCCCCTTAATGTGACCTTCCAAATGGACTTAGCAAGGCAGTGAGAGAAAAGGAGTGACTGGCAAGACAAATCAATGTTTTCCAAACACCTACCACTTGCCAAGCACTGTGCATAGGGGCATCATATAAATTACCTCATAGGGCGCCATATTAACACAAATGAGAGAACTAATTCTCAGCAGAAGTAAGCAACTTTCTCAGGGTCATACAGGTAATCAGGAATGGGAACAAGTTTTGAACTGGTGCCTCTCAGCTTCCAAGCCCCACGGCCTGGTCTTTCCATCACACTTTGTTCCCACAACAGCGATTGTGGGATTAATGCACCAGGCCAGTGACCCTCCCAGTGTGGTCCTCAAACCAGCAGCATGAACTGGTTTAACATTTCTGTGTTAAAAATGCAAATTCTCCAACCCCACCCAGAGCTACTGAATGAGAAACTCTGGGGGTGAGGCCCAGGGGGTGATCTGTGTCTTAACTAGTCACGCTGGTGAGCCTGATGCACAGAGATTCTGAGAACCAGTGCACAAGGCCAACTATTCTCCAGGGGATTTGATGAGGGACCTCTCACCCTCCAGTGACTAGTCTCTGAGCCTCTCTTCTTCAGACACGAAAGGCAGTCTTAGAAGTGCTCCTTAGGAAGGACCCCATGGTGCTACCGGGAATCTGCTCACAGCAGCAGCACAGTAGCCACTGCTGTGTTCACAAATGTTATTGCCCTGATTTAAAAATAGTCCAACAGAACCTACCCCAGAGGCCCATGAGTAAACAGCATGTGCATTCTCAGCTCCTCTGGAAAGTGGAGAGCACAGGAGGGATACAAGGGGAAACTTCCTGTCCCTTTGTACTTAGAAGAATGTAGAAACAGGGAGTAGCTTTAGAGCTCAAGAAAGGATTCTCACCATCCTTAAAAGAGAAAAGCCAGCAAGAGGGATCCTCACAGGGCAGGAATACTGCAGGGAAGCAGAAATCAATCATTTACGTGTGTGTGTTTAAATAATATTACCAGTTAAACCTATTATGGGATGGTGTGGCTCAATGGTTGAGCATCGACCCATGAACCAGGAGATCACAGTTTCAGTCCCATTCAGGGCACATGGCTGGGTTGTGGGCTTGATCCCCAGTAAGGGGAGGGCAGGAGAGGGGAGAATGCAGGAGGCAGCCGATTAGTGATTCTCTTTCATCATTGATGTTTCTCTCTCTCTCTCTCTCCCTCTCCCTTCCTCTCTGAAATCAATAAAATCTACATAATAAAAACCTAAGCGACTGTTGTGGTGGAACAACCAGTCACTATGAAGTGCTTTGACCACCAGGGGGCAAGTGCCAAATGCAGGAGCTGCCCCTTGGCGATCAGTGAGCTCCCACAGGGAGCGCCCACTCAGCTAAAGGTCCAGCTCATGGCTGGTGATCACCGGAGCAGTGGTGGGAGAGGCCTCCCATCTGCTCAGCAGACCTAAGGAGCAGTGAGCCAAATGGTAAGGAGCAAGCAGGTAGGTGGTAAAGAGTGAGGGATCCCAATTACAAGAAGGATGTCTGACTCCTGGCTTAGGCCCCAGGGTATCAAAGCTGGGACCGGGCCTAGGTTGGCAGCTGGACATCCCCCAAGGGGTCCCAGACTCTGAGAGAGCACAGGCCAGGCTGAGGGACATCCCCCACCCCAATGCAAGAATTTCATGCACCAGGCCTCTAGTAAGTAAGTAAATAAATAAATAAATAAATAAATAAATAAAAGACACAGTGGCAGTGTGATGGGCAGGAAAATCACGAGAGAAAGATGAAGCCCATTAATGCCTGGGGGGAATAGGAGATGGGGTGCTATTCAGCCAAGCTATCAATAGGACTGCCTGATTGAGGGGTGTAGGGTTTGTTGTATACCCACAGGATGCTGCCTTTTTCATATTGGATGGTAGAGCTTCCTCCTCTCTATCCCCTTCCCACCTTTTGCCATTGCCCTCTCCTGCCAGGTCCCTGGTCAAGTTCACGGTTTCCCTAAAGCGTCCAGCTTAGGAACAGTGACCCAGTTTACCGTGGCCTGAGAGCCCGGCATTGGGGAATTGCAGTGTTAGGCTACACTGACTCTTTGTCATTTGCTCTAGACATGTGTCAACTGTAAGCTCCGTGCCAAGACAGAGCCTGGATCTGAGGGTAAGGTGGCAACCCCAACCACACAAACTTTACTTTGGCTCCGAATCCTGAAGCGGAATTAGTGCTGACCCATGCATTTTCAAACAGGGCACTGCAAAGTTCAGAGGGTTGGTAGAGGAAAAAATGAGGTTAAGCAGCAACCAAAAGCCATCAATTGCTTCAGTCAACAAGGATGGAAAAAAAAGAAAAACTCACTTAGTTATGCCCATGGGAATTGTGTTTGTTTCTCTGCTCACTGCAGAGGCGGGCCTGCCTATGAAATCTCAGTAGCCTCTTTATTCATATGGCAACAAAAGAAAGAGCGAGAAGGAAAATAGATTTGCTTTGCACTAAGCAGGTGCCACAGGTGGGTGTCGGGTTCTCTTTCTTTTCCTGGAGAACAGCTCCTTTTCACCAGGTGCTGGTTACAGAGGAGGGGCCTGGATTCCCAGGGAGTATTTCTCTGTAACAAGGCTTGTGTACCATGCACAATGTATAAGTTATCCGATGTTCACATAAAGAATATGTGGGGTTTAGACTGATGCTAAAAAAAAAAAAAAAAAAAGCTGAATTATTTAGTAGACTTCATCACTTGGCTTCCTCTGCTCACCCTTAAAAGCTAGTTCACCATGCCGAAACCGGTTTGGCTCAGTAAATAGAGCGTCAGCCTGCGGACTAAAAGGTCCTGGGTTCGATTCCGGTCAAGGGCATGTACCTAGGTTGTGGGCACATCCCCAGTAGGGGGTGTGCAAGAGGCAGCTGATCGATGATTCTCTCTCATCGATGTTTCTAACTCTCTGTCCCTCTCTCTTCCTCTCTGTAAAAAATCAATAAAAAATATATATATTTTTTTAAAAAGCTAGTTCACCAGCCTCTCACAGGAGAAGAAAATTAGCATGGAGGTTAAAGAACCCACACCACATGAATCAAACTCAGCATTCCTCCACCAGCGGGGTCAAGAGGCTTCGCTCTCTGCTTAGTGGTTTTCCCCAGCCCACAGCTATTACTGGGGCCCTTTATCCTGCAACCCTGAAGATCATGCTCTCAAATGAATGTAAGTTTCCACTCTGTGCTATGCTCTGTGCCAGATCGCTGAAGTGTTTCTCTTAATTCTCACAGCCCCACAGTGTCACTTTGTTTGCTTTGGTTTTCTAACTAAGAATATGGAGCCAGTAAGAGAACAAGTAGTCAAAGTTAGATAGGTGGTATCTAGCAGAGCTCGGATTTGAACCCAGAACTTTTGATGCCAAAGTTCCTGCCACAGCAGTGACATTTATGAACAACGCCTGCCTTCTCAGAGAACACAGAGGTTAACAAAATGCAGATGGATCAAGATTTTATCTTCTAAAGTCCAGGGGGTTTGCTTTATGGGTATTTTGAGAAATGTGGGGTATTTTGAGAAATGCAGGTGCTACTTGCTTCCTTCTCAAACTGGTTTACTCCATCTAATCACGCATAACAATTATTTCCTTAGCTGACACGCCTAGAGATTTGGGCATAGCCATACCTCATTCATCTTCCTATATCTTACAGTGACACCCCCAGCAAAATGCAACAGGAATATAACATTCAGCTGAGGATGGACTTAAAATGTGGAGCAAAATGAAGCAAGCATGATTCTTACACTGTCAGGCCATAGTCTTTGAAGCAAAATTGTAATGGACTTATAAAAGAAAAGGCTGCAGCCAGAAAACACAGGGAATTCCAGAGTTCTGCTCCCAAAATTCCCTGAGTGTTATCCCTATTTGTATAAACCAGGGATTTTTTTTTTTTTTAAACAACCATTATTTAATAGGATGTATGGAATCTATTTCAAAAGTCTGAGAAACAGCCTGGCTGGTGTGGCTCAGCAGTTGAGTGTCTATCCAGGAACCAAGAGGTCATGGGTTAAATTCCCAGTCAGAGAACATGCCAGGGTTGCAGGCTCCATCCCCCAAATTGAAGACCTTGCTCTCAAATGAACGTAAATTCCCACTCTGTGTTTTGCCTTGCTGCAGAGGAACGGGTGTGCAAGAGGCAGCCGACTGATGTTGTTTCTCTCTGATCTCATTGATGTTTTTCTGTATCTCTCTCCCCTCCTCTCTCTCAATAAAAGCATTTTTTTTTTAAAGTCTGAGGATCAAATAGTTGAATGTGTTCTGCCAAGATCTCATGATTCTAGGAATATGGAAGATGGTTCTAAACAAACTGACTCCCTCCAGATCTAAAAAAAGGAATAAAGAAGTCTTTTACTCCTCGTAATGAATTCAAACAGGGAGACGGAGAGAGACTAAGAGAGAATTATGCTTCCTTTGTGATCACAGTTTCCCCTTCACCTGTGGCATCTTTCTCCCCCATGTTTTTAGATAGGACACATTCTCAGTAAATTAAAGTAAAAGCTGTTATTTCATCACACCTGGGAATCTGAGGCTATAAACCCATGAGGTCAGCTGATCCACATCTTCTCAATCTTCATACCGTGCCAGGTGCTGTACAATATTGAGATGTTTTAAAACTGGTCCTTATGTTGGAAAAGCTTCTATTCTTTTATGGAAAAAGATCACAAATTAGAACATTAAATGATTACACTTCCTGACATATACTGCAAGGGCTGTGAGGGTTCTCAGGTGGGGATTGATTTGTAGCCTTTTGGTAGGCAGAATCAGGCTCATTCAATTTCTCAGTCTCAACCTACCCCTTCCCTAAGGCCAGCCCACGCCTGGAGGCTGCCCTGCCAGGCCTGCTGGCGCCTTGCTTTGATATTAACCATAAAGACTTCAGACTTTCATACCTTACTAGCTTCCAGTCCAAACAAACAGAAATGTACTAATAAACCATCAGTTGCAAAGTACTTCCTGTGTTTTGAGGACACAGCCATCACTAAGAAACCAGTGTTCTTCAAAGACACTTTCTTTGGATGAGGGCTGGGCAAGGCAAGTCTCTTTGGCTAAGGCACATATTGCAAAGAACTAACAGCTGAGGGGATCTGGGCAGTGCCTCACAGCATACACTTTCCTTTATACCATGAGGATCCACTATAATATGATCTGGAAGCATCTACTCTTGGATTCCAGGGTGGGTTGTGAGGGGTGGGGAGATCTTCCTGAGGGAAACTTAGATAAGAAAGGTAGGCCTAGGCACTTCAGCTGGTTTCAGAGTCACATCCATTACTCATTATTTCCTTCCTTTTCAACTATTGCAGAATCTCCTACCTCCTGGCTAGCACCCCCGGGGTCTTGGTGGCTTGCTCAGTGGCATTACCTGTATCTTCATCCCTGAGGAATCTCACCCCTGGCCTTCCTGCCTTTATCAGACTGTGGCTGCTGCCTTTTTTTTTTTTTTTTTTTTTTTTTTTAAATCAGTGAACAAGGGAGTATCAAGAGGCACCCAAGTGAATTACTTGGGTCACAAACACAGTTATATATATATTTTATATATATATATTTTGTCTCCATTGTGTATCAGAAGCCATATTTTATCCTGATAAACAGGGTAAGTTACTCCTGGTAGGACTCTGACTTGAGCTCACATCCTTGAATCAAGCTCAGGTTTTTGCCTCACCCAGCAGCTAGTTGTTAGGGATCCATACGGCCATAGGCATGAACTGAGAGAGAGGTTCTGTTGCAAATGATGATGGCATGGGGCTCTGGGCTACTTGCTCAGATACCTAGCTTTTGCACTCTGACGCTGCTCATGCTCAATCCCTCACGTGCTACTCCCATCTCACAATGGATTGTTGCTGGGCCTGTCCAACCTATGACTTGGTGGGTCTGACAGAATTCTGTTCATGATGGACAGTTTTGACTCCATGATGATATTGTCTCATGGTGTGTCATTCTATCTCTACCACAGCTCAGAAGCATGCCAGAGATATTTTTCAAAGGGTGTATTATTAGTTGTTAAAGTTGGCATGGCCTTGCTCTAGAATCCTAGGGTCCATGTTGGGATTAATCTTTGGTGCCTAGCCCAGGTATCTTGTGCCAGGTGCTATTGGATGGTGGGTGGAGGTCCTCATTCCAGGTTGAGCAGTAAGTGATCCTAAATCTCATCTTAGAATCTAGTTTCTCAAACCACTTTGAGTATCAACTATCATGGGATGGGTTCCTAGGAAGCAGTCTCTGAAACAGAGAGCAGCATGCAGGAAATGTATTAAAGGTTGCTCTTGAGAGTAATACCTATGGAAGAAAAGGGAAGGAAGCAGGATTGTGCAGAGGGAGAAGCTGGGCTAGCAGGCAATCTGGACAAGACTTCAGCTGACTCCTTGGGCACCTCTGACCTTGGGCTGACATAGAGAGTTGGGAGAAGGGTCCAGGCATTTGCATAGCCACATTAGTTATTGGATGCAGGCTGACCCTTATTAATTAATATCAAAGACGATTGACAGCTAAAGCCTCTGTGGACACTACTCCCTGCAGTGGGGGAATAGTCCTTCAGTGTTCCGAAGGGACACACTGCAGCATATGCAACAGATGCTATTCATCATAAGAGGAGATGGGATAACACAGGCTAAGGAGCTTTAGGGGACCAGATCTGGACAGTTCACACTGGAAGGTTATGTTCCCCAAAAAGGACTGTTTGCTTCAGAAAAATTGTGTGGGCCACACTGAGGGTAAGTTGCTGAGTGAGGGAGACTTTGAGATGAGCTGTGGAAAAGATGCTATGAATATTCAGGACACGGAGACTTTGGCCTTTTCTTCCTCAGCCACTAAGTGACTAGAAAAGTCATTTACTTCTCTTTCAGTTTCCTCATCTGAAAATGAAAGAGGTGCCTAGAAGGGAGAAAATCTAGATGACCTTTGGTACAACAATGGCTTTTTAAGTACACCACCAAAGACATGATCCATAAAAGAAATCATTGATAAGCTGGACTTCATTAAAATAAAAAACTTCTGTTTTATGCAAAACAATGTCAAGAGAATAAACAGACAAGTCACAGATTGTGAGAAACAGTTTGCAAAAGACACATCTGATAGAGAGCTGTTACTCAAAATATAACAAAAACAAACAAACAAACCACTTAAAACTCTCTGCAATGAGAGAACAACCTGATTTTTTTTAAAAGCCAAAGATCTTAACAGTCACCTCACCAAACAAGACAGATAGATGTTCCACATCTTAGGTCATCAGAGAAAAATGAAAATTAAAGTGACAGTGAGATAACACTGCACACCTGTTGGAAGGGTATAAATTCAGGACACTGACAACACCAAATACTGCTTCGGAGGATGGGGAGCAACAGGAACTCTCGTTCGTTGTTGGTGGGAATGCAAAATGCTACAGACACTTTGGAAAACTGAAAACTAAGTATAAGTAAGCAATCATGCCCCTTGATAATTTACCAAGATGATATCAGATAAGAACAGGGATTAGTATGAGTGGAAGGAGAGATAGTTCCAGGAGGAGGAAATAGACTGGAGCCTTGAGAGTGATGGGGGCTCCAGCAGGAGTAGTGCAGGGATCCACAATGAGACTAGAGAGGCAGACAGAAACTGAATCATGCAGAATCTCCAAGGCCATATCAAAGACTTTAGACTTTGGCTCAAGAGCCATGGGAAGCTCTAGCCAGTTTGGCTCAGAGGATAGAATATCAGTCTGTGGACTGAAGGGTGTTGAGTTCAATTCTGGTCAAGGGCAAGATCCTCGATTGCAGACTCCATCCCCAGCCCTGGTTGGGACGCATGAGAGAGGCAACCAATCGATGTGCCTCTCACATCAATGTTTCTGTGTGTGTCTCCCCCTCCCTTCTACACTCTTTAAAAATCAATGGAAAAATATTCTCGGGTGAAGATTAACAAAAAAAGAGCAATGGGAAGACAAGGAAGAGTTTTAAGCAGAGTGAGAGGTGATTGAAGATGCATGGGGACTCTATAAACTATGTTAGGAACTTTGCACCTACAATAATGCCTCAGCACTGGAATAGATTATCAGCATAGCTTGGGAAAGGGACGGGTAGCATTCTCCATAATAAATTGAGTGGATCATTAAGGAAGATAAATAACTTCACATGGGAACATCGCAGAAGAGAGCTCCAGGGGTTTGCGAATTAGGTCAGAGTTGGGGACTTGAATAAAGCAGAGATATCAGGCTCTTGTCCCTGAAATGAAAGGTAGACATTTAAGTCTATGTTGAAGGGACATTGCAACATTTTCCTGTTGCATCTTAGACTTACTAATGTGCAAGATGATAGGATAATATTTCAAAAGGGGTGTAGTAATTAGGACAGCCAGAAGAGCTGCTCTCTCCCAATTCTGTAAAGACTTTTCAGAGACTTCTCCATCTGCTGTAGGCAGTTAGACAGACATGAGCAGAGCAAAGACAATGGGCCAGGTACAGAAGGTCACCAGAGTGGGAAGCCCTGGGTGCCTAGCAAAGAACAATTGTAGGATGGGACCTCATCCCCAGGGTGACCTTACCTCCCCTAATATATCTCTGGTCATGAGGTTTGGAGCCCCTCACCTTTCCTCTCTAGAGATAACATTTAGGCCTCAGTTGTATTTCAGTTCCAGGCCCAGAAAAGCAGCAAAGCCAGACAAGCAACACCATGGCTGACCTCAGGACCAGCTGCATTGAATAATGACCGCCTGCCGTGGCACTGACCAATTAATCAGTGGAGACCACACCCTGAAAGGACATACCTGGAAAGCTGCTAAATATTCTATTGATTTCTTCCTCTAGGACTTCCCCTTAAAGCCCTTAGGAGGAAGGACCAATTGTACTTCCCTCTCCCTCACCCCCTTGCTGTCCCCCTTCTTTCTCATCCCCACCCCTCTTTTCTGGCACTTTACCTTCCTCACTTCCAAGTTTCTAGGGCCCTTTCTTTACCTCTATAACTTGTTTCCTAAGCCCATTTCTTCTAAGAACTGCCTTTTCTACCTCTGTGATTTTATAAATAAACTAGAGGCCCAGTGCACAATGTCCATGCATGGGTAGGGCCCTTAGGCCTGGTTGGAGATCAGGGCTGATCTGTGAAGCAACTGGTGGGGCAATTGGGGGGGGGGGGCACCCCCAGTGGCACCCTCCTTGGCTGGCCTGGGGCCTGAGGGCTGGGACAGCTCCTGAATTGAGAGTCTGCTCCCTGGTGGTCAGTGTGCATCATAGTGATCAGTCATTCCACCAGTCATTCAGCTGTTCAGTTGATTTGCATATTAGGCTTTTATTATATAGGGTGTTCTCTTATAGTTTGGGTCTTGGCTCTGAATTCTTTCCTAGCCAAAACTCAAGTACTGAGGTTGCTGAAACCTAGGTTTGGTCTGACCCCAAGCTCTAATACCTGCTGCCTACAACACATCCACATCAATGGATGAGTATTTTCTTGCAGCGCCACCTGTCCCTAGTAGGTGGGTATCTTGTGAAGAGAGGAATGGGCAAGGTGATGGTCTTCATTTTCAACAAGTTCTTAAAGGCACATTTTCCTTTTCCTATTCAGTGTCCCCTGCCTCAAACTAAACTCTGTGTGACTCTTTTGGTTTTATTTCACAATTTCTGCCACTTAAGAACAAATAGAATGTTGGATTGGGAAGGCTTGTAAAATTCATGGTTAACAGCGGTCAGTGGTGATAATTTCTAAGTACAATCCCAAATACACTTAAGGATAACATTCATGTCAACTGGGCACATAATAAGTATCATGCCACCATAAATTTTTTATACATGTAATTTATAAAAAGGTATTAGTACAAATATACCTGAAACCCTGAAAAACTCCAGTACATCCTGCCTTTAGCTTGTAACTAATTGGTTTGATGGGATTATGAAAGAGAAGTCAAACGAAACAGCAGAGATACCAGAGGAAGCTCAGCTCTCATCTAAAAGATATGTGGATCATTTTGTTGCATTTAATGGGAACTACCAGTTAAGAATCCTTTTATTGAGTATGACCAAAGTTAAAAATTCTAAATAAACTATGTTAACTTGTCCCTAGGGCATAGGAGAATGTGTGTGTGTGTGTGTGTGTGTGTGTGTGTGTGTGTGTGTATGAATAAAATATTGTTGGGAATTAAAAACTCCATGTCAAGTAGATTTCAACTTAAGTCTTTAATGTTTTATTTGGTATTGCATTTGGTATCTCATATCTCATAACTGTTCCTTCTCAACTCCTTTTTTTTTTTTCTATTCATTGAACCCAGGGCTAGAACTTAAAGGAGGAAAAGCTCAATCTTTTGAATGATAAAGAAATAAAAACATATGGTAATCACCAACATTCAGGATATTGGTTGTTCATCAAGCCAATTTCCTGAGCAAAGACTTTCTGTTGACCCGTTACAAATTTTTATAACTAACTTGCTGAGAGTTTAGAGTTGCTTGTTATTGCAGAATAAATCTAGAGCATAGGTCTAGCTCCCAGTAGGAGCTCAATAATGTGGTATTTTGTTTTCTTGAACCATGCCTCAGAATTTAAGCATTTGTAATCTGTAGTTCATAAATAGCATCAATAGTCATCCAGGCATGTCCCTCTTGCTTTTTATTTCTCTTAAACTTGATTATTTTTATAATGAACATCCATGAACCTACCACCCAGGTCAAGAATGAACATATTGTCAATAACTTCATCTATGTATGCTCTTTCCTTATCTCATTCTCCTACCTCCCCACACTGGAATAACCTTTAGCTTGAATTTCCTGTTTCTCATTTTCTTGCTATAAAAAAAAAAATCAATCTGTTTTATCATATGTATATAGGCCGAGACAATATATTATTTTGACTTTTGAACTCTATAAAAATATACTGTATACATGTTCCTTCATTTTCAATCGAATTCATTCATATTTTCCTTTTCATAGCAGAAATTCTTTAATTTTTTCTGCTGTATAATATTGCATTACATGAATATTCCAATATTTTATCTGTTCTATCAATAGACTTTGTATTGTCTCACTTTTTACTATTATGAATTATGTTGCTATAAACATTCTTATACATATCTACTAGCAAATATCTCAAGAATGATGAGAGACATAAAAATGAAGACACAATAAGATATCCTTAGGCATAAAATTATTTGAAATGTCAAAAATTAAAAAGTCTATCAAGATCAAGTGTTAGAGTGATAAGCATCATTAGGATCTTGTATATATTGCTAATGGAGTATAAGTACAAGCACCATTTAAAATAAATTATCATAATTCTTAAAGCTGAACATTGACCTACCCTATAGCAAAGCCCAATCAATGTTGAATGAGTACATGAGTGAGTAAGTCTGACCTCACAGAATTCGTTAAAATACTTTCTACCTCTTTTTATTTTTGTCCCTTACCACTCTCCTAGTGACTTCCCATCTTCGTGGATTTTCCTCTCTACATCATGCCTGCCATCATTTTTGTTAACTTCAATTTCCAAGTGGATGATTCATTCAGTAAGCTAGTCTTCTCTTCACATGACATCAGTATGAGTCCTAAATAAGCTAATAAGTCCAAAATGCTTAGAAGAGTGCCTGGCACAGAGTAAATGCTATATAAATTGTATTATTGTTGTATTTTCTCCCATGCCCTTGTAGAAAAATAATACTATGGTCTGGTCCATAATTCAGGTGTCCTTGACTCTTTAGCTAAATATCTTTGAACACTCATTTCAATTTCATTTTTATTTGGGGCCCAGATATTTGTTTTCCTAATGTATTTTTCCTGATTTCCCCTTTGTGGGTCCCCCATAGTGAACAATCCAGCATCAGTGAGTTCTAGGTATGCCCAAAGCAACCATTATTCAAATAAGTCACACTTCTCCTTCCATTCAATTGAAAGGACAATTCCACTTGATGTTGCCTCTTGGTCATTACAACAGCTAATGAGGGTTTGAACTTAACCCCCTGGAGCTGTGCTTGTGTTAACCTCATCTTCCCTTAGAGTTCTGACTTTATAACTTGTCCAGGGTATGAGTCATTCCTACTTTTTCCTCTTCAGTCACACTGCCACCTTGGAAACTTAGTGACCAATTCTCAAAATAGCTGATGGTGATCTTAATACTTTTTTCCCCTCAAACTATTCAAATTTTCTCTGCTACTTTGTATAGCTGTACCAGTCATCAAAGGCAGGTTCCTCGATGAAATTTATTATTTATTCCCTTTCCATAGCTTTAAGAAAACTGCTAGAAACTCTTCAATTGGCAAAATGGTTAAAAGAAACAATCATGATACAACTATATGCTAATTATGAGAATTACTTTAGATATGAAAACACAAATAGATTGAAAGTAAACAGATGGAAAATATATTGTATGCAAATAGTAACCAATAGAGAGCAGGGGTGGTTATACAAATATGAGACAAAAATATATTTTAAATTTTAAAATGTTTACAAGATATAAAAAAGGACATTATATATTTATAAAAGATTCAATACAGCAGGAAGATATAATAATAATAAACATCTATGCACCTAATAATAGACCATCAATTCATTATTGGAAGACTTAACATTGTTAAGATGTCAACAATTCCCAAACTGATCTATAGATGCAATACCTGTCAAAATCCCAAATATATTTTTTGCAGGAATATAAAAACCTATCCTAAAATTCAGTTGGAATCTCAAAAGGACCCTGAATAGTTAAAACAACCTGGAAAAAGAACAAAGCTGAAGGACTCCAGTGTCCTGATTTCAAAACTTATTACAAAGTTGCAGTGACTAAAATAGGATGGTATGTCATAAAGATAGACATAGAGACCAACAGAATGGAACAGAGGACCCAGAAATAAACCCTCAGGTATAAGGTCAAATGATTTTTTTACAAGAGTGCTAATATAATTGAATGAGAAGAAAGGAAAGTCTTCAACAATTAGTGTTGGGAAAATGGAATATCCACATGAAAAAAGAATGAGGTTGGACCTCACCTAACACTATATATAAAAGTTAAATCAAAATGGATCAAAGAGCTGAATATATGACCTAAAACTATAAAACTCTTAGAAAGGCAAAAGCTTCACAACACTGAATTTGGCAATGATTTCTTAGAGATGGTACCAAAATCACAGACAACAAAAGAAAAAAAACAAATTAGACTTCATAAAAATTTTAAATTTCTTGTATTAAAAGGTAGTATCAAAAGAGTAAGAAGACATCCTTCTCAGAATGAAAGAAAAATGTTAGCAAATATTATATCTGACAAGGATTAATATCCAGAATATATAGAGAACTCCTAAAACTCAACAACAAAAAGTCTAATTCAAAAGTGGGTTAAGGACTTGAATAGACATCCACTCAAAGATGATATACTAATGGTCAATAAGCACATGAAAAGAAGCCCAACATAATTAATCATTAGGAAAATGAAAATCAAAACTACAATGAGATACATACCCATTAAGATGACAATTATTTTTAAAAATCAGGAAATAAGTGTTGGGGAGGATGTTGAAACCTTTGTGCACTGTTGGTAAAAATAGTACAGCCACTCTGGAAAACAGTATAGCAGTGCCCCCCACCCCAAAAAATAAATAAATAAATAAATTTAAAATATAAGTAAAGATTTTGAATGAATAAACAAACAAATAAATAAATATATAAATAAATAAAATTACCAAATGATCCAGCAATTCCACTTCCAGGTATATACCTGAAAGATTTGAAAACAAGGTTTTAAAGAGAGAATAGTATACCCATTTTTATAGCAGCATTGTTCACAGTGGTTAAAACATGGTAGCAACCCAGGTATTATTCATCAGTGAATGAATGAATAAGCAAAATGTGGTTATATACATACAATGGAGTATTTTTCTAATATTAAATTATTTTACTTTGTATATAATTTCAGATAAATGTACCAATATGCTAAAAATAATTGAATGATTCGCTATGTTAGTGACAGCTGATTCTATACCTGACAGCCATTCTTTCTTTGCAGAACCCTGATTTTGTTTAAGCAGCAATGTGCCCAACCCCACTGGATGACTCATGAGTAGCCTAGGACAGGCATGACAATACATATTCTTGAGCCAGTGACTCTTCCGGGGATCAAACCAATGAAAAGAGATGTCTGCTGGGGGTTTCTGGGAATGTTTTACCTCCCTGATAAGCTCATGGCCACCCTCCCTTTCCTTTCATGCTCCTGCTTTTAGAAGCCATCACAGGCGGATGTAATCCCTAGAGTTGTTGACACTATCTTGAATAGATAAAGAAAATTACAAAAAGCCAGCTAGTATTCTGATATCTTTGAGGTATTTATTGCATATACATTGGAATCAACTACCTCCAGACTTCTTGTTAGGTAAAGTAACAAAGTGTTTATTTATGATTAAAGCAACTACTAGTTGGGGTTTCTGTTACTTGAAGCCCAAAGCATTCCTAACCAATGCCATTAGTCAGAATTACAGTAATATTGTAGTAACGGCAGTAATAGTACAGTTGGGCTAGAATACAAGTCTATCTGGCTCCAAAGTCCCTGTTTTTCCTCTAATAATGTGCTACCTTCCTTCTTTTCTAATTAATGAATAATCAATTTCCTTGAAATACTTTTAAGTTTTTGAAAGAAAAAAACAACTTTCTTCCAAAGGAATATCATAAGACCATTCAGTTACTCCAGATGATTTTAATTTTACTCTGGTCTTCCTGAATATAATCACATTATCCTACTTAGCACTTTTTATAAATTTAATTAAAGAAATTTTCATTTTTTCTTACTAATAATGATAAAAAATAGAATTATCTCCAAGTCAATACCAAATAAATATCATTTGGTTGTGAACTTCAACTCTCTCCATCCTTTCTTCCTTCCCAACCTTGAGTCACCAGCAATCCTCCCTCAGAGGTGGCTGTGCACCTGGCTCACACTAGTGGTGATTCCTGCCACCCATCCACCACAGAAAACAAGCACTCGGATGCTCTCTCTTTTTCTTTTCTTCACAAACCCCCAAAAGGTATTCAGGCTGCACACTGTTCCATCAATTCTACTGGTCCACTAAATTGTACCAACCATCTAAGAAACTGCATAGCAAGTTAAAGAGTTTTGCTACTTATATAACCTAAATTCCCAGAGTAAGGAGAATTAGGTGATTACTAACTGCAGGAAGCTTTTAGTATCCTACATAATATACTTTTTCCCCCAAAAGGAATTCTAATAGACTATTAAGGAAAGTGATTATGATGTTATAACTTTTAAGGAAATTGGGTCGAGAAGGTCCAGGCCCTCTGAAAGGGTGTGCACTCCCGTATCAATAGATGACTTTGATCACAAACAACATAAATTGACCCTGAAGAAAATAATTTAAATACATAGTTTAGTGTCATATCCTAGATAGCTCACAGGATAAAATATATATATATATATATATATATATATATATATATATATATATATATATATTATTGTACACACAGAAGGACTGGAAGGAAAGCAATTCTGGGAATCTCACTAACGAGGACTAATGGGCAGCAGGCTGTTCAGGGCACAACCATTGGGATGATATTGTGCCACCAGCATCATTGATACGAAGCAGACAACATGGAATGGGGGAAGGAAAGACCCTCCCCCCCAAAAAATGGGGCTCTTTCAAAAAGAAAGAGGGAAGAATATTGAGCATGCTAGTGCACAGCATGTATGTGTTGCAAATGGGGAGAAGAAAAATCTGTTGACAAAAACATCTATGCTGTAGGTCATGAGAAATTACAGGAGCAGTATTTGCATCTAAATAAAAGCAACAAGGAGACTGTGAAAGGCATCAGTCTTTCCTAGCCTCCGGCTTGCACCAACCACCTACAAAACTGAACTGCAAACTGGGAAGTTTTGTCATTGGGAATGTCAGACTTCTTTAGAAAGGAGGATAGAGCTACATAAAGTTGAAACATGCTTAGAATACTGAATACAATCTGCTTGATGTTGTCCTGCAAGGAAGGCCATGAGCTCTTGTATGTTTCTTAGACCTGGTATTGACATGCACCATTTGACCAAGCCCAGTTCTAGAGCCTTCAGTGCCACCTTTGCACCTATTCCCCAGCACAGCTCTGATTATCCTTTCCAGCAAATGCATTTGATTCACCCGTCTTATGCCTTGGGGACATCACCCACTATAGTCACCTATTCTCTCTGTGGGAAGGAAGGCCTGGCCAGAATATTCACATTACTTAAATTCTTAGCCAGCCCTGGAGAGAAGGGTTTATGTTACAAAGGGTAATGGAACTTAGCCTGAGGGCCCGGAATGAGCCACACTGTTTTCACTGGCCAGCTTCTTTAGCTCTGTGCAATCAGCACTTTCCCCATTTCCTTTATGTAACTGTTGAAAGCAGAAATCTGAGTCCCTAGTTCCTAAGGTCAGTCATGGGTGGAAGAGGATTGGGGGAGTTTGGGGGACACTGTCTGGGTTTTTATGGTGCAATACTTACTGCTGTCACTTCTCAGTCCAATCACCAACATTTATCGAAAGGACACAATCATACCTGTTTATCAGGACAGGTTATATAATTTGTGGCGACCGGTGCAACATGAAAATATGGGCCTTAAGTTCAAAATGTTAAGACTGCAACAGCTGAGCATTAAACCAGGTGCAGACACAATATGGCACAAGGTGCAGGGCCCTAAGGCACAGGCTGCATGCCCAGTAGTCTGACTCCATGTCCATTAATTCCAGCTCACTTGTCATTATACATATACTAGAGGCCTGGTGCACAAATTCATGCACAGGTGGAGTCCAGCTGCCTGCTCCAATGGGGACTGATAAGGGTTGGTCAAGTAGAGGGGAAGGGATGCGGGAAGTTGGCTGGCTGGCCCTGCCCCCGATTTGGTAGGTGGGACCAATCAGGTTCCTGATTAGGCCAGTTGACCACAGCAGTTCACGTCACTGGTCGTTCCATCATTCCAGTCACTTGGCTTTTATATACATAGATATATAATAAAAGTGTAGTATGCAAATTGTCCCATCTAGTGGAGTTCTTCTGGGAGTTCCACCAGGGGGCGAGCTGGGCAGGGGAAGGAAAGGAGGCCCTGGCCAGTGGTGGGAGTACCACTGGCCAGGGGAAGGGAGGGAGGCCCTGGCACTGGCAGGCAGGCAGGGAAAGAGGGCATACCCAGCCAGCAGCCAGCAGCCACTAGGGACCCTACCAGTGCATGAATTTCATGCACTGGGACTCTAGTATATAAAAATAGGTATAATCTATAATAAAGTATATAATAACTACATATAACACTTTTTTAAAATTTTATTCAAATATATTTGATTTGTAATAATATATTAGTTTAAGATATACAACATAGTGATTTAATATATGTAATATATTGCAAAATGAACACCACACTATGTTTAGTTAACATCCATCACCACACATAGTTACAACTATTTTTTTTTTTGTGATGAGAACTTTTAACACCTACTCTTTTAGTAACTTTCAAATGTACAATACAGTATTGCCAACTATGCTGTACAGTACATCCATTATGCTGTACAATACATCCCCAGAATGTATTTTAACTGAAAAGTTGTGCTTTTTGACCACTTCCACCCATTTTTCTCTGGCAGTCAGCAATCTGGCCTGTTTCTATGAGTGAAATTTTTAGATTTCACGTGTGAGATCATATAGTATCTTTCTTTCTCTGCAGGACTCATTTCCCTTAGCATGAATCCTAAGGGAATTAACCATCACAATGTTCTTCCCCACCCTTCCTTTTACCCTTCTCTATAATTCCTATTGTAGTTCTGTGGGGCAAGAAGAATATTTTCTCTACTCCTCAATGTTCTTTCAGTTGGACTAATAATTAAATTGACATGAGACTGATCATGAAATGTAAATACCTATGCATGAGAACCCTGCATGTCAGAGTCCTCACATATGTGGGAGGTTCAGGGACAAGAACTTAACCTGAGGGATCTGACATTCTGAACTAAAGATGTGGCAAGGCATCTTGGGACTTCAGCGGGGAGGGAAGGTCATTGCAGGACAATAAGAAGAGCAGGTATTCAATAGTGAAAAGTTCGCCCTTCCCTATAGATGGATCATAAAAGTTATTTCTGGTAATGACTCTTATTATAAACAAAGCCCATAATTCATACTCTTTAAGGGAGAGAGAAAAGTTCCTTGTGAGTCTGCAGGATCTTGATTACCTTTAACACAAATAATTCCCATACCATATCTTGGGGAGAGTCATCCTGAACATCTCAAGTTCTTTCCAGTAGAAGCTGAGAACCTGGCCTGGTTTTTCAGATAGCCATGAAGCCTGTCTCCACATACTGGTCTCAGGCCTGCCCTCCTTACTCAGGAGTCTTTATGTGCATCCACTCTCTATGCCCTACTTCCTCCTGCTCAGTGCTGGCCATTCACCCCTCCAGCGCCAGGTTGAGCTCTCAGGCTTTCCCAGGACACCTATCCCTGCAGGAAATCTTGGCAGACCATTTTGCACCTCTCCACTCCCAACATGTAACGATTTCCACAGCAACTTCCTGACAACAGAATTGTTTTTCTTTCTTTTTTGTCTTTATTCTTATATTTTATTTTACTTTATTTTCATTTTATCCATTTGATATCCTGAGCATAGAGTTTACATCTCAGACAAAAAAGAGCCATAGAGGTCAATAGACTCGATTTAGCAGAGTGACCCTAGATGTTATACAAGGGCAGGTGGGAATGCAGGAGAGCAGGGCTTCGTTTTCTGGCTTGTTTTTTCCCCCCCTACTCTCACCAGAAGAGTGGGGGTGCTCCCTCCATGTGGCCCTTGGCTACACCTGCTTGGTAAGGAAGAAAGAGCTGAGATTAAGAGTAAGACCTACTCCTGTTGGAGGGAGACCTGAATTCATTGCTAACTTACTTTGTGGCCCTGGATAGTGTTCCTAATGCTGCTCTCTGGGCCTCAGTTTCCCGATCCACAAGATGGGGAGGATCACATCTGCTTTCTGAGATTGGTGTGTAAAGCACCTGGCATCTGAGAGCGGCTGGGCAAATGGTTGTTCCATCACTCGATCCCTGCTGACTCATTCTGGAGAACAAGGGAGAGAAGAGCATGCATGCTCAGGGGCCCTGGGACAGACTGGGTGTGGTGTCCCTCTTCAAAGGAGAACCCTGGGGTGTGATGAGCCTCTTGCTTTTCCTTCCCCAAATCACTTCCCCTGCTGGCTTCCTGCAGCTCATACCACCCTGGAGTCATCTCAAAGCTTTCAGCCAGCATGCTAGCGCTTGCTGTTCAGAAACAGAGTTCAGAGGCCTATTTGGGCAAAGCCAATGGCCGTAAAAAAAGCACTTGGCCTTGACCCACATTTGGCAATCAGAGAGCACCTGAGGATATGCAGCTGACCGTGTGATTCAAGCAAAGAAATCCCCTCTCTCCCTTTTCTTCTTAATTTGTTCTATTTGGAGAATGGCATCTGTAATTGCTTAATAATTACATTCATGGGCAGATGTTTTTGCACCAGACTTCCCACACTCATGCATTAAACTCTTGAGGTTCCTAGGTAACTAAGATTTATTTCCCCACCCCAAGCATAAGAGT
Source organism: Pipistrellus kuhlii (assembly GCF_014108245.1). Taxonomy (NCBI): domain Eukaryota; kingdom Metazoa; phylum Chordata; class Mammalia; order Chiroptera; family Vespertilionidae; genus Pipistrellus; species Pipistrellus kuhlii. Next base: position 70,440,513 of record NW_023425551.1, on the reverse strand, counting down.
TAAGAAGGCAAGGCTTCTGGGCTCCAACATTCCTCTGGGGTCATTCGAGGTGTCCATGCAGCTATATTTTACTTACGGATACATAAAACCGGCCTCTCATCTGTTGCAAGACCCAAGGCTGCATCTTGCTGAGTCTTCCCTGGCCTCCTTCACTCAGCCCTGTCATGCCCCCTGCTCTACAGTGTCAGCCCTGCCTGTGTGACTGCGCCCTGCACCTCCACCTCAGGCTGACCAAGGGTCTCCTGTGCAGGTGTCTACAGTGGGATGTGGGGAGTGAGGGATGGGGGGCTAGAGGAAGGGGGACCCAACAAAGGTTCTTGGTAAAGGGCCAGACAGTGAATAGTTTAGGCTTTATGAGCCAAGAGGTGAAGTTAAAGATATATAGTAGGTACTTCTGTAATGCACTGTATATATATTTTTTTTACTTTTATTCATTTTCATTTTGGAAGATCTTATTTGAGAACCTTTTATTTATTTTTTTTGTTTTTTATTTTGCCTGGTACCATTGCTGGTGATCAAACCTGCAACCTCGGTGTATCTGGACAGCACTCCAACCAACTGAGCTACCAGGCCAGGGCTGAAGGTGCTGTGTGATTGTCAGTTAGGGCCTAGTCATTTTTGATACTCTTGTTTTTTTACTCATCCATTTGATAACATCTTTTCTTTGTTAAACATGTTAAATATACTGAACTTTATTTCCATTATCAATAATGGGATATTTGAAGTGTTTGTCAGCCTGTGTCTGTTGTTGTCTCTGCTGGTACTCTTTCATGATACCTTGTTACCTCCAGTGAGCTGGAATTCTCTCTTTTTTTGTTTATTTTTTTAAAATATATTTTTATTGAATTTTTACAGAGAAGAAGGGAGAAGGATGGAGAGTTAAAAACATCAATGAGAGGGAGACATCGATCAGCTGCCTTCTGCACACCCCTCACTGGGGATATGTCAGCAACCAAGGTACATGCCCTTGACTGGAATCGAACCTGGGTCCCTTCAGTCCATAGGCCGACGGTCTATCCACTGAGCCAAAGCAGTTAGGGCTGGGATTCTCTTTTTAATTGTAACTCTAGTTCAATGGTATTTTCTACCTGAGAATCTTGAGGCCTGTGATAAAGGTCATTCCTTTCACAATGATACGATATGTTTCTGGACTGAGTGTTACCAGTTCTGGGCTACATTAAAACACATTATTCACTGGGGTTTTTCAAACCACACTGACAATGTCCATTTGGCCACCAGCCTCCATAAAGGTTGACCTGCGGCTATAAATTCTCAGACTTTTCCTCCTGCTATTGAGAGCCAGGGTTAAGTCAGGCAAGTTTCCTTTGGATCCTCTTCAGTGGGGAAATGAAGTTGCAGAACTTCTGCTTTAAACTGTCACCAGGAGATAGCCTTTGAGATCCAAGGTAATTTATAAGAAGGTCTCTGACGTCTCACCTTCCTCTGGACTTCATCTCACATTTGCCATGCAGATAGTCAAACCAACCCTCAGAGTCACTTGGAGATAGATACTGCCAGGGGAGCCTTTTGCTTAAGCACTTACTCATCTCTCTGAATTTATGCTTTTTTGTTTATTTGTTTTGCCTCTTATTTTCAAGTTAGCATAGTGATGTCCTTGAAAATATTTTTAAAAATAATTAATTTGGAGTTTTTAGGTATCTTAAAGAAGAAAACATTTGCAGGTCACATGTTACCTCTGGTATGTGTTTTGAAAACTCTAGTCTCCCCAAAATATGAATTCAGAGGTTCCAGAATTTGAACTGGTCCTCAGTAGGTATTTTGATATCTGTCCCCTAGTATAATTCCCTTTCATGTTGCATTAAGGAGGGTCTGAGTGACCAATAAAACCCAGCAGAGGTGATGCTGTCTTGGATACTTGGTCATAAAGGCCCTGAGGTTCCTGTTTGCTCTTTGTCTCTTCCATCCCTCATTCTGGGGGAAGCCTGCTGCCCTGTGGTGAGAACAGTCACTTATGGGAGACCCTCCGTATGAAATGGAGGCCTCCTGCCCACCCACCACCATGCACTCGAGCTTGAAGCAGATCTTTCCACCCCAGTCAGGGCTGCAGCTGCACAGACCTGGCCAAAATCTTGATTGCAACCTCAAGTAGACCTCCACCTGCACCTACTCAGCAAAGTGGCCGCTGAATTCCTAACCCACCCGAGAAATGGTGTGAGATAAATGTTTATTGTTTGTTTACAGCTGCTAAGTTGGGGCAAATTTATTGCATGGCAGTAGATGTCAAATATAAACCCTTTCTGCCCTACCTGTAATTCCAAAAGTTTTAGAAATATTTTATGGCCACATGCCCAGAAATTCCTCATTAAAATGTATCTTTGTTATGTGGGTGGGTTAATATATTAATACCTAACCCCAGATTCTCTTGTATAACTGGTTACCACCCTTCAGAAAGCTGTGCTGGGTGGCCTGAGTCGTGGGATGGGCAGGCTCTGTTGTAGAGAGCGTTGTGATCTGGAGTCAAGACCGTATTCCAGAGGGGCCTATTGTGACTGGTGAACAAGAGTGGGTGGCATGATGCCAGGAAGTGCCCCGGGTCACTGAGGTGAAGTCTCTCTCCACCCATTGCTGACACTGTTTCCACCACATGCAATCCTGGTTTCCTAAGACCCACTCATTCTTCATTTAATTCAAGTCTGACCTTCTCAGTGCAGCCTTCTGCACTTGATCAGAAAGGAGCGATTGCTCACTCCCTCTTGTCAGCGGCTACCTTAGGCGGCACAGAGCATGCACTGCCCACCTCCAAAATTAGATTTGAAACGTCTGGGCATCTACGGAGCCCACAACCTTGAACTCTCCCCACTTTTGCATGGGGAGAGTGCTCTATGCAATGATGCTAATGAAGGTCCGCTTTGGCAATAGCTTGCCTCCCAAGAAAGGGCTTGTATGATTGTAGCCTTAAATAAGATGTTTTAGTCTTCTAGGACTTAGCATCCTCACTGATGAAAGGGAGACACACTTTTTAAAAATATATATATATTTTATTGATTTTTTTACAGAGAGGAAGGGAGAGGGATAGAGAGTTAGAAACATCAATGAGAGAGAATCATCTACCAGCTGCCTCTTGCACACCCCCTACTGGGGATGTGCCCGCAACCAAGGTCCATGCCCTTGACTGAAATTGAACCTGGGACCTTTCAGTCCGCAGGCCAACTCTCTATCCACTGAGCCAAACCAGTTTCGGCAAAAGGGAGACACACTTGTAGTAGAAGCTTCCCAAGGTCTCCTTATACGGTTAGAGTGTGTGCTACACAAGAGTCCCAGCTGAGAGGTGATGGGGGTTGAAATCTAGCCACCACTCCCCTCCCCAAATCCTGTGCTAGCCCAGAGCACTGGGCACATTTTTGTAATTAATCCACCCAAAGAGGCCCTATGAAACAGACACAGGATGATCTCTGAGCCAGCAGGGCCCTGCACATTTCACAGTATAAAGTGGCACGGTCTTGCCAGCTGCAACCTGCCCTATGGTACAAACCCACGGGCTCTGCTGTTTGAGTCCCAAGATCATCAAGGAGGCATTGAATAACCAAGGCAGGAAGCTGGTTCTGATTCTGATTCTTGAGCAAATGGTCAAGTCATGTTATTTGCTCTCTTCCCCCAGTGGCTAATAGTACCCGGCTATGACCTTGATTCGGACACTTATTTTTTTGGCTAGGATTCCTGTAGGTTGCCATTTAACTCTCTCCCTGACACCTGGCCATTCTCTCCCTTTTGTGTGTTTTAATGTTCCTTGTTTCCTGGTTAGACCAGTTTTCAGTGTTGATATTTAATACATCTGCTTTTAATAAACCCTGCAGGGTGTTGTCATTTGTGCAAACGGAAGAGTCAAATACATTCAACAGCCACTTGAATGAGCTAATGATGACAGCATGACCCTTTTGCTCAGCTGTGCAATAGCATGCTTGCTCCTTCTCATTTTCTTTTTAAAGTTTTAGCCCTAGCCAGTTTTCTCAGTGGTTACTAACCACTAACCGTTAGAGCATCAGCCCCTGAACTGAAGGGTCACAGGTTCAATTCCAGTCAAGGGCACATACTTTGGTTGCAGGCCAGATCCCTTGCCCCAGTCGGGGTGCATGTCGGAAGCAACCAATCAGTGTGTCTCTCTCACATCAATGTTTCTCTCTCTCTGTCTCTACCTGTCCCTTCCACTCTCTCCTTAAAGTCAATGGGGAGAAAAATATCCTTGGATGAGGATTAAAAAAACAAAACAAAACATTTTTTAAAAACCCAGTTAGGATTCCAAATACCTTCTGAAAAAATTACCTAAGTGTACTTTTGATCATAATTTCAACCAAATGATTAATCATTCATGATATGTTTGACCCACTTGGTAAATAATAGGTAAGATACAAGTTCTAAAATCCAGGGACCAGAGTCTCATGCTGCCCAACAACCCTGGATGCCTGGGATCCCCAAAATGCCTAGGGAAGCTGCTTCAGTCTTCCATTTTCCATGTGTTCTTTCCCTGCTACTTGTCCACCTCAGATCTTGGTTTTTTTTTTCAGCTGGATCAACATTTTACAGGGGTCCTGTTGGAGGTTTCCTATGGGCTGTGACTAAAAGAAAATCAGGGAAGTCTTCTGAAAATATAAATACTAACAAGTGCTACATGCCTGAAATTCAACATGAATGAGTCTTCCTTTCTCTTAGGTGTTAAGTTGCCCTAGGATCCCCCAATTTTCTTTCCTCTCCTCGACACTTTTATTATGAAAAATGTCAAACATACAAAAATAGTGATAGAACTGCACAGTGAACACCTCTAGCCCCTAGATTCTACAATGAGTATTTTGTCACATATCTAAGCACCTAACAACCCATCAATGCATCATATTTTTTATGCATTTCAGAGTATATTGCAGACATCAGCACACTTCATCCCCAAATTCTGCAGCACACTACCATTAATTAAAGTTCAATATTTGTTTGCAACTTTTTAAAAATATATTAGTATATACAATGAAATGCACAGGTCTTGAATGTGCCAATGAGTTTTACTTTGGACTCTCTTTTAAAATGCAATTATTGCCCCATCTCCTGCCCTGAGAATGATCCCTGAAGTCACTCATGCCTGAGCATGAATTAAATTGACTTGTTTCTTTCTTCTTCATAAGGAGAAACACACAGCTGGACAAAAATATATAGAAAGTAAAAATATATAGAAACAAAAATCCTCTGCTTCATTAATTGGCCTCTTTGGAACTGAATAGCCATTATTATTTTTAAGTAAGTAGCACTGAATTTTGTTATATATTTCTGATTCCCAATAATATCATTGTGTAAATCAATATTTCTAGGTAGCATCATCATCTATATTAACACTGGTAAGGATCTTTTATGTGTCAGACACTGAATTAATTTCTATATATGCACATATCATTTAATGATGATTATAATAATTATTATTATTATCAATTTGCAAATGTAGAATGAAGAGTCAGAGAAGTTAAACAACTTGCTCAAGGTCACAAAGACACAGCAGAAGCTCAGACCACAGCATGTCTGCTTCCCAAAGCCACTCCACAGTCAACATTACAGCAATATTTACTAATCCCCTACTAACTCCCACCACAATTCTAGGCACTGGATACACAGTGGTAATCAAAACAGACTTGTGCCCAGAAGATCTTACAGTTTTACTAGAGGAGACACATTAAACACATAAACAGTTTTGTTTAGCAAATGAATTTTCACAGACATCATGAGTGGAATATTTTATTATGCCTCATTTAACAATGAAAAACACTGAAATTCCCCATAATAGAACTGGTCAAAGATCACAGTCTAATAAATAGGCCAATCATTAACTGCACATGACAATTTTCTTTGTGGGGAACTTTCTCAGGTGTAAAAACAAAAAAATAAGAATACAATATTCAAAATTCCTACACTGAAATGGAAACAAACAAACAAAATTTAATTGAGCAAAGACAACAAATCATATAGCCTTCCCCTGCCCCACCCCGGTTAGAGAAAGGTGAGGTAGTCTATTGAGTGAAGATCATCAAAGAATAAACAAGTCTTTGAAAACTGAGTAACATAGGATTCCCAAAGAAAGCAAACTTGGGGGAAAAGTCACCAAGATATTATTTTTAAAGAACTCTTTTCAGCACTAGCTGGTTTGGCTAGTAGATAGAGAGTTGGCCTACAGACCAAAGGGTCCTGGGTTCAATTCCGGTCAAGGGCATATGCCAGGGTTATGGGTTCGATCCCCAGCAGGGGGTGTGCAGGAAGGCAGCCAAACCATGATTCTCTCTCCTCGTTGATGTTTCTATCCCTCTCTTCCTCCTCCTTCCTCTCTGAAATCAATAAAAATACATTAAAAACAGAAACAAAACAACGAAAACCAAGAACTCTTTTCAGACAGCAAGAGAGCAGGACATGCCTTATTTCTACTTTGGTACTTCTTGGCAGTTGTATCCATACTGCTTTGGTTATACAAGGAACATCTATACCTGGGCTCAATCACAGCAAATGAGACAAACAATCCTGAGTATGAATCACACAGGAAAGGTTTAGGACCCAAGTTCTGTAAGAAAGGACTATGGGAAATCAAATTAGATTGTATTTGGTCCTTCTGGTCTATGTCCTAGTAAATGGGAGAGCAATATAATTGCAATGATTGTAAAAACAAATCAGAATCTCTGGGGATGGGATCCAGACATTAGAACATTGGAAAAGCTCTCTGGGTTGGTTCTGATGTACAGCCAGGGTGAAGAACCACTGGCATCGAAGAAAGAGCCTGAGGGCCCAGGTCAGGACACTGGGTTTGAATTGCAGTTACAAGTTACCAGTCTTGTAGCCTCAGAGCAATTTACTAATCTTCCCATTTCATTTCCTCATCCACAAAATAAAATGAAAACATCTACCTCATAGAGCTCTTATGAATATTCAATGGGACAATGTAAGCCAAGTATCTAACACAGTATCTGATACGGCAAGAGGCACAATTAAAGTCAGGAAGGGTATTCTTTGCATATAGACTAGTAACAATAAATACATGTCCAACTTGAATGATTTTTTTCTAATGGCCACCCACCCAACAGTGTCTGGATAATGAGGAGATGCCAAATCACTTATTTATTCCCTTGTTAACACAAACACACACACACACACACACACACACACACACACACACACAAAATCTGAGTGCTCAGTTAAATTTTAATTTCATATAAATGACAGAAACATTTCAGTATAAGTATCTCCCATTCAATATCTGGGCCACACTTAGACTAATACTAAGTAAATGTATGTATTGTTTATCTGAAATTCAAACTTAACTGGATGTCCTGTATTTTATCTGGCATCTCTATTGTATTATGATAGAGATTCAAGGTAGAAATGCTGAGAGTGAGTTCTAGGAATAATTAAAACCAAGATACCCTGCTGGAGTGGCTCAGTGGTTGAGCATCAACCCATGAATCAAGAGTTCCCTGGTTCGATTCCCGGTCATTTGGGACACATGCCCAAGTTGCAGGCTTGATCCCCAGTAGAGGGTGTGCAGGAGGCAGCCGATCAATGTTTTTATTTCTCTATCCCTTACTCTCTCTAAAATCAATAAAAACACACTTAAAAACAAAAACCAAAATATGAAAAACAACAAACAGATGGAATGCTGAGATGATGCATAAGAAAAGATAACACCTAGTTGTGTAGTTAGGAAGGGCTAACAAGTGATATTTGCACTTACCTTCGAAGGCAAGTAGAATTTGCCTGTATGTGAAGGAGAAAGGTGGCATTTCAGGCCACAGTAATGGTATGAGCAAGGATGTGGGGGTAGGGAAAAGTACAATTATAGCTAATCTAGCTAAGAACAATGAATTGAGCTGAATTAGAACCCAGCTTTTTCTGTCCCAGAGTCCATGCCTACCAAATTGTACTAATTACAGAAGAATGAGGTCTACACAGGGTAGAAGCCAGTGACAACAGATGTTTGGGAACATACTGTCCAGGGACTAGAATGCCAGGATGAGTCTTCTGGGCTTAATTAAGAACAACTTAAAAATAATGAGAAAAGATACCACCTCTCAAGGACACTACATGCCCAAGCCAGGACTGACAGAGGGGCTTCAGAAACGTTTGGGACTGAAGGTGAGGAGGGCGGTAGGGGTCACAAAGCTGGTCAGTTGGCCAGATGCCTTCCTCACCACCCCAAGCCCACACCCTGTGTGCACATCCTTAGCACATGTAACAGTGTGACTGGGAACCAAAGAGGCCGTGGCATTTTATTGGCCAGAGATGTATTTGGCTTCAACTAGTTATCAATGTTCCAAGCATCCATTTTGTTCTTGTTTTTACCAAAAAAGTTTCAAAAGTGTGCATCTCCATTGTAAGACACCAAAAAAAGAGAAAAGCAGCTTAAGAAGCTCACCCATGATTGTGCTGACTCTGAAAATGCTTTCCTGATGAGTGGCTGGGCCATGGCAACAGTCATTCTAACCTTATCTTGTTTGCAAAAATGTGTCTTCTCACCCACTTGTTCCTTCTGTGGAGGGTGAGGTTGGTCAGGTTGGTTGAGACTTTGGAGTGGGGGCGGAAGGGGCAGGGGCAGTCAAAGTGGATAAATGTGCATTGTCTGTTACCAATGACTCACTGGACAGCACCTGATCTCCCGAGGCTGTGTAGCTCCAGGGTGCCTCATCTTGAAGAGCAAATCACTCACCACACAGGCATTCACCCAGTTTACACATCCATCTGAAGCTCCAGAGAGAGTGAGGGCCCATTTATAATCATACCCATGACCTCAGCACTGAAGAGCTTTGCGAATGATCTGCCCTGGGGAAGGAGAGTCCTATAGGCAGGGCATTAAATGAGACCTCTCTGGCCAGAGAGAGGACACAACCAAAGCAACTGCTGTTTGTCTGTATCTGCCACTGGGCAGGTTCTATGTATCTTTGAAAAGTGGACAAATTTCCTCTGCAGTTTCGAGTAAGATAACTTAAAATACTTTTATCTTGACCTCACTGAATGTGGCTCAGAGATACCATATAACTAATTTATGGGGATATAAATCAGAGTAATGCCTTCCCCCTGCTCCAGTGGAAGAATGATTTACTAGAAAAGGGCACAATGTAATTTTCCAGGGTGATGAAAAGAGTCATATCTTCATTGGGATGTTGGTTTCACAGTGTACATTTGTTAAAACTCATCAACTAGTACACTTAAAATCTATGCATTTATTGTGTACTAGAGGCCTGGTGCAAGAAATTCATATGGGGGATGGGGGTGGTTCCCTCAGCCCAGCCTGCACCCTCCCTAATCTGGGACCCCTTGGGAGATGTTTGACAGCCGGTTCAGGCTCGATCCTGGGGACTGGGCCTAAACAAACAGTCGGATATCTCTCTCATAATCCAGAACCACTGGCTCCTAACTGCTCACCTGCCTGCCTGCCAGCCTGATCGCCCCTAACTGCCCCCTCCCCACTAGCCTGGTCACCCCTTACTGCCCTTCCCCCAGCCTGGCCTAGTCATCCCACACAGCCTGTTCAGTTATCTGTTCTGTTGCCATGGTCACTTAGGCATATATATATATATATATATATATAGATATATATAGATATATATATATATAGATATATATAGATATAGATATATATATATATTATAGCTCAATTTAAAAAAAATAACAAACTTTTTTTTAATGCCCTCTTCCTGATTCTACAGACCAGACTCCATGAAAATCATCTCTCACTGGACCCTGAGTAAGCCCTGTGGCCTAAGGAGGGACATCCACAAATTCTACATCCCCACTAAGCACTCCAGAAAAACATTGGAAGTGACAGTCCTATTTCCAAAGTTAGATGTTTAAATTCTTTATGGCTATGCATTTTGTGTTTTAATTTTTGTTTTACATTTTAACATGCATTAGCTCAACTGCCCAATAGGTACATGATTGTACAGATTTTCTTAAGTAAGATTGAGTAAATAGATCTTGTGATAGATTTTTGCTAGTTGCCTAGACTATCTCGGCCTCTTACTTTATTCATAGAACACATTATTATTAGCCATGTTCCTAGTTAAAAATAGTTATCTCCTCAGACTCTCTTGCAGCTAGGGTGGCATGTGGCCAAGTTCTGGCCAATGAAATGTAAGCAAAAGTCTATTGGACAGGAATTTGGGGAAAACTATTATTTCCCTGATAAAAAGGGTCATACACTGGTAGATACCTTTTCTCCTTCAGTTCTCCTCCATCACTCCGCTCCAGCACCACCCTCCATCTTCTTCCTGAAAACTAGATGAAATGGCTGGACAAGGGACAGATATTTTGGATTATGAAGATGCTAAGTATGCCACGCAAGCACAGCCCAGGGTTCAGCGAGCCTGAGGGAGGGCGATGAAGGATGAAGAATAAATACAGACAGAGAGAATAAGCTGGGTCTAGGTCCAGACTGCAAAACTGATGTTTTATTTATAGTCAGGGGCAAACAAGGTAATTTACAATGTTCTTGTGAGTTTCACTTGTTTTGGCAGCACTTGCTGCCCCTCCCACAGCCCACTAGCTACCCCGGGAAAGATCTAGGGAGCAGTCACAAGATCAAGCTTTATGCTTAGAGGATTGTGCCCTCTAAGCTGGGACTTGTTTGCAATTTGCCAGCAGGTCAGTCCGAGGCTTCACCCTATAACCACTTACTACAGCTAAGGATGGTAGAGAAGGAACAAAGAGGCTGTTTCCTTGAGCAGCTGCCCTTGTGCTGCGAATCTTAACTGTAGCCTCTTTATTACATGAAAAACAATTCCCAAGACTGGTTAGGCCACTGCAGTTGGTTTTCTCGTATATCCAGCCAAATCAAATTCTAGTACTTTATATTTAAAATTTTCAACTTGAAAAGTATGTTAGTTAAGTATAAGTATAGATTGTCTATTACGTGGAAGACATAAGTATGAGACACAACTGACTGATGTAAAAGAAATACTGGACTACACTATGAGCTCTTTGAAGATGGGGACCATCTCTGCTTGTCATAACACCTTTTCATGAGCCCAGCACTGGAACACGGTACATGTATGATCTATATCTACTGTGTGGAACTCCCTGCTCCCCTATGCAAGGAGCCACATTTCAAGAGAACTTATTTCTCAGGTCCCGGGATTTGTTTTCTCTATAGAAACTTGTCCTGATAGGGACAGTTCTTGCATTTAGGTGACTCTTCCTTCAACCAAACTTGAATTCTTCCTGAGCTATGTAAGCACTTTATTCACTCATTTTTTTCTTTAGTTTTATTGAGATGTAATTAACATATAATATTGTATTAGTCCAAACTGTACAATATAAGAATTTGATAGATGTATAAATTGTGAAATGATGACCACAGTAAAGCAACAAGCAGACTGTCAAATTACAGCGGGGAGGATAGGGAGATATGGGGGAGATAAGAAATCAACTGAAGGACTTGTATGCATACATATAAGTATAATCAATAGACACAAAACTCTTGGGGAGGGAGGGCATGTATGGGAGTGGGAGGGAGGTAATGGTAAGATATGTACACATATAATAATTTAATTTTAAAAATTTAAATAAAAATAAAAAATAACAAAAAAAGAAAAGAAATGATAGCCACAACAAGTGATTACACAGTTACTTCTTTTTATGACAATAATTTTAGCAATATTTAAATATACAACACAGTATTACTAACTATAGTTATCATGCTAAATATTTCATCCCCAGAACTTATAACTGTAAATTTTTACCTTTTGACTACAAAACCTTCCCTCCTTGGCCAGTCTTTATTCAAGGCAGAGAATAACATATACTCTCATTCCAAAAATTATGAACCCAAATTCAGTGAAGATCCTGAAAGGTTATTTTACTCATGTTATCTCTGGGCTCACATTAATATTCTGGCCTTCCTCTGTGAGGATTAGGTTGAGAATCACCGTAATGCTTTGTGATGAAATTGGGTTTGAGCTTCTTGGGATGGTGTGATGTATGGAGAGACCTGATTTGTATATCTTTTCCCAAACTTCTGGTTCAGTAACTTCACATTGTAGCTTTAAATGGGTTTTTGTGGAAGTATTTATATCATGGAAATAGGTAAATGCTACAAATCAGGGTTCTTCCCACCCAAGAACTAGCTACTAAATATTTACCAGCATACCTCCATGCTTATCAATCTATGCTTCCTGTCTCAGTTGTAATGATGGCCTTGTCTTTGGATAGTGGGTTACAGTTTTGAAAGTGGAACTATATAAATTATCTATTCTGGCTCTCACAGCAGCCCTAAGAAGTAGACTGGGCAGTTATTATTTACTTCCTATAGTTTCCTACTGCTACCATAACAAATTTTCACACACTTAGTGGCTTAAAATACCACAAATATTATCTTACATTTTGGCAGACAGAAGTCCAAAATGGGTCTTAAGCTAAAATCAAAGTGTTAGCAGGACTATGCCCCTTCTGGAAGCTCTAGGGGAGAATCAGCTCCTTGCCTTCTCCAATTGAGAGAGACTGGAGATCGTATTCCTAAGCCAGAGATCCCCTTCCATCTTCAAGGACAGCAATCTGACTTTTGCTTCAGCAGTCACATCGCCTTCTCCGGCTCTGACTCTCTTACTTCTCTCTTTCACTTACAAGGACTCACCTGAATAATATGAGATAATCTCATATTGAATAATATGAGATAATATGAGATAATTGAATAATATAAGATAATCTTACATTGGACCCACCTGAATAATATGAGATAATCTACCCAACTCAAGACCCCTAATCACAACTGCAGATCCCTTTTTACCAGGTAACATATTCATGGTTTCTAGGGATCAGAGTTATTTGGGGGAGGCCATTATCCTGCTTACCTCCCTCCCTTTTACAGATGAGGAAGGTAACAGTCCTGCACAAGTTCATGAAGCTGTCAGTGGACTTGGGCCAAGGCTCTGTCCACTGCAGTGTGCTGCCTGTCTTTGCGAACATTTATCTAATAGCTGGCACAGGAGATGACACACTCTGGAGCAATGTGCATAGCATATCTAAGGACAGAGCCTCTGGGGAGTTCAATTTTGGATCATCTGAGCCCTCCCAGGCCCAATCTTCTAATAGCCAAACTTTCTTTATTTTCCTTCCCAGCATCCCTGGGAGACTTGGGAGGTCAAGGTGCAGTGACTTGAAATCCCTAAGAGCTCGATTTTCTAAGTGTCAGCTGAGACATAACTGAGGACCAAGACACAGGGACACATTTCCTCCCACCTGTCTTTAACCGTTCATCAATCTGATTAACCCCTTTCTTTGCTGAGGCTTAGCCTCCAGCCTCATCACTCCCTACTCTCTCCTCCATGGTAACCATCCCCTCCCTTAGTCAGATGGAATAGTGGGTAAACATGGGACACTATTAGGATATCAGAACATGGTAAGGACATCTGTTCCACTCAAACTGATTGGAAGGTGATGGCCTTAGAAATCCAAACTGGAAGAGGGACTAGAGCCCTTGGCTAGTCCTACTGCTCTATGTCAAAAGAAGTCAAACTAAAAGATGCTGAGCTAGGAAGCCTTCATTCACACTCTCCTCCCAATTCATTGCATGCATGAGTCACTTCTTGCTGTGAACTTTCATCTCCTTGTCTGGATTGATGCAAGGGGCCGTTTGCTCCATAAGGTCCTCTAATTTGGTGTGAGAGTGTCAGATCGAGCATCAGACTGCCTGAGTTCATAACCCTGGTTCCATTAGTGGGTACATAGGTGAAGTTGGGTAAAATACTTAACTTCTTTGCCCCTCATTTTTCTTAGAAACAAGATAGGTATTCTAATAATGTCACCAACTTTACACTTATCATAAGGATTAAAGGACATAATATGAGTTATGCACATAGTACAGTGCCTGACACATACTAAGCTCTTAATAAATGTTAGTTAATATTGCTATCAATCAGTGATTTTCAAAGTACGCTCCCTGGATCAGCAACATTAGCCTCACCCAGGAACTTGTTAGAAGTACACATGCTTAGGCCTATTCCAGGTCTTACGAACTGGAGACTCTGGGAGAATGGGAAGTAGGATTCTGATGCTGCAGGTTAAAGTTTCAGAAGCACTGGTATAGATGGTTTTAAGATCCTTTCCAGTTCTTGAGTTCTACTACTTTCTGTGAATGTATCCAAGGCTCAAGGAAATCATTATTATTTGCCCATGTTGTTCCACAAACATTTGTTATATCTCTGTTCATGCTGAAATCTGGGAGGTGCTGGGGTGGGGGAGACAAGACAAGACAGAGCTAAGGCCTCAACTAATTGACAGTTCATCTTACTGACCTTAACTTATCATTTTAAAAAATTTGTAAGATTTTCTGCATTTGTTCATGAATACATGAGTTTCACTACATGAAAATAGTATTTTTTAAAGTGTTTTCTTGTGGTTACAGTTTCAGTAAAATATTAGCTAAGTGACCTCGAATGTCAGTTTCTTCATTCTAGAACAGGATTTGTGATACATATCTCACTAATTTGTGATGAAGATTAATATGATTAAATGTGATGACATGTATGAAATGTCCTAGTTTGTTATAGATACCAGTAATGGTCAGTTAGATCTCAAGTTGAATCTAGTGCATAATTAAATATTGTTGATTAGTATTGGTTTGGCCTTATGGTGTATATTATTAGTATACAAAATAAAATGAACATAGATCAACTCTTTATATATTGAAATCCAGCTCCTGAATACTATAAAGAGCAGGCACCACTGTCTCTTTTCTAGACTTCAGGCCAAGAAGACCCTTTGTACTTCAGAGATAAATCACAGGACTAGTTGGTGTTTATCCTAAAGGCAATGTGCAGGCTAGGAGTCAAGGAAAAGTTCACACTCAGCTACAGGCTTCTCACTGTTTATAGTCAAAACTTTGAAATCCCCTCTGAAAACTCCCTTTTGATTATTATCTCATTAGCCAGGCAGTCCACAGATTCCAGAAGACTTTCACCCCTTGTTATTCAAAGTCCAGGACCTGCCCTGAGCTTGAACTAGAAATGGGGCTCCTTCTAATTCACCAAATTCCATTCAATAAACATCAAAGGCCACGATGCACTGCTTTTGAAGTTCATGACTTCTTCAACCACAAGGGCTCACTCAGAACTTAAAGACTTTCTAGATGAGAAGAGAAACTTTTCCCACAACCACCACCCAATCAATTGATATGAAGCATTGCATCTGTTTTTCCTTTATCTGCTAGGTTACTGAGAGAGTACTTTTCTTGAAACACTTGGGCTGAGATTTGAAATGTGAACCAAGACCTTGCTGCTCCGATAAGTCCCGGACAGGGAAGAAAGGACTGCTAAAAAAGAAACCTAGAATCCTAACCACGGATAGGGACATTCCTTCTATTTACTGCCTCATCACTCCTTAGGGTGCTAGGAGTATTCCTCACCCTTCCCTGCTGCTTCTCACTCTTCCCCAATCTCCACCTGCCCAAATCTAAGTGGTTTCTTTCTTGTTAATGAATCCAGGTAAGCTTTGAACTTCAGGTCCTATGAAGTGAGTTAGCATATCCAAATGAGAATGTTATAAGAGTTTCTATGTTAATAGCTCTTGATAATTGCTGTAAGGGACACAGTGTAAGATGCCTTTGTCTATTTGGGGAGATGTTTTATCTATAGGATGTTCTTCAGGGATCTTGGATTTAGCATGTTGAAACCCCAAACATCATCATCACTCTATTTCACTGAGTGGTTGGTATATATGTGACAGGTACTGCGTAAAGCCCATTTCTTACTTGATCTCATTTCAACCCTCATGACTCTGCAAGGTTGATTTTATCAATCCCATTCTCTAGAGGGAGACATCAAACCTCAGCCTGGTCAAATAACATAGCTGAGTTTCCATGGTTAATTCAATAAAAGTGAGATTGAACCCCAAAACCGATGCTTTTTCCTACTTTGGTTAGTGGTGCAAATAAAAATCCAAGTGTTCACATCAGAACACTGAGCACTAACTCCTCCTTCTTCTTCACCCCCATATTTTCCATTCAATGGACCATCAAGCCTTATGATGCTTTCTTCTTAATTTATTTTAGATCTTTCCTCCTTCATCTGCCTCACCACTCATCACTTCACTGCTAAACTATTACAGTTTCCTCCTATTGTTTTCCTGACTCCACTTTTCATGGCTTTCCAATTCATCCTCTATATTTCTCTTAGAGTGATCTTATAAGAGTCAAATTTGATTATGTTTCTCTTTTACTTGGGTCCCTCAATGATTCATCCATAACCAATAATAATCATTATAACAGTTACCATGTTCTAGACATTGTTTTAAGCACTTTACATATAGTAACTCATATGAGGTAAATACATAATTACTTGTATTATACCCATTTTACATGTGGTGAAACTGAGATATAGAGAATTTTGTTCATTACCCAAGGATACCAGTTACTAAGTAGCATAAGGAGGATTTGAACTCTATAAATACAGTTCTAGAATCTGTGGCTTTAACCTCATTCTGTTTGCAAAGTCTGGGTGTTTTTTGTTTGTTTCATTTTTACTGTTTTTAATATATTTTCTATTGTTGATAGTATTACAGATATCACCCATTTCCTCCCTGTGCCCCCCTCCAAGTCTGGGTGTTTAATATGACTTATAAGATTCCTCATAATTCAAACCGGACTGCTCTGATCTTCCTCCCTGCCCTATGCTCCAACTTAGAGTTTTCTGAATGCACTGTGTCCTCCAACCTCAGTGCCTTCCAATCCATAGTTGGCTTCCTCTGCCTACATTATATGTAATTAACTCTCATGCTCTGAGACTGAATTCAAGCATAACAACTCTAATAAAACTTCCCTATGATCACAGCTACCCTCTGAGGTTTATGTTAAAGGCACTATGTATACCATAGTGGTCAGTTTCTTATGAAATGGGCTATAGGCTTCTTAAAAGGAGTTGGCACATAGTAAGTGCTCAGAAATTTTTCTGGAGTGAAAAATAGTGAAGGTAGTATATGACAAGGGACAAATAAGCTCTAGAGAAAATAAAATAAGATAAAATAAAATAAAATAAAATCTATTAAAATGTTTGAGAAAAGGAGGAATCATAGTGGCTAGGAATCCAGCAACATCTTCAGTTTATGTAAGAGAAAACTGGGGCACAGAGAGTTTATGTAAGTTTCCCACAGTCACACCTCTAGTAGGTCAAATCTCAAGTTGTCAGGGGTCAGATCCCATACTCTACCTATAGGAACTTTTTGTATTTTAACAGTATGCATTTAATTCACAGTGTATAAAATATACATACAAATTAGTGATTTCATGAATATCATAATTTAAAATGAAGATAAGAAAATAATTAGCCCATTTAAAAAATAATAGAAGTAGTTTTAAAAAGAACAAAAATTAGGAATATTAATGACCCATTAAAGGTCATCTTTATGAAACACGTAATTAACTATGATAAAAGTTAACAGGCCCATAATTTACATCATTGTGGCAGATAGTTGATGAGATGTACTGTATTGCTAGGCTTACTTGACTCAATGAGAATTGATTGACTGGTTAAACCTTGTTACTGTACCCTCAGGAACTCTCATTCCATTGTCAATAAATTTCTTTACACTTAGGACCTTTGCCCAGAATACTTGCACTTTTTCCTCCCCCTTCCATTTCCTTCCACTACTGAAAAGCTAACTTTCCCTTTAACCAGCTTTACATCCTTTCTGAAGAATTTACATCCTTTACATTTTTCCTGTATCTCAAAGTCAAGAAAGGGACATATTCTCAGTCCCCTCTACTCCACTTGCATCCAGATTGAATACACACACACACACACACACACACACACACACACACACACACCGTATTTTTTTGGCGTATAAGACGACCCCCTAATTTTACAGTTAAAACATAGGTTTAGGCCTATATTCGCTGTATAAGACTACCCCCCACTTCTGAGGCAACACCAGTTCTTTTTTTAATAGACCGCCTCTCTGACTCTGGCCAATCTGAGCAGGCTTTTTATGCATGCAAATTATACATATTCTGTACCCAAAGTTACACTGTGTTCTAGTAAAAAGCCTGCTCAGATTGGCCAGAGTCAGAGAGGCGGTCTATTAAAAAAAGAACTGGTGTTGCCTCGGAAGTGGGGGGGTAGTCTTATACAGCGAATATAGGCCTAAACCTATGTTTTAACTGTAAAAATTAGGGGGTCATCTTATACGCCGGAAAATATGGTAATCTGTTTTTATTGATTTCAAAGAGAGAGATGAAAACATTGATGAGAGAGAAACACCAATTGGCTGCCCTCTTCACGTGCCTCATATGAGCCTGCAACCTGGGCGTGTGCCTGACTAGGAATTGAACCATTGATCTGGTGCATAGATCGATGCTCAGCCACTGAGCCACACCAGCTGGGCCCTCTCCTGTTTTGAAATCTATATAGGATTATCATCTTCATCTTTTCCCTGCTATCTAGCAGTGTTCCACATGCTGAAGACTCTGGCCACAATATCTGAGTGTGACTACCTTTCCCTTCTTGAAAAACCTCTTCATTTGTCCTTTGATGGCTTTATGTTTCACTACTGAAAATATGGGATTTCAAGGTACCCCTACATGCAGCACCTAGCTCTTTTTTCTTTCTCTTCTTTCCCTGGTGACTGCCATGTGTTCAACCATTATCTCTTTTCAAAGATCTCTCAACCCCACATAACTTGCTCAAAACTACTCTGAGCTACAGTCTGTAATTTCCAAATGTCTCTGCAATATCTCCAAAATATCCTGCCTCTATGAGAAAAAAAAAAAACAGCACTTCTAAACCTGGCTCTCCCTTTATATCATTTCTCCCAATGAAATGGTAATGGCATAGAAGAGAATGATGGGTGACTTCCAATAACTTCCTCTCTTTTGTCATCCTCACATGCCTTTGGTCACCATGCCTCTCCAATCAATCATCATCTTTCTGTTCTTACAGTTGCTCAACCAGGCTATCCCACATTCCTTCCTTTATGGGACACACTACATCAGTACAGTATGGAGTACTAGAATAATGGTAGAACGTATCATTCTATGACTCAGATCTCTTCCAAGTGTCACCTTTGTGTATAAGTTGGACTTAAAACTTTTTAGCTTGAAAGCCAAGATTCTCTCCCCAGTTTTTTTCGTCATCAACTATGTACACCCTATCCAACCAGATTTCTTGATATCACCTGAACAACCAATTCATTCATTCACTCAAGAAATTAATAATAATAATAATAATAATAATAATAAGTATTCCTAGTTGGTTTGGCTCCATGGATAGAGTGTCAGCCTGTGGACTGAAGGGTCTTGGGTTCAGTTCTGGACAAGGGCATATGCCAGGGTTGCGGGCTTGATCCCCAATAAGGGACATACAGGAGGCAGCCCATCAATGAATCTCTCTTATCATTGGTGTTTCTATCTCTCTTTCCTTCTCCCTTTCTCTCTGAAATCAATAAAAATATTTTTAAAATAAGTAAAGTTATAGTAAGATACCTTAGAATTTGCTAGAGTCATCTTTAACCTCTCAAAATATTTCCACTTTTTTTTTCACATACTTTACATATTCTAAATTTAAAAAAATCATTATCAGTTTGATTTCGGATATAAATGAATACTCCACAAACCAACTTTCTGATTCAAGTGAAATAATCCACTCAACTTTTTAAGCTCAAAGCATTCAAGCAGCAACTCATTAATGAAGTTGAGTTAACTATTCACACATATCTCCCTTTTTCATAGAACAACCTAGGAAATTGTTAAAGCAAGCCAAAACAGAAAAGTGATATTGAACTTTTGGATAAGTTCAAACATTGAAACAAAAAAGATAAGTCATTTTCTTAAATTCTAAGTGTCTGATGGTCATTTGAATATGGTTGATTTGAAGAGGGCAAGGACAATAGCTAGATTGATGGATGAATTTATTACATTGTAAACAGAAGAACTTTCAAAAATTTTCAAACATTTTAATAGCTGGGGAAATTAATATCAACTTAAACTCTATTTAATTTGTATAATTGATAAACTTCAGTTTTAAAACATTTTAGAATGTCTATTAAGCATTTTTCAAAATTCTTCTACAACAGAATCTGGAACTTTTGTCACCTCCCCTGTTCCAAAGCCCCACCTTTAAATTTTTTTATTTATCACTTGATTTTTTTCTAGGGAGAGAGAAAGAGAAATCAGACATACAGAGAGAAACATTAATTTGTTGTTCCACTTATTTATGCATTCATTCGTTGCTTCTTGTATGTGCCCTGACAGGGAGTTGAACTCAAAACCTTGGCATATCCAGACAATGCTCTAACTAACTGAGCTACATGGCCAGGGCCCCAAAGCCCTACCTTTAAAACAAAAAGCATGAAAGTAGCCAACTAATCCCTAGGACACAGGATAGAGTATTAAAGTACAATGCTATATTTCTTTTAAAAAAACAAACAAAAAAAAAACAACTCTGAAGCAACTATTGGTGTGAAATGTTTCATGTCTTTACAATGAGAGGGACATATCCACGTAATCCAAAATCACTGGAGGGCTCAATAACTGGAAGAATCTTCCGTACTGTTTCTTAATTATCCAAGTTCCCTACTTGCTCCATGAGCACCTAGGCCAGAGCTATTCCTTCAGTTTCCAAAGGAAGAAATAAAACAAGTAAAGGAAACTGAGTGATATGTGCTGGAGTAAGGACAGGTCCACGCTCAAGTCAGAGTTAGAATCCCAAATACTGAATCTCTCTCTCTCTCTCTCTCTCTCTCTCTCTCTCTCTCTCTCTCCTCTCTCTCTCTCGCTTTCCTCTCTCTCTCTGCTCTCTTCCTCCTTCCTCTCCTCTCTCCTCTCTCCTCCTCTCGATCTCTCCCCTCTCTCTTCTCTCTCTCTCTCTCCTCTCTCTCTCTCCTCTCTCTCTCTCTCTCTCTCTCTCTCTCTCTCTCTATCTCTCTCTCTCACACTCACACACACACACACACACACACACACCCTGCCCCCCTCCCCTTTTCCAGGAGCTGCTCAGCTCATTCCCAGTGTCCTTGACTCATGCCTCCTTCTCTCTCTCCAATACCCACTGCTCATGAAGCTTTGCCTCAAATAGGCCGGTCCAGGCTTGTGGCCCTCCTCTTTCTCACATGCATGTTGGCCCATGTTCTCCTGAGAAATCTCCATATGTCCACCCACCCACCCAAATCTTCCCAGTCCTTTCCCCCTGGAAACCTTCCCTGAATCTATCAGCTCCTCAGCTTCCTGAAGAGTCTATGGCACTCAAAACCTCTCCTGGCAGGGGTAGTTTCCACATAAACCTCTCTGTAGGGTGGTTACCTCACTCCCTTAACCCCTTCCAGCTGAAACCCTAGTCTGCACTGCTCTGGGCAGCACCAAGGGCCTGGGGTCCCCACATACCTCTCTCCAGGGAACTCTGCTGTTGTGAGGGGTGAATAACTGAGTCTGAGGTCTGGAAACTCAAGGAAATGGGGCAGAGCAGAGGAACCAAGGCACTAAGTGACTTAGGGATAGAAGTCCATTAAACATGTAGAATTTCCCTTGGCTTTGTCTCAGCCAGGGCCTTAATACATGCAGAAGGATTTTAATGACAAGGACACAGGTAATATATTCACTGAAGCTTCTGGTGGGGGGGGGGGGAGATTGTAATTCAATTTCATCTTCTCTGGAGAGAAAGATCAGTCACATGAAGCAAAATTGTGTGTGTGTGTGTGTGTGTGTGTGTGTGTGTGTGTGTATTTGTGTCTGCCTGTCTGCCTATGTGTGAACATATGTATGACTATTGTTTGCAGGAGTGGTACCTACTTGGCCATGGTTTTCCTGTGCCCTCGCTGGGCAGCCACAGTCTGGTGAGCGCCAGGATTCACACTGAGAATGGGAAGGTCCTCGGGGACCCTGAAGACGGAGCTGGAGAGGTGTAAGAGAGTGAGAAGCCCCTGCCCCATGGCACCAGTGGAGCCCTGAGGCCTGGAGAGGGCGCAGAGCTTGGCCCAGGCTATGGCTGAGCGAGAGCCGCAACCCAAGCCCTGTTCCTGACCTGTCTAGAGGCGGGGCACCAGTGCCCGGGGGAGCCTACTTTGTTACCTATAAATCACCACTGGTGAGAGAGCAGCAGCAGCCAGGCTCGCCCTCTTGTTAAGTTGCCATCCCAGACTTGGCTGCACATAGTGTCTCGCCAAGCCTTGACGCTGGGACTGGCAGCAGCCTTTCTCCTCACAGCCAGAGAGGGTGGGGAGAGTTTAAGTAAGTGCAATGTATGAACAGGTGGGATAGAGGGCACCCAGAGGAGGGGCCGATGAGGTGCGCCAAAGAGAAGCCAAGGTGAGCCAAGGAGTCAGCCATGGACGTGTGACTGCAAAGGCCCTTGGCCAAGTTTAACAAAGCATTTCTCCCCGAAGCAGGGGAGAAAAGCCAGACCAGGCAGGTTCTGGGAATCACCTCAGAAAATCCAGCCTCCTGAGCCCTTCGGTTTGCATTACCATAGCATAGAAGCAAAGCTGGTGTTAGGATAAGCCTCAGAGGCAGACAGACTCCCTAGGTAATTCCATTCTTACTTAAGGAGGACACCGTAACTGCATCTTGAAACCAAAGCAGGGCCCAACCTCAGGATATGGTAATCCTTTGAGATTGCTGATCAACCATTGGTCTGAACGTGTCTAAGACTAAGATATCTTGTGCCTCAGGCAGCCTAATCCTAAAAAATGCTTTAATCTTACCCCTCCCTGGATTAGATCACTCGCCTGGGTCCACATAGCCTCCAGCTTCATGTCTAAACTGTTCTTCCCCATGCTAGGCACCCCAATCCAGCCCTACCTCACTCCCCATCCTTGGACCTCTCTCCTCATGCACATTCCTGAATTAATCAGAACTGCCTTCTCACTCTTCCCTTTACCCTCTGTGCTCATTCCTAACTCTGATGCTTTTTTTCCCTTCTCTCTTCCCCTGTCTTCTCCCTCTGCCTAAAAATAATCTCCTATCCACCAAGGTGTGGCCCAGACTCTCTTCCATGAATTCTTCGTTACCAATCCACACTGATCCCTCAAAATGTCATTGTAACAACCCCGTGCACATCAGGGAGAGAAGAGTGTGTGCTCTGTAGAAAGCCCAGGCTCATGCCTGGGCAGCAAAATCAAGATTCAATGCTCCCACTCTCGAATCGGCTGGCCCTGGATTCACACTGGGCCACCACTAGCCCATGGGCACATTCGTGCCCTTTAGAAAGAGGTGTTCCCAGCCTGCACAGCTGTCCACAGCAGCCCTGGTGCAAATCTCTCCTCCGAGGCCCACCAGCTGCATGATCTGAGGCAAGTCCTTATCTTCTGTTATTTCAGTTCCTCCTCTGCAAAATGGAGATAATAGTGCCTCCCCCACTGGGTTGTTCTAAAAATTAAGAAAAGTAATGTAAAGTGCTCAGCATTAGAATCCATTGAGTGTTCACTAACTATTAGCTGTTGCTGTCATCAGTCTCTGCTTCTTTGATGAGCTACCCGGTCTCTCCAGAAAGAGGAAGGGGCATCAGTAATTTCTTAAGAGAGCAGCTGACTCACCTATTTCCTTCTCTTCTCTTTCCTTTGCCATTATATCACCACATATTTTAACTGGCAATAATTTCAAAGACTTCAGAACCAAAATAATACAGCTTTGTGAAAAAGTATATCTGGGGACTAAGAGTAATCATATTTAGCCTAAACTTTAGGCCCTAAAGCAAATCAGCATCGGGTATACAGTAAAGAAAGAGAAAAAATTAACCCCTAAATGGGAGGAGAGTTTTCCCTAAAAAAAATTTCCCCAGCATTTGAGAGTGGGATGGTATCAGAACAAATGAAATGGATGAAGAAACCAAGGCATTATCAGGTTGACTTGGTTGTTTCTTAGTGATAACTGAATTGGCCTTGGAGTTTGATGCCCTAAGGTTTGATCTTCAATCTATCTCTAACTTGCTGTGTAAATTAGACAAATTATTTACCCTCTCTATGTCATAATTTCCTATCTAAAGATAGTAGATGAGTGAAATCACAAAAGGAATTTTTCATGGTAAGTGTCCCCATATTTGGTGGCATGCAATGAGAAAAGCTATGCCCAGTCAATGTTGATATAAAATGCAAAGTAGATTATATCATTGAGATTGGTTAGGCCCTAGCTGGTTTGGCACAATGGACAGAGCATTGCCCTGTGGACTGAAGGGTCCCCAGTTAGATTCCGGTCAAAAGCACATGCCCAGTTGTGGGCTCCATCCCTGGTTGGGGGCCTGTAGGAGGCAGCCAATCAATGAATGATTCTCTCTCATCATTGATATTTCTATATCTTTCTCCCTCTCCCTTCTTCTCTGAAATAAATTAAAAATAAAAACATATTTTAAAAAAAGAGAGACTGGTTAGGGAAGAAGGCAGGACACTAGGAAGAAAGGGAAGCAGGAAGGTAAGCAAGATGTTCCAAGATGTTCACTAGAGTATACAACCTAAATTCAGTAAGATGGCTCTTGACAGCCAGATGTGGGCCCATTGATGACTCTCACCATCCCAATGAATCAGGGTCAGAGTCAAAGACAACTGGATTCAGGTAGAGGAAGAAGCAGGAAATATAGGGATAGTTTCATTTGCCATAGTAAATATCTTATGCCTTGTCAACAATCTAACACACTTCACATGTGCATGAAATTTTGGTGAAGGATATATAATTTAGTATTCAGTTAGTATTTAATTTAGCCCGGTAAAGTATTTAACCAGAGCAGGACTCATGATTCCTGTAGTATCTACTTTGCGTTTTATATAAAAAATAATTTACACAAAAGTAGAAAAGCCCCAGAGTAGCCATTGCCCAGATTCAACAATAATCAATTCATAGCCAAGTTTATTTCATGTATAGCCCACCCACTGCCTGCTAACACCCAAACTATTTTGAAGCAAATCAAAAAAAAAAAAAAAAATTCTATTTTTTTTCATGATGAGGATATTTCAAAAAGAAAAAAAAAGGGTGGGAGGAGGGAGAAGAAACACATGCATTTTACATAAGTTTTACTTACTCTAAAATAAGGGATGGGACATGGCGAAAGGAAAGCAAGACACCCAGTTTCTAGGCTGGACAGAAAGTGACTAATTCTCCATTTTAATTGCTTTTCCATGTTACATTTACACAGTCTATTCTTTATCAAGGTTGTTGAATATGTTGCCCTGTAATTTCAGCTTTAATGGTCTCACTTAGATTTGCCTAATCAACTCCTATGGAATCAGAAACACCTAGCGAACAAGAGACCTCTTATTGCATTTAATGCTGTGCGTTGTAGTGCTCCATGGGACATCTGGCTTACCTTCCTATCCCCCTTCCTTCTCAATGCCCTGCTTTCCTCCCTAGCCAATTTCTTAACTTCTTAATAACTTCCTTACTTCCTTTTATCAATCCCATCAACATTTATTGGCCCAGCTCCTAGCATTTAAGTAGACAAACTAAAAAAATAAAAATAAAACAGCTATTTTGCAGGCCCAAAGGGAGTGACACAAAATATTTAAAATGATGAAGAGCAAGGACCTACAACCAAGATTACTCTACCAAGCAAAGCCATCATTTAGAATCAAAAGACATGTAAAGAACTTCATAGACAAGAAAAAGCAAAAGGAATTCATCACCACCAAATCAGTATTACATGAAATGTTAAAGGGTTTTATTGGGTATTTAAGAAAAGGAAGGAAAGAAAAATATCAAAAACATGAACAATATAATAAAGAGCTAATATGCAAATGGTCCTCACACCCTCATGCCACCATGCCATTAACAGCTCAGACACTTAACACTGGGAAGAGAGGAATAGGGATCAGCCAGGCTGCAGTCCTGAGCCACAAGTGACAGGGGCTGCACCTGCAGCCTGGGAGAGGAAGAAGCCACCCGCCCCGCGGTCCCAGGTGCCAGCGCCTGCAGCTGTGGCCTGGGAGAGGGACAAGCTGCTCGCCCCGTGGTCCCAGTTGCCTCCAGCTGTGGCCCAGGTGAAGCTGCCCACCCACAGTCCCCTGCAGCTGTGGCCAAAGGGAGGGAAGTCCAGGTCCCCAGGGCCTGATCCAGCCAGAGGGAGGGAAGCCCAGGTCCCTGGTGCCTGAGACTGGCTGGAGGAGAGAATTCTGAGTCCTGGGTGTGGGGGCAAGGCAGAATGGTTTGGGGCAATCAGGCCAGCAGGGGAACAGTTAGGGGTGATCAGGCAGGCAGAGGGGTTAGGGGCAATCAGGCAGGCAGGCAGGCAGGTGAGTGGTTAGGAACCAGTGGTCCCAGATTGCAAGAGGCAGTTGGACATCCCCCGAGGTGTCCCAGATTGGAGAAGGTGCAGGCCAGGTTGAGGGATAAACTCTCCCCCTCCCCCCCCCCGGGGCACAAATTTCATGCACTGTGAATAATAAAATGGCAATAAAACACATCTATCAACAATTGAATCTAAAAAATAAAAACACAAAATAAACAAGAAAACAGACCAGAAAAGACTGATAGTTACAGAGAACATTTTGATAGTTGCCAGATGGGAGGGAGTTTGGGTGGATGAGTGAAAAGGTAAAGGGATTTAGAAGTACAAATTGGCCCTGGCCGGATTGGTTCAGTGGATAGAGCATTGGCTTATGGACTGAAGGGTCCCAGGTTCAATTCCAGCTAAGGGTGCATGTCTGGGTTGTGGGCTCAATCCCCAGTAAGGGGCGTGCAGGAGGCAGCCAATCAATGATTCTCTCTCATCATTGATGAAATCAATAAAAATATAATTTTTAAAAAAATACAAATTGGTTATTACAGAATAGTCATAGGGATGTAAAGTACAGCATAGGGAATATAGTCAAAAATATTCATTTTTAAATGTATATTTTATTGATTTCAGAGAGAAAGGGAGAGAGAGAAACATCAGTGATAAGTTGGGGATCAAGCCCACAACCCAAGCATGTGACCTGACCAGGAAACGAACCATGGCTTCCTGATTCATAGGTGACACTCAACCACTGATTCACACCAGCTGGACAGTGATATTCTAATAAATGTGTATGGTGTCAGATGGGTATGAGATTTATCAGAATGACCACTTAGTAAGTTATGTAATATCTAATCACTGGGGTATTTATATCATAAAAGGCCTATGGTCGTGACACCATAACAGCATCATGACCAAATGAGCAGTAGCTCTAGTGGCGGGTGGGGCAGGGAGTGAGCTACTTACATCGGAGGGCAGGGCAGCCAGCTGAGGCAAGCGGAAGCGAGCTACTCGTGCACAATTCTGTGCACACTGGGCCTCTAATACATTAATATAATATTGTATGTCAACTGTCATTGAAAAACAAAAAAATATTTTAAAAAATGAGGTAAAAACACCTAGCAGACAGACACTGGAAGCTACAAGCTGGCAGGAACCTGGTGAGTACACCTGAGCCTTGAAGAGTAAGAAGGAATTTGCCACTGAATGAATTCACCCTGAAGGAGGAGGTGGGAAGTAGCTGAGGATGCAATAAAGGCATTCTAGACCGAGGACACAGTTTGGCAAGCATCTGGGGTGGAAATGTGGGACCTAGTTGAGGAACTGCAAAAATGTACATGTCGCTGGACCAAGAGTGTGATGAACAAAGGAGGGGGCGGGAATACTAGAAATTGAAAATACTGAATTAAGCGTAGTTCAGCTCTTGGAGGACAGCACTGATTGAACTGAGGGAGTGAGGGGCCCAGTTGGAGTAGAGCTGGTGGGAGAAGGCATCCTGTAGACAGACGATGCCTCTCCAAGCACCTGGATTCACTGCAGCACTTTCAATTTCTACGGTGTATCCTATGAGAACACAGCCTTCAAAATCCAGCATTTTCTTCTATAAACTAAGGACTGGTGCCTCCACCCAAGACTGTTCCTTGTTATAGAAATATGTCAGATTAGCAATCTTATCCAAGGCACTCACCTTTATTAGTATTTACTTTGCAAACATTTGTTTTCCCAGAAAATGTCCTCAGGACAGAAACTAGGCCAGACCTTATTATTTTGATATATTTGTTTCACTTGATGCGACACTACGAATGCTAATGGGAATGGAAGGATGGTGATGCAGATAAATCATTTTTATTCAGGTTATTGTTTTCTCTAGGTTGACTGTAGCAGCAAGGCACCTGTGCCTGGGGAAATACATTTGGAAATGTTCACTTCATGGCACAAGAGCTGTTTAATCATGTAGCTGAGACTTTGAAGCAGATTTGCATATCTCGAAATGAAATCCAGAGTTGCCAATTGGCGGCTGGGTTGGAGTGGTGCAGATAAACATGGCCATGGCATTATCTCCTCTGGCTATCACCACTGCTCCCGTTTGTTTGGCAGATGAAAATTTTACACTTCGCACTTGACTGATTTCAGAGCCCCAGGGCTGGAGGGAGGATGTTTTTTTTAAGGTCCAGGGGTCATGAATTTGAATTGCAATAAAGTATGCAACAGAGAACTTTGGAGTGAGAAGTGTGATTAAATGACCTCTAATGTTCCTTGCATTTGCATAATACTATGGTCCTTGGGCCACAGCTATCTGGAGCTCTTAAATATATAATTTTTTCCCCTCTAAAATAAAAGTTATCCAGATTTCAGGGAGATGGCTCAGTGACCAGTTTAGATGATGCTGGCAAGAGTTTGAAAAGATAGAGCTCTAGTGTCATACTTAGGAAATTTAGATTTGGATTTCATCAAGAATCTTATTCCAGGACTTATCAGTTCCCCTGCATCAAAATGTGACCTTGTTTTCACCCAAAAGCTCTCCATTTGAGTCAGAGGCTCATTCACCTGTTTTTCTCATTTGTAGTCTATGGTTTTTCATAAATAATGTTTTTTGGTTTTTTTAAGAAACCCACTTTATTTTTTAATTGTTTTTGTTAATCCTCACCTGAGGATATTTTTTCATTGATTTTTTTTTTTTTTTTGAGAGAGAGAGAGAGGGGGAGAGAAAGAAACATCAATGTGAGAGAGACATATCAATCGGTTGCCTCCTGCATGTGCCCAACCAAGTCTGCAACCATTGTATGTGCCCTTGATCAGAATCAAACCCCTTCAGTCCGTGAGGTTGATGCTCTGTCCACTGAACCAAACTGGCTACTGATATACATACAGATATACATACAGATATATATATATATATATATATATATATAAATACATACATACAGATATATATATGATTTATTTCAGAGAGAGGAAGAGAGAGAGATAGAAGCACCAATGATGAATTGTCTGTACTCATATAATAATTTAATAAAAATATTTTTTTTTAAATGATGAATTATCCATTGACTGCCTCCTGCACACCTTCTCTTGGGGATTGAGCCTGAAACCCATGCATGTGCTCTGACCAGGAATCCTAACCTCCTCGTTCATGGGTCAATGCTCAACTAGTCAAGCTGTAGTCCATGGTTTTCTATGACCCGATTATACAGTGTTGTTTGGCTGCCATCCATCTACCTCTCACCTTCATCTATAACCTCAATTATGCCTCCAACTCTAGGAATAGATCTGATCTTAGAGAAGACATGCTGTTGCTTGGGTACTTACAGCTGAAAATCCTTGTCTTTAATCCCCCCACTCACAAGCCATCACTAATGGGTTCTATTTTCAATCATTCAAAGGCTGCTAGCTTTCTTCATAATAACATCCTGCCCTGTGGGCATTGGCTGATCTCCCACACTACCCCAGTTTGGAGCTATCACTGAATTTTAAATCATAAGGCCTTGGAAATTGTTTTTGTGACCTACAACTTCTAGATCCATGGGACACACACCCTCTGGAACCCCACCATCATACATCTCCCCAGGGCTCTCATATGGACCTGCAGTCTCTATCTTGACTTGACAGCTCAGCCTGGGCTGTCCCACAGTTCCCGAGTCTGTCCTAGCCCCTGCCAGGCCTGAAGCCTCACCTATGACTCTGGATTTGGTTTCTGGCCAAGGAGAAAGTGAAAGTGAAATGTCTGGCTATGCCAAAGCCTTGCCTCAGTTATCTGCACCGAATTGTCACTTTTTAATTGCTTTTCCCTGGTATTGATTTTCTTCTTTATATGTCCGGACACTGGTCTCTGATCCAAAGTTTGACCTGATCTTGGTAACAGTGTCCATCTTACACTTCCTGCTTTCCTGGAATTCTCAGGGCCTCTTGAGCCACTGGGATACTACCTTACTCTGATGGTTGGCTCGTATATACTCAGACCTTTCTAGCCGTAACCAACAGTAAGTGGAGGCCCAGGACTTCTGGCCCCAACGCAGTGTCCTTTGTAGAATGCCACAACGTTTGATCTACCTCAGAGTCCTCTAGACTCACCTCTGTAGAAAAGTACTATTCTATGAGACAATAGAAATTTTTAAAAACAAATGAAAAAATTTTTTAAAGTATGTGTGTGTGTGTGTGTGTGTGTTTATTTCATGATCATGTGAATTTGGGAAGCTTCATTACAGGACTTTCAGAGTACTTTAATATGTTACTGATGAGCATTATAATATTAAAGGGATGGTGGGAAAGGGGCAGAGTATATAGCTTTTTAAAAATGTGTTGGCCTACAGAAGCTTTTCTGTGAAATAGTGTACATGTCACTAGAAGTTTCATGGAACACAATGTGGGAAATACTGAGTGATTTAAGCTCTTTTCTTTTATGGTGACCTGGAGCCTGCTGAACAAATTTCCTTCTGATAGAATTTACATAGAACAGGAGCATCAAGACTTGTCTAAATATCACAATAAAATAGGATCCTTATCTTACACCATACACAGCAATCGACTCAAATTGGAACAAAGGTTTAACCATAAAACTAGAAACTATAAAACTCCTGGAAGAAAACATAGAGGAAAAGCTTCTTGACATTGATCTTGGCAATCATCTATGACACCAAAGCACAGACAACAAAGCAAAAATAGATATGTGCTATACACCAAACTTAAAAGCTTCTACACCACAAAGAAAGTAATCAACAGAGTGAATGGAATGGGAGGAAATACTTGAAGATCATATATCTCACAAGGGGTTAATTTCCAAAATATATAAGGAACCTCTACAACTCAGTAGCAAAAACAAAACAAAAATAATGAATAAACCAATTTTAAAAGGGCTAAAAGGTTGCATAGACGTTTCCGAAGACATACAAATGGCCAACAGATATATAAAAAGATGTTAAACATCACTGATCTTCAGAGAAATGCAAATCAAAACCACAGTGAGATATTACCACACACCTGTTAGGATGGCTACTATCAAAAAGTTAAACTATAATAAGTGTTGTTGACAATGTAGAGAAAGGGGAACTCTTGTACACTATGGGTGGAAATGTAAATTGGTGCAGCCACTATGAAAAACAATATGGAGGTTACTCAAAAAATTAAAAATAGAATTATTATATGACCCAGCAATTCCACTTATGGGTATGCATTTAAAAGAATTGAAATCAGGATCTCAAAGAGATATTAGCACTCCCATGTTCATTGCAGCATTATTCATAATAGCCAACATATGGAAACAACCTAAATATTAACTGACAGATAAATGGATAAGGAAGATCTGGTATATACACATAATGAAATATTGTTCACACTTATAAAAAAAAATTCTGACAACAATGTCTTCATGACATTATGCTAAGTGAAATAAGCCAGTCCTTGAAATATAAATATTGCATAATTCCATTCACATAAGCTATTTAAAATAGTTAAATTTATAGAATCAAAAAGTAGAATTATGCTTGCCAGAGGCTAGAGGGAGAAAGTGGAGAATTACTCAACAGTGGGCATAAATTTCAGTTATGCAAGGTGAATTACTTCTAAACATACGTTGCATATCTTTGTATCTATAGTCAATTATACGGTACTGTATGCTTTAAAATTGTTAAGAGGTAGATCACATGTTAAGTATTCTTACTACAATAAAATAAAAAAATTTAAAGAAAAAAATACAA
Organism: Pipistrellus kuhlii; assembly: GCF_014108245.1. Taxonomy (NCBI): domain Eukaryota; kingdom Metazoa; phylum Chordata; class Mammalia; order Chiroptera; family Vespertilionidae; genus Pipistrellus; species Pipistrellus kuhlii. The sequence continues at coordinate 70,408,670 of NW_023425551.1, read as the reverse complement.
TTGTAGTAATTAAAATTGTTAGAGAAATAGGACTTTTAATTTTAAATTCCTACTTGCATTTGTTCAAAACTTTATAAACTCAAGTTTACATATTAGAATGACTGAAATAAAAAACATTTTAATAACATTATAAATAACATATTTTTAAATAAAAAACAAAATACAATAATATGCTCTCGAACATACAATAGTACTACCACTTTGAAAACAGTTTGATAGTTTTCTATAAAGTTAAGCATACATTAATATATATTCACTATACTGCTGAGCAATCAGACACCTGGGTATTTGCCCCAAAGTAATGAAAATGTATGTGCACACAAAAACCTGTATGCAAGTGTCCACCATAGCAGCTTTACTTGTAGCAGTCCAAATGTCCTGCAGTGTGTGAATGGTTAAACTGTCATGCATCCCTATCATAGGGTACCACCCCTTAGCAGTTAAAAATCAACAACAAACTGTTGATATACTCAACAATTTGGTTAGGTCTCAAAGTAATTATGCTGAGTAAGAAAAAGCCAATCTCAGCAGGTTACATACTGTTTATGTAATACTCTCTACGTGACAAATAACACTCTCCATCACTGCAGGGATGGAGAGCAGTTGCCAGGGTGTAGGGTAGAGGGAAGGCATATGAAGGTTAGCAGGAAGAAGTGTCTTTGTGGTGATGAAACAGTTCTGTATTCGGATTATGATGGTGGTTACATGAACCTACAAGTGATAAAATGTCATAGTGCTGTACAGCAAAAAGAAATAATTATAAAAGTGCATGTGAAAATTGCTGTGAACTGAGTAAAGTCTGTGGTTTGGTTAATAACATGGTCAGTTTCCAGATCTGGGTAATGTTTATGGCTATACAAGAAGTTATTTAGGGAGGCTAGGTGAAGGGTAGATAGAAATTCTCTGCACTATCGATACTTTTGAAATTCCTTGTATGTCTTAAATTATTTCAAGAAAAATTATTTTACTTTTCTCGCTTAATAAGGAGAAAGCCAAAACTAAAACTATTCAACTTTGGTGGAGTCCAGATGAAAGGATCTAGGAAAACAGGAATTGAACCCACCTTACTTGCCATTCAGAGCCATGCCTGGCTGACTCCCTATTCTCTAGCTGGTCTTCCTGGTTCCACTACTTACTAGCTATGAGACTTTGGGAAAGTCACAATCTGTCTCAGTTTCTTCATCAGGAGAATGGAAATAATAGTGGTTCCTATATCATAAGATGGGCTGATGTCGCTCAGCTAGTTGAGTGTTGTCCCATACATCAAAAGGTCACTGGTTTGATTCCCTGTCAGGGCACATGCTCAGGTTGTGGGTTTGATCCCCAATAGTGGATGTGCAGGAGGCAATTGATCGATGTTTCTCTCTCTCTCCTCCTTTCCCTTCCTCTCTAGCTAAAATCAATAAAAACATTTTTAAAAAGATTCAGGTTAAGGTTAAAGATGAATAGTGTCAAGGGCTTTGAATACTTTATAGGAGGAGGAGTTCCATGGAGGGACATATACAGTCTATCCTATAAATGTATGATATATACAGTTACATGATTGGCCTATGTCTGGTCAAGACGGTTAACAGTACACCAGAGAAATGGTGAAGCAGCCAATGTATAAATAATATGAATTTCTTGCTTTTATTGTAATCTTCACTATACCTATATTTGCCTATGGTTTTCTCCCTCACCTACCTCACTTCCCAAAGCTTTGAAATGAATGGAACACCAATTGTTAGTGTGTTGCTTTTGACACAATTTTTCTTGAATACGAAGAAGGGCTTACACTATGAAACTTTGTAATATTTTCCTTGATTCATTTTTTTGTTTGACTCTCTTAAAACCCTTTTTGTGTTTTCATCATTTTATGTTGACACATTTGATTATAATGATGATACATCTGGTTTCCTTACAGAGCTGTGAACCTGAGATCAGAATCTGCATGCCTTCATTTATTCAACATACTAGAAGCCTGGTGCACAAAATTTGTGCACGGGGAGGAGGGTGGAGAATCCCCTCAGCCCAGCCTGAAACCTCTCCAATCCAGGATCTCTCTCACAATCTGAGACTGCTGGCTCCTAACTGCTCAACTGCCTGCCTGCCTGATCACTCCTAACTGCCCCGCCCCCCCTTCTGCCTGCTAGCCTGATTGCCACTAACTGCTCACCCTTAATCACCTGATCACCCTTAACTGCCTCTGCCTGCTAGCCTGATTGCCCCTAACTGCTCTCCACCCCACCCCCTGCCGCCAGCCTGGTCACCCCCAACTACCCCCCCTGCCAGCCTGGTTGCCCCACGCAGCCTGCTGGACAGTCATTTGGCCATCCTTTGCTAAGCTCCCTGCCAGCCTTGTCGCCCCACGCAGCCTGCTGTTCGGTTGTTACAATTTTCATATTAGCCTTTTATTAGTATAGATAGTGACTGAGCACCTACTGTGTTCCAGGCCCTATTCCTGGTGCTGAGTATTCAGCATTGTACAGACAAATGGCCAGTTTCTGTTGGTAGTTACAAAATTGTATGAAATTCTTCTTTGTATTTCTATAGTGCCTAGCCCAGGGTAGGTGTTAAAAATGTTTCATGGATGAATGGGTGGGTAGAGTAATAAAATGAATATTTCTGATGTCAGGTACACTTATTTGAGCAAAATATACCAAAACCTGATGTGAAGTTGCTTCCTGAGAGAATGAGAAAAAACTGTCATGACTATTGCAAATGAGCTATTGCTTTGCATCTTCCTCCATCCCCACGAGAATTTCTACTTAGCATTTTGCTCTGTTCAAAGCAGTAGGTGAACAAAACAAGATGATGTCCTTTGGAGAGATGAAGAACTACTAAAAGACTCTTAAGAAATCTTTGACCTCTTTTTCTCATGAAGATATTAATTATAAGCAATTTCTGTGTTGAGAAATATTAAAAAAAAAAAAAATGGCCAGAAAATAGTTGCTATGGTCCTCTCTAAAATTCTAAGCTTGAATTGTCTCCATTTGAATTTGCCTCATTCTAATGTTTGTTTCAGCAGAATCCAGGGGAGGATCTAAAATCATAAAGAGGTTGGGAGTTGGAATGCCACAGCAGAACAAGAGGCTGATTCCTGCAGATTGTACTAAAATGCTCTTCACAAAGCTATTACTAACATCTTAAGTCTGTCCCATGTAACTCTTATCTTGGTTTTCAGGAGTATAGGTTCAATGGACACTATAGAAATATTCTAAAACTAATATTACATTTTTTAAATTCAACAATACATTCAACATGGTACAGAATTTACAAGGCTCCAAAGAACAATTGCCCAGCTAGTGTGACTCAGTGTTGAGTGTCGACCTATGAACCAGGAGGTCACTATTTAATTCCCAGTCAGGGCACATGCCAGTTTGTGAGTTCCATTCCCAGTATGGGGAGTGCAGGAGGCAGCTGATCAATGATTCTCTTTCATGGTTGATGTTTTTATCTCTCTCTCCCTCTCCTTTCCTCTTTGAAATAAATAAAAACTAAAAAAAAAAAAAAAAAAAAAAAAAAAAAAAAAAAAAAAAAAGGATCCAAAGAACAAATAATGATAAAGACATGTTCTTCCTCTCCTCTTCTCATCTCCTGGCCACCCTGTTCTTCTCCCTAGAGAGGAACATTAATGTGTTTCTTATATCCTATATATTTTATGAATATCTCTGTTTTGGAAATAACAAGACTCCAGCATCCAAACATGTTTCACATATGCAGGTACTTGGAAGTCAAATAGACTATGTAAAACTTTTTCAGATTTCTAATTCTAACAATTCCTGCTCACATCATTAATTTTATTTTCTACTAATTTTCAAGAAAAGAAGCAAAAAGGGATTATCTTGGGATTACGAAGGAGTGGTGGTGGGGACTAAAGGAACCCGGCTCTGTCATTAACAGGCAGAAATACTCTGACTTCCCACCTAAAAACTACAGGCTTTCTAAATGACATCCAAGCTCCTTCCAAAGGGAAGACCCTCAATTCTGCTAAGCAAGAGATCACACTTACGTTTCTCCAAAGTTCAAGATGGACCCACAGGACTGTGCAATGCTGAACCTGTTGTACCCACAGGACTGTGCAACAAGATGGATGCCCCAGTGACCCAGGTGCTACAAATCTGAGATTCTCTGCTACACTCATTACATGTTACTTCATTTCTTTGACTATTGAGAAAACCTCAATCAAATATGTATAAAAAATATAAATAAGAATAACATCACTTCCCAAATGTTGATTCATCATAATTTAATAACACTTCCCAAATGTTCTTGACTAATCATACCTTATACATTATGCTCACTCAAAACCACAAATTGATTAGTTGCAAATTTTATCAATGCAGCATAAGCTTTAAGGCACATGTGTCAAACACAAGGCCCGCGGGCCAAATCCGTCCCGCCAGGCCTTGCAATGTGGCCCGCATCGCGCTGTCATCACTGCACTCCGCTGTGTTTCCATCACAATGACAGTTTATGACTGTTCAGTAAACCATTCGGCCCGCGATTTAGGCTGGATTTTAGATTTTGGCCCCTTCTCTGATTGAGTTCGACACCCCTACTTTAAGGTGTTGCCCCACCCATGCTTGGTATTGTATCAACTCTTACAGTTCCATAAGCTTTTACACTAGGGTTAAGGGTCCTACAGCAAATCTACAGAGCTGAGTGGGACTGTCTATAGGAGAATCACAATGGCAGATTTATCCATGAGATCTGGGGTGAGGCTTAACAAGCATTCCCTTTGCAAGCTCTTATATTAGTGGTTCTCAAACCAAGTCTACTTTGGGACCTCCTGAGGAGTTTTTTTTTTTGTTTTGTTTTGTTAATCCTCATCCGAAGATATTCTTCCATTGATTTTTAGAGTGGAATGGAGGGGGAGAGACAGAGAGAAACATTGAAGTGAGAGAGACACATCAATTGGTTGCCTCCTGCATGCGCTCTGACTAGGTCTAAAGATTGAGCCATAACCATCCAACCTAGGACCCTTCAGTCTGAGAACGGACACTCTACCCACTGGGCCAAACCTACTAGGGTCTGAGGAGCTTAGAAATGCAGATGCCCGAGTCCCAACCCCTGAGATTCTGATGTATTTGGTCTGGGGTACAGCCTAAGCATTGAGTTCCCAAAGCTCCCCTGCTCAGGCCAATGTGCAGTCAGGACTGAGAGCTTCTGCTGTAGATTTCAACCTGGGTTGCCTGCCTGGAAATCTCTTTGGATCAACAGGAATGGTTTACTTCCCTCTCGTGGAATTAGTGTAATCTCCATTATTAGCGCTACTCTGTGAAAGCAGTGCATAATCTCAGGCCACTCAGTGTGATCCAGGAGGCCAGCAACATCCACATCACCAGGCATCTGACCCCCAACTACTGACACAGAATCTGCATTTTGACAAGATCCCCATTTCACTTTTTCATTCAAGTTTAGGGAGCTTAGCAGAGTAGCCTTACTCTGCTGTACACCTGAAACCAAAAAATGTACATGGTTTATATAAGTAGTACACGGCTTATATAAGTAGTAAACTAAAAAATGTACATGGTTTATATAAGTATTGAATGTGAACTACACTTAAAATTCTTTAAGAATAAGTAAGAGCGTTTGAAACAGTGGGGAAAAAACTCTGGCCTGCCTTTACAGACTAGACTGCTCGTTCCCGGTGATTCTTGTCTCCATGATGGTGGAGAACCACTGGAGCACACCCAACTTGTCCCCAGGGTACGAGTCATTCTCTCCTTTGCAAAGCAGCCCAATCTGATTATATTTAACCTAAATCATCCCCAAGGAAACAGTAGTCTCTCTAAAGAAAAACCTCTCTTCCCTAGCCCTTCATAATACTGACGAGTCTTTCCCTTGTCCTGGTGATCTCCATTAGGCTTCGACTACCCAGCGTTTGCACCGATTCCGTTTCTTACTTTTCTGGTTACTCCCACCCACCACCCCACACTGGAAGCCTTCCAGTTCAACACACCCCTCAAACTACACAGCTCAACCCAGAGGAAACCTCCAACATGAGCGAAGTAGTATAGAAAGGAGACGATCAACTCAAATCAGAATATTGTATTTTTAATCATGCAGCAGAAGGTGGCTTTGTGTTTTGTTTTTAGAAAAGCTTTATATCATGCTAACTTAATATTTATCTTCTCTTTAACCACACTGCTATATCCCTTTCCCCTGGGTCTTCAAGAGACACTACCAATACGTTCACAATTATGCATTGAACATAAGTATAGGGCTTTACTTATAACCCATGTACATTTCATCACTTGACCTTTTCTCACTGTTTCAGTCGGATGGAATTCTTGTTACTAGTCTTGGGTAAACAGCCTTGGATTCAGGTTCAAGTCTGACCTCTACAATTCTGCTGTAGGGCTTTACACAAGCTCCTTGACCTTTGTAAGCCTCCTTTTCACACTGTATAGATACAATAATAGTTCCTATCATAGGCCAGTTGTAAGGACTCAGTAAGATAATGTAAAAAGCTCTTTGTAAAGTACAAAGCTGTGCAAATGGTTAAGAGCATCCCCAAGTTTTGAATAATTCACACTTATTAACTGTAATATTTTTGCATCCATTGTTTCTCACTCTCACAATAAGTGGCCATCCTGAAATCTTCTGTAATAAAAAATCTATGTCCTCCACTACCATCTATGACCCATTCAGTTTGCCTTTTCTTTAACCTTTTTTTTCTTTTTTCTTTTTTCTTTCTTTCTTTTTTTTTTTTTTAAGAGAGAGGAAGAGAGAGTGAGAGAAAAAAAAAACATCAACACGAGAGAAACAGACCAGATCTGTTGCCTCCCTCAACTAAGGATCAAACCTGCAACCTGCGAATGTGCCCTGTCTGGGAATTGAACCCTCAACCTTTTGGTATTCAGAATGATGGTCCAACCAACTGAGCCCCACTGGCCAGGGCTAGTTTGCTCTTTGTGTGTGTGACTTCTTGTCTTCTGTCCACAAAAAAAGAGGGGAAACACAGCCTGAGAACCAGTTAAACCCAGGATAGTTCTCTAGAAACAGCCATGTGGAAGTGGATGAAACAAAAATACCTTGTCGTGTCCCTGACACAGGCCAAAGTGTTCAGACAGGGTATCTACTTCCAGTTTCTCATGGGAAGAAGAACTAAAAATTGCTGATTCTAGCCATTGGAATTGTTGAGCCAAGGTTCCCAAGATAGGCTGTGATAAAATATATGATAAACATAATGTAATGTAATATATCGTACCATAAGATTTCTCCCAGCCTTACTGCCAAGATAAAAGCTACTCGGGGCAATGTGGTTTCATACAGAAGCCAATAAACTTGTATAGACCCCAGGAGTGGTAAGTTTCCTAGATGGAAATGAGTAAGACGAATATACTCCAAGCCCTCACCATTTATACCTGTCCATCCCTAAATCCTCATTTCATAATACAGGGACAATCTCGAAAACAGGACGCTCAGGTTTACACTGTGAAAGACTAGGAAATGCTAAGCCACTTAGTGCTCCGGAGTCCTTCTCTGTGAATCTCCAGGGACTTTTCCGGATACAAACTTTTGCTAATTTGCAAGATTTACAGAACAGAAAGGCTGAGGTTTTTATAACCTAAATATCTTCCCAAGAAATGAATCAAAGAGTTATAACATGAGCACATGTACAAGGCAAGGATTCAATATACTCAGACTACTCAGGTAACAAACACCTAATATTTATTAATAAATTAGTACACTTGAAGGCATTTTTTTTCTGATATCAGTCCCTCACCACTATCCACAAACCCCGCCCACACGAAGGGAGTCCACACCACCTTTGATTTAGAATCCGACAACTGAGCATTAGAGAGTATGTTTATAAATGGAAGCAGAGGTGCAAATATATGACAAGAGCTCTTACAGACAGCTGCAGCCACTTTTAATTGACGTGATTGAATGATGCAGGAATCCCACCGAGACCAAGGCTTTGATCCAGGGCAAACTGGACCTATCTCTACGTGTGGATAAAAAAAACAAACTTGAAAGCAAAGCAGGGCAAATTCCCTATGGAAAAGGTGCCCTGGCACTCAGCTGTGGCCTTCCCAAGTGCAGCAATATGTTCCCGAACAGCTTGACCCCTAAAAGATGAAGTTCAAGTTCTTTGGTGGTCCAATGGTTAAGCCACTTCAATAGCAGGTCCTGGTGGCTTGAGGGTTTCACGTCTCCAGCCCAGAGTGCATTAGTGTAAGAGGAGGACGAGTGATCAAGCATTCTACATGGTGTCCAGGTGAAAACCAGACAATTGGCAACGGTGTGGTCAAGTTTCGGCCATGAATATGAACAACGCAACAAGGCATATGAAAAAGGCAATGCAACATCTCACTGAATTACAGTAATTCGATGGGCTCTTACATGTCCTTCATCCTTAAGAAAATTCGCAAGTGACAATCATAAAAAAAAAGGGAAGAATAAAAAACACAGATGTGGAGGCTGAGACACGCAGACTGCCGACAGAATTCACAGGGCGCCATCACACTTTCGCAGAGGCTCACAGTCCGGTGCGCTGGAGCAGTCTCAATGCGTTTGTGCTACATGAAGTGAACGTAAAGTGTGCAGAACAACTTGGAAAATACGTAAGAAGGCAAGACAGAGAAAATACGGAACCTAAAAAAAACTTTAGTGGCGGGTATTTTGCAACAGTTATATCTTGAAAAGGTTTATAAACTAACTTCCCAGAAGGGGGGAAAAAAAACAAAAAATAAAGGAAAGGACTCAAAAGACTGGCCATATACTCTGTTATACACACACACACACACACACACACACACACACACACAGACCAAAAGCAACAACAACAACGAGAAAACCAACCACTCTGACACTAAGATGAGTAACTTCCAGAGTGCAGTCTCCCCTGCATCCTACAGCAGGTCGGGAAGATGGCTATAAACAGAGTCTAGGAGGGTCTGGCTGGCTTCCTGGCTCTTGACGCCAATAATCTCAAATAGCCGGTCCAGCTTGTCCTCAGCCTGAGGAATCTCTTCAATCACACGCAGCTCCTCAGGATTCAGAATGTGGAGCATGTCATCAAAAATAGGCTGCAAGTCACAGGGGTCCAGGCGAACCTGCCGCAACACCGTGTCCTTCTTTTCTGCACAGGGAAGAGGAAACAGGGAAGGGGACAGAGGTAAAGGGACTGTGCTGGAGGCCAGGGAGGACAGCTAAGAGTGACAGCTACTCTCTCCCCGGGCTATCCCCAACCTACCACCCCAAGGTGAGTGACGGAACCTCTGGCATACTAGAAACAACACAGGAGTTTTTATTTGCATTGCATGTAAGAAAGCAAAACAATATTTGCCTAATAAAGATCAGACAAAGATCTGCTTCAATGGGTTGTTGATGTGCGTGTCTTTTAACAGGACCTTTGCCTATCCCTAAATGACTTTTAAATTCTTCTAAAACTCAGAAGGAAAATACTGTAATACCTTTTTAAAAATCTGGAAAACTACTCCCCTACTATTTTTCCCAACAGTAGTTTGCTCACTAAACAAAAGACCTCAATCCACCTTTCCCCCCTCTGTTTATTCCAAGTAAATGAAATCTAATTATATGATTGTCTACTTATGACGCCATATTTTAAAACTGAGCTACTAAGAGCAAAAAATACATACATAAGAAAATAATGCTTCTTGGGTCATGCCTTGCAATGGGGTGAGAAACTATAACTTATCTATATAGATATATAGATATATCGATATATAAAAGCCTAAGCAACCATTCGACCGACAGGTAACTATGATGGGCAATGAACACCAGAGGGCAGATGCTCTGACTGGTAGGTTAGGTTGCTCCTGGGGCCCTGTCAGCCCTGATTCTGGTTCACCTGCACCCCAAACCCAGAGAGAGGGAGCCCGATTCCTCACAGAATCAGCCATGGGTTAGCTTGTTGCTGGGGCCCTGTTGGGCCCAAATCTGGTTCAACCGCACCAGATTCCCTTTCAATGTGCACGAATCTGTGCACCGGGCCACTAGTTATTATAAAAATCTTCTCACCTGGCCGGCATGGCTCAGTGGTTGAATGTCAACCTATGAACCAGGAGGTCATGGTTAGATTCCTGGTCAGGGCACATGCCCAGGCTGTGGGCTCTATCCCCAGTAGGGGGCATGCAGGAGGCAGCCAACAAATAATTCTCTCTCATCATTGATATTTCTCTCCCTCACCTTCCTCTCTGAAATCAATAAAAAAATATTTTTAAAAAGCTTTCTCTAAAATATAACACAAAATATAACTATTTTACATAAGATAAATATAAATATGAAAAGTATTTAAAATATAAGCATGTAAAATAGAACATATTTTATAAATTATAAAATATAACCCTTCACGAAAATATAACTGGAATTAAACAAACTAGGAAATTCCTAACAAAATATCTGTCATTGATATAGTGTGCATGTCGATTCCTCACCCTGCTATTAAAAACTAAAAGTGGTAAATTACGTACCAAAAGTACCAACCCATAATGCTTAAAATATTGTTATTTACAACTAACCTTAACAGTGAATTTTAATTTGAGTCACTAAAACCTATATTTCAGCCACTCAACTGAGGCTAATGCTTTAAATCTGTGTTTTCTGCAAGCTTGGTAAATAATTTTCAGAAAACCTGCCAGACTACATATTATCAGACCTTTTCTGAAACACACGTTTGATAGCATCATGAGGATCAAGGGTGATGGACACTCCCCGGGAACAGGCTCTCAGAGAGGCAGCCGGGCTGTCAAGAGTTTCCACGTGGATCCCATAGGCTACTGCCACGATTTATCCCGGGCCAGCCTCCTCACACTGTCGGGACAGGCTCTCTAGGACCGTGGAAGTGGCAGGGAGTCGTCCTGAGGGCTCTGTGGGGAAGGCTTCCTGTCTGTACCTTTGGTAATAAAGGAGCCCGTCCTGCTCAGCGCAGAGGAGCCACTGGATGTGGAGTCGCAGCGAAGAAGGGGCTCGGACTCGTCCACGAAGAAGCCCTTGCTCTTCTCCAGCGGGGAGGGCTCCACGGTCAGGAGGGTGGAATTCTCAAGTTTCGGGTTGGGGCTGGGGATAGGGCTTGGGCTGAGTGGGCTGGGGCTCATCGGGAGAGCCAGTTTGTCGGCATCCAGCTGTGGCAGGGAACGACAAGAAGAATGTGTTTAATTATATACTTAAAAATTATATAGAGAGAAAATGAAATTAAAATTTTCTCAAATGCTTTTCCATCTCATTTAATATTTTATAGAAATTCTCCTATTGACAGTCCTTACTAATTTATCATATTATTGTTAAACACACATACTCACCGTATACAACACCTGAAAAAAATTTTATTAATTTTTTAAAGGGAGGGAGGGAAAGAGACATCATCAATGTGAGAGCGGAGCATCAATGGTTGCCACCTGCACATTTCTACTATTGATAGATAGAGCTCAAAACCAACAACCTTTCAGTGCATGAGATGATGCCAAACCAACTAAGCTGCACAGCCAAGATTACACAGACTTTTATATCCTTCAAAAACATACATAAGAATATCGAGCTGGCACCTCACAGGAGTAGAACTGGACAGAAAACAAAGGCAAAGATCTCCGACTTACAATGTAATTTTGCAGAGCTGGAAAGGTCTTAGATATTAACCGGTATATTCCTCTCTGATATGGTGTGAATTATGTCCCTCCATCCCCAATTCATATGTTGAAGCTGTCACTCCCTGTATCTCAGAATATGGCTGTATTCAGAGATAAAGCCTTTGAAGAGGTAACTGAGCCCTGGCCAGGTGGCTCTCAATTGGTTAGAGCATTGTCCTGATATGCCAAGGTTGTGAGTTCAATCCCCAGTCAGGGCACATACAGGAATCAACCAATGAATAAATAAATAAGTAGAACAATCAATCTCTTTTTTTCCTCTCAAAACAATAAAATTTTAAGAAAATCTTAAAGAGATAATGAAGGTACAGTTGTGTGCTAATCCAATATGACTGGTGTCTTTATAAGAAGGACCAGACACACACAGAGGGAAAAGCATGCGAAGACACAGGGGAGAGACAACATCTTCTCCGAGAGAAGTCTCAGAAGACACCAACCCTGGGGACACCTTGATCTCAAAGGTCTAGCCTTCAAAATTGTGAGAAAATAAATGTCTGTTGTTTAAGCTTCCCAGTCTGTGCTACTTGCTTATGGAAGCCCGAGCAAAGTAATTACACCCTCTCTTTACAAGTAAGGAAACTTACAGAAGTGACTTAATTAAGGATTCTCAGCCAGTAAGTGCCAGAACTAAGTCTAGACTCTAGGTTTCCTGGTTTCCATTTCAAACTAGCTCAGGAATTAAAATTGTTTGAATGAACGAGAACAGAACCCCCAAAGCGTAAGCACAAAGCTCGCCTTCCGTAGTGGGCACCAGAGAGACAATAACAGAAAGCAAACGAGATGGTTCAGATGGAGAGAGTGAGCTTCACGGCCCCTCGGACTGGTGTGCAGACAAGAATTAAAGCAGGCTGACAGCATGCTGCAGCTTTGGCCAGGCAGGGTAGAATCAAGGCTGTACCCGGTGTATAGTGGTGATGGGGGAAGTGATAGCGTTACCACCCCATTTTACAGGTGAAATGACAGAGAGGTCACACAGCTCCTGGGAGAAAACCAGTGTTCACCTCAAGTCTGCCTGCCACCTCCACATAGCTCTGTCGTTTGACAATACACTTCAGAACTCTGGCAGGTACACGTGGTATTCTCTCCACTTTATCTTTTCATTGGCTCTTCTGGCATGGAGGAAAATCTGGGAGCAGGTCACCTAGGGCAGGATTCAGGGAGTGATGGGCACTCTTCCCAGAGCTATTAATCACTACTCATTAGAACCCTCATGACGTCACTCACACAAGTCAACTTCAAGTTCCTCAGCCAAGAAGACATTGACCCCGCCTTTCAAAGCATCACGGGGAGTAGTTGTAAAACGCACAAACACAACTGCCTCTTTTACAACCTTTAAGGCCTAAGGAATTCTTGCAGCAGACTGCAGATTCTGAGGACCACTGATTACCTCACATCTAATGGTGTTCCAAGAGCATTTTTCCTCTGTACAACCACCCACACCTCACTTTTGCTTCCAGTGCAAGTTTAAGACATTCCCGGCGGCCCCCGTCTGATCCAGAGACAAGTTTTATGTATATGCTTTTAACATTTTATTTCAATAGGCCCTGGCTTGTGCCCCTGCTCCCTGCAAATGGACACGGCCATTCATGCCAATACACGGTTTTTATTCACTCAGACAAAGAGCACTTGTCTACACTCTGGTTCTCAGGGACGTTGCATTGGACAACATGGTCAGTCAATATAGTGCACTATTCTTGCTTAAAAAGAAATTCCCACCCACAAATCACATGGTAACTGGCTAAGAAATAAGATGTCCACCCACCTATTTCCTGAACTCAGTTCAAAATATTAAATATTTAACCCCCTCCCCCACTTTTGCCAAAGGACCGATCCTGTAATTTCCAACATAACTTAGAAAGACAGAATGCCGATGTGATGCTCTCTTGTAATTAGAAATGAGTCAAGGAATGAAAATGCCCCTAGGAATTGTTTTAGCATCACCACACTGGAGCTAAGCTAACATTTAACACTAAAGCCAGAGACCATGACAATCATCTTTCTAGAAAATCTATTCTGCTACTAAGGATACCCAGTAGCTGGTTGCATTCGAGACTTCTCTATAAAGTTCTACGCATTTTTCCCCCCTCTAAAAAAATTAAAATAAATAAAATAAAAAATAAAATAAAATAAAAATTGGCCGAAACCGGTTTGGCTCAGTGGTAGAGCATCGGTCTGCAGACTGAAAGGTCCCAGGTTCGATTCCGGTCAAGGGCGTGTACCTGGGTTGCGGGAACATCCTCAGTAGGGGGTGTGCAAGAGGCAGCTGGTCGATGTTTCTTTCTCATCGATGTTTCTAGCTCTCTATCTCTCTCCCTTCCTCTCTGTGAAAAATCAATAAAATATATTTTTAAAAATAAAAAATAAAAATAAATAAATAAATACATAAATAAAAATTGATCCTAGGAACTTACTTTTTTCCTCCTTACTTTAATATTTACAATATCCCCCCAAAATTGGCTTGCAACACAGCATGTAACTCAAGCCCTGGGTTACCTATGGTAGCTCTCATCAGAAATTGAGTCATTGGGATATTTGGCATCAATAAATTCTTTATTTTATTAATTCAGAAAGTCCTTGGTTCAGTATTGTTTACAGCAATAGAAGAACACTTATAAGAAGATTTAGAAACTGAAAGAGAAGACAGATATTCTAAACAAGAAAGCCAGATTTGCACAGAAGAGGGTCTTTTCTTACAAAAGCTTTGAGCATACACTTTTCAAAACAGTCACAAAATGAGTAACTTAATTTATTCCTTATGCTTCTTTGGGCTTTCCAAATTCTCTGCAGGGACATATTAACTTTATAATTAAGAAAACAATAAATGTTATTTTTGAAAGCAGTCACCACTGATAAGTATATTTTCCTTCTGTTAACTTGAAAATGTTGTGGCGCTGCCTCTTTTATTTATATCGGTAGCCAAGAAACAGGAGAGCTGGAAGAGCATCTACTTGGCTGAGCTCCTCTCTATACTTTTGTTAAACGTTCACCAGCACAAAAAGGCAACCTCCACACACACACACACACCCCAACTTCTTGCAGTCAGGCAGATATTAAGACGAAAAAGAAAGGCCCCCAGGAACCTGGGCCAATGAAGGAAATGTATCCACCAGATATCTGAAGCCCCTTTGGAGACATGTGAAAAGTATGGTTCTTTTTGTTTTATAGCCATGAGGTAATCGTGCTAACTTGGAAGACTCAATTGAGAAATGAGGTAGAGACAGTAAGACAGACCAAAAGGGAGGGGGCAGGGATAATAAAGAAAGAACAAGCCCAAAACAGATGGTTCTATTGTGGAAACTTCAAGAGCATGTACTATAGTTTGGCCAAATGAGCCCCAAATGTCCTTTTGATTAGTTTCTTTCCATGGAAGTACACTTAGTCCTTCCAGAGGCTGAAGCTATTAGTCCAACCTGATATGAGAAGAGATAAATGGTTTCCCTGACTCAACAGCTGAGTCACATGTAGAGGAGCTCCACTGCTTACCTGACCATCTTCCTTTGATTTCCAGAGCCATCAAGAATGAAAAAACTATCCAAATCGGTGAGTAAACAGGGTGTTGACTGAAATGTGTGAGTTTGAACACCTCTGGGCTACTGAGGTTTGTAGCCGTGTTTATGAGAACAAGGATGTAACTTTTACTTGTGTTGCACTGGAATAAGCCATTTCCAGTTGTGTCCTTACAACACTCACCCCTACTGAGTGCTCACTCTGGGTGCTCCACCAAATCACAACCAGAAACCGAAGCTGCAACTTAAGTCTCCTCTTCATATCAAACCAAATGACCACTTCCTGGTTGCCTGGCCTTCCCTAAGATGCTAGGAAATGGAAGGTCTAGCTCCTCGGGAGGGTGGAGCCGGAAATGGTAAAGGCAAGTCCTTCCAAGCTTAATCCAGGAAAACAAGATGTTGAGAGCACTTTTCTTCTCTCCTAAGAGCTAGCAGCATTTCTGAATATATACTACCGACAGGAATGCGCCCAGAACACTGGCTCAGAGCTATCTTTTCAGCATGCATTTCCTTTTCCCCACAGTCAACTCCTAAAAACCAAAGTTATGAAAATCCTGGAATATCGTTGCAAGGGAAGGTGTGATCTTAGAAAAACCATTTTCTTCTGCAGACCTGTTTCCCTGTTTCTAAACCAAAAGTCTAGACAAGTCTGTCCAAATTATGTCATTTACTGTTTGTCTTCCTGTTGCTATTTCATTCTCTACTCCCATCCCAACCCCCATCCCAAATCCCTTTCTCCTTCCAAGTTACCACCAACTGGTACACTCAACCAAGGTTTACCTCTGAGTTAATTTCAATTACTACCCAATTACAATCTCCCTGTGGATGCACAATCTGTTTTCATAAAACTAATTAACAACTTTGATGCCTCAGTAAGCCCCTGAAATGAAGCAGTAATTACCCAGCCTGGGTGCTCCTTAACAATCTGCTAAAATGATTCAACTTAACCCCCTGGCTCCTGGCACTGACCATTTAGATTCCAGGAGACGCCCCTTGTCCTCTCTGTAGCCAAGATATGCCTCAAGAAGAAAGCTTCGTAGAGTCAAAAGTCACCCTTCCAACTAAACTTTTCCTCCGGACCTCATCTAACACTTAGAAAAATTTCCATCACTTTAATAATGGTTTTTAAAAGCCTATCTGCTAAATTCAATGAAGAATTGCTATTCCATCTGAGTTGACCAGCTTGTTACACAGATCCAGTATACAAAAAGAGACTTTAAGAAATAGGCCATTATTAATACTGTACAAAATGAACCAGCATGAAACATATGTAATCCATTTGCTGTTGAGGTAGCCTTTTATTAGCTCCATTTTACAGATGAGAAAACTGAGGCTCTAAGACAGGGGTCTTCAAACTACGGCCCGCGGGCCGAGGAGTCTGATCCGGCCCGCCAGGTTTTTTGGGCAGTGAGCACAGCCGAGGTGTTACAGTAGGAATTAGTAGTTCATATAGTCCGGCCCTCTAGCTCTCTGAGGGACCGTGATCTGGCCCCCACTTTAAAAAGTTAGAGTCTAAGAGGTTAAAGCAACCCAGTCAAGATCACCAAGCCTCAGGATTCAAGATCGGATCTATCAAGTTTCAACTAATCCTCTTTGCCAAGCCTTGTCACTTCCCTGTCTAGACCCACTGAATTTAGGGAAATTGACAAACCCTATGAACTCAATATAAAGAGTCTACGGAGCTGCCCTGGCCCCTTAGCTAGAGGGAAGGAGTCAGAGACAGGGTCTGCAAGGATCTGCCACTCAGTGGCAGAGCTTACATCCCAACTGGCTGACTGCTTGGAGATAAAGATGAGAAATTCTGTAAATACCAATCACTTCAACTGTAGCCAATAACTTTGTTGTCTATTTGAAAACTAGAGGCCAGGGGCAAGAAAATTCATTTACTGGAAGGGGGGGAGGGTGTTCCCTCAGCCCAGCCTGCCCCCTCTCACAGTCCAGGAGCCCTAAGGGGTGGGAGGCAATTCAGTGATCATGGGAAGGCGATGCCCCCGTCACACCTCTGCTACTGCCACTGCTGGCAGCACAAGCCTTGGCCGGCCCTGGTTACTTGAGCTTTGGGTGGCCCTGGGCACCATCCAGGGGCTAGGGGGCTGAGGGGACTGGAGGACTCCAGAGGCAGGCACACAGAGCGGCCAGACTCTCCTGGGGGCAGGCCTGGCCATGCCATGTGCCTGTCACCCTGGTAGGGCTGAGAGGACTGTGGGCGCCACCATCTTTGAGGGCATGGCAATCAATTAGCATATTCCCTCCTTATTGGCTGTGGATGCCACCATCTTAGTGAGGGTGCGACTGTCAATTAGCATATTCCCTCTTTATTAGATAGGATATTTCAGATGCCAACAAACAAATTCCATTTTATTAAAGCTTTATTTCAAAGAAATTAATACACAAATAAATACATAACTACAACTATTTAAGGACTATAATATCTAAAGCTTGTTTCCCTGCTTTCACAGCTGCTCATGTAAATGAGATTCATGACCTCCTTTAGGTCTATGTTGTAAGTGCAATTGAGCTCCAATAAAAACAAGCATTATTCTCCTTGCCCTATAAGCATCTCTTGATATCTGAATCCATTCAGTCCATTTTTATAAGAATTCAGATAATAAGGAATGCTTTGTTATCCAAATCCAGGATTCCAGCTATAAAGGAGGGCTTAGGTACTCAGAGTTACCAGCTCTGATACCAAAGAAAATACTTATAAACATCGCTCTCTCCCTTAAAACAATCAAACAAAAAACAAAAAACACAAATATACCAACAACAAAATCAAGGCAGATTTCTTTAAAATCCTAAATGATAGTTTTACAGGCGGTGTTAATGAAATTGGACCTTGGTTCTTGAGTTTGTTTGGCAAAGAAAGTGTTCAGAGCCAAGAACTCAAATTATAAGAATAAGTTATTCAGAAAGTTAGAGGTAATAGAAGGACCCTTAAAGCTTAGGAGAGAGAAAGGCAGAAGTTAACAAAGGCTGAGGGGAGGACCTCAACACTATCCTCATCAGCTTCATGCTGATGTGCCAAAATCAGATGTATTCCCCGACTTCATCCGTCCTCAGATGTGGGTGACGCAAATGGCACTACCTGGATGTTTGTTATCTCCTGAGTAGGGTGATATAAGTTATTTACCCTCTGGTTGGAAAGAAGTGTAAACCACTTACTCTTGGTTAGGGAAGATAGGACTTTGCGGTTTATTAGGTGGCTGTAAACTGCTTGGCAGTTTAACTGTCTCCGTTTCCTTATCCCTCTTGTCCTGCCTTACCAACCTGTCTCAATAGGAGACAATGATTTTAGATTCTTCTGAGTGTGAATTCTTGTTAAACTCATCCCAGTGTAGGGATTTGGGCAAGGAGAATCCACATTTACTCAGCATAATTTTTGCAAACAAAAGGAAAAAAGTTGAAGAAAATAGGCAGATGCTAATTTTTAAACTTTTTTTTTAAGTGTTAGGTTATCAGTTATCAGAAATTTGGAGGAAGTCTTAGAAATGAAAATATGAACTACAAACATACACTCCCATGAAGCAAAATGATAAAATGCAAAAAATTATTGAATCTAGCTGATACGTTTATAGGTGGTGGTTGTACTGTCCTTTCAACTTCGTTTTGTAAGTCTTATTTTTAAAACTCAGGAAAATAAATTTAAAACATGGGCTAAGAGCCAAATAACCTTATGACAAAAATCCCCCAAACATTTCCTCGTCTTTTCATTGTTTAGGCTTTTGTTGTCTTTCTCTCTTTTTTCTTCTGCCCAGCCCAGACCACAGGAAAGGGAGCAAGAGTGCTTCCATTGCATAGGTAGGGAACAGCGCTGACACTTAAATCTAAAATCGTCCATTGGCCGAAACCAGTTTGGCTCAGTGGTAGAGCATAGGTCTGCGGACTGAAGGGTCCCAGGTTTGATTCCGGTCAGGGGCATGTACGTTGGCTGCAGGCACATCCCCGGTAAGGGATGTGCAGGAGGCAGCTGGTCGATGTTTCTCTCTCATCGACGTTTCTGGCTCTCTGTCTCTCTCCCTTCCCCTCTGTAAAAAATCAATAAAATATATTAAAAATAAAAAAAATAAAAATAAATAAAAAATCGCCGAAACCGGTTTGGCTCAATGGATTGAGCGTCGGCTTGGGGACTGAAGGGACCCGGGTTCGATTCCAGTCAAGGGCATGTACCTTGGTTGCGGGCATA
Source organism: Pipistrellus kuhlii (assembly GCF_014108245.1). Taxonomy (NCBI): domain Eukaryota; kingdom Metazoa; phylum Chordata; class Mammalia; order Chiroptera; family Vespertilionidae; genus Pipistrellus; species Pipistrellus kuhlii. Next base: position 70,389,384 of record NW_023425551.1, on the reverse strand, counting down.
TCCCTAGTAGGGGGTGTGCAAGAGGCAGTTGATTGATGACTCTCTCTCATCGATGTTTCTAACTCTCTCTCTCCCTTCCTCTCTGTACAAAAATCAATAAAATATATTTTAAAAAATAAAATAAAATAAAATCATTGGCAAGTAGACATTGTTGACCTTACACTGCCTAGATCACCCTGAGGTTACTGTGACACCGTCCAGTAAGCCAAGATAACCGAAATAGGGAAACTGAGAAAGATGAACTGAACAAACGGACAGAACCATTTACAGCAGTTACAGCCTTCCTAGAGATAACACCGAGGCCTCAGTTGTATTTCAGCTCCAGATCCAGAAAAGCAGCAAAACCAGGTGGGTGACACCGGAACCAGCTGCAATGACTAGACACAGTCACTGACACTGACCAGCCCTGGAGGAGCACACCCAGAAAACTGACCAACATTCTGCTGAAACCCTCCCCTGAAACCTCACCTGAGATTCCTGCTTGGAGAAAGAGAGAAAGCTTCAAGACAAAGGACCCATTGCATGCCCTCTCTTTGGGGAGCAGCCCTGCCGTTCCCCTTTTCCCTCTTCTTCCCCCACAGGCATGCATTTTCTAAATCCCAAAGGTCCCCACAAGGCTTGAACCAGGGAAGCAATGGGCAGCAGCAGCTGGCAGCTCATACCAGGCTAAGCCGTAGACCTGATCTCAATGTCCCTTTTCTCTGATTTCCCAGACAGCGAGGGCAGCCTAACATGGGCTCTCGTGTTGTTTCTTCTATGCCAGCGGTTCCCCATCTTTTTCTGGCCATGCCCCACCTAAGCAGCTCTAATGTCCTGATGCCTCCCCTGTGACATATGGTTCTTATTATTCAAAAAGCGAGCTCCTATTCACCTGGAGGAAGCCTAAAAGCCATTAACTTGGTCTAAACAAGCTTCCAAAGAACATGGCATCCATGAAAGAGAAAAATAAAAGCGTGAAAGGACAATTGAAGTACTGAGGAAGAAATCACTAATAAATTGTTAATAATAATAATAATAATAATAATAAGTGATATGAAAAGGTAGCAAATAGTTTCAAAACATAGAGAACTGAAATGTATAAATGTCACAAAATATATTTATATACTGCATATGAGGCCCTTAGAACCACAAGAAATGCAAAAAATATTCACTGTTAACAACTCCTTCTCAAATTGCCCCCCTTAAAAATCAAACCGCCCCCTTGTGAGGCATGTGCCCCCCGTTGGGAACCACTGGCCTACGCTATGCCTTTCCTTGTTTTACCGCCCTGACTTTAATAAATGCTCATAGTCACCTGGACTAGCATTGTGAAATTTTCCCTGCATGATGTCAAGAACTTACTGGCTGGCCTTGGCAGACCCGCCAAGGGCCAGATCCCCTTTCCAGTAACAACTGGAGATCATGGTGTAGAAGCTGGAATAAGAGTGAATGCCAAGCTGAAACCAGTTTGGCTCAGTGGATAGAGTATCAGCCTGCAGACTCAAGGGTCCGGGTTCGATTCTGGTCAAGGGCATGTACCTTGGTTGTGGGCACATCCCCAGTGGGAGACGGCTGATCAATGTTTCTCTCTCGTCGATGTTTCTGACTCTCTATCCCTCTCCCTTCCTCTCTGTAAAAAAATCAATAAAATGTATTAAAAAAAAAAAAGAAAAAAAGAGTGAATGCCAAGATGCACTAGACCACAGGGGTTGCAGAACCCAATGAACACTATGCACTGCCCAGGTGAGTTGGGGGCAGAGCCTGCAGAGTGAATTCACCCAGCCTCAAAGGGCTCACAGGATTAACTTGACTGAAAACTGCCAAACACCCATCACCCACCCTAGACCTGTCCAACAATCGGATGATGAAAGGATTTTGTTTCAACGGCAGCCTTACTTAAGACTACATTTAAACTTTAGCCCAGCCTAGCTGGCCAGGGTGTGTTTCTCCCTTAAGTGCCCCAAACCCCGGAGAAGGTAGCTGCTCTGGTCTTGTGTATTCAGTACACTAGTATGTCATCTGTGAATTCTGATCACTTCTAAGAGTTAATTTCAAAAGGCTACAAATCCTGAAGGCCACACATCCACCTACATTTAAGCCAAGGTGAGAGTGGCCAATCCTTGCCCTAAGCAAGAGAATTGTTCCTCTTCTGGAAGCCAGGGGGAAACCACAGTGCTGTGCAGAGCGGCCAAAGCTGGTAAGAACCAGCCGGCTCTGGAGGGCAGAGGGCAGGGCGTGTCCCGCCCAGCTGCTGGTGCATGTGTCTGCAAGCTGTCCGGCCACTGACATCAACAGTAAGGCTGCAGCCCTGAGCTGACTCACTGACTGAGACTGGCTTTCTCAACCAAGCGGTCTGCCTCCCTTGGTTCAAAGTCGGAGTCCACTCACATTCAGTCATACTGCCGAGCCTCTAAGAGCTCAGCTCCATGGAAACGTGGCTATCATGCTGTTGGAAATGATCTCGTGTGTCCTCAGCTTCACTGAATGAGACATATTAGGAAGCCTTTCCACACACAAAAAGCCTCTGGACAATTCTAACCATGAAAAAAGAAGTTGCACAAAGCAGGCCATAAGGCATTGTGGAGGATAGAAAGTTCACAGGAAACTCGTGACTTTGACCTAAGAAGGCTTGAGCTCATCTGTGACTCAGATGTTTTGAACTTGCCAACTTTGATTAGATTAGCATTATTTCATAAAATGGCCCATTGGATTCATGTCATCATAATGACACTCTATGTAGCACACAATTCCAAAGGCTCAAAAGGGGTTACCAAGAAATAGACTTCTCCCTCGCTAGCCACTGACTTCAATCTCTGGCTTTGAGGGTCTCAGCTACTCAGTCTCACTCCCAGGTGGTAACCACCGTTACCAATTCCCTGTGTACTTCCAGAAATACTCTATGCTCACACCAATACAGAGGTATGTATATTCCTCACCCTACCCCAGCTCTTCCTTTCCCTTTCTTACAACTTTTTTACATTCCTTTTTACAACATGTGACACAGTGTACACATTGTTCTACTCTTTGCCTTTCCCCATTTGAAAGCAGTTTTGGGGGTTAGCACATAAAGATCTGAGTCAGTCTTTTTGACAAGTTCATATCGTCTCACTGCATGGATGTCCCAGGAATTACATAACCAGCGCTCTATCGGAGGGCATTTGTGTTGCCTCGCCTCTTGTTATGACAAATGATACTGTAAGGAACACTTGTGGGACCTGGTGCTAGGAATGGAATGTCAGAGGTCAACTGACAGTTACTCTGGTAGCTAACGACAGATGGCCCTCCACGAGGACTGGGCCACTGCACAAACCCATTATCAGTGGATGCTGCTCTCTCTCTGTTCCCTCACAACACAAGAATTTTCAAGGCCATACCTTTCCCTCTTTGCCAGTCTGAGTGGTTAAAATTATCTCTCTGTAGGTTTCGATCCGAACTTTTCTTTTCAGGAACGAGGCTTAAAATCCGTATACCTTTAAGAGCCTTTAGTATTTCCGTTTGTGTGAGCTACCTTGTTCACAGACTGCCCATTTTCCTTTTGGGTTGTTGGTGTCTTAATTAATTTATAAAAGCTCTTGTTTTTTGTTGTTGTTTTTTTTTAAGGAAATTAACCTCACATTGCAAATAACTTGTCCCAGTTATTTTGTCTTTAGATTTGCATGTTTTTCAGCTCATACAGTTATTTAAGTAGTTACATCTTTCTTGTAAGTTTCTGTGTTTTATATCACTCTCAGAATATGAGCTTTACCTACTATTGTAATTATAAAATTTAAAAATCCCATTTTTTCTCTAGTAGTTTTTGGGTGATAAGCCACTGTAATGAGTGGTCATTCCAGCTTCTCCCCTGACTCAGCCCAACTGTGGAGAAATCAAAATCCCCTCTATCACAATTGTTTCATGGGAAATTCACGAGTGATAGATGTTTCAAGGAAATGGTGAGGGAAAAGCAATTTAAATGTTGAAATTAATTGGTACGTAATAAAACCTGCCACCATTCCCCATCAGCAAGTGTACCCACTATTAGCACCTGGGCTGTAATTCACAAGCATGGGTGGAAAAGCTAGGCCAACAGTGGAAGCTACTAAGCTTTATCCAGATATGTTTTGGCTTAAAAAAAAAAAAAAGAAAGAAAATATGATATTCAGCCTTGGTAATTGATGAAGGAAATACGCCTCTTTTCACAATATTGATTCTGATTTCTTCCCAATGAACATTTTGAGAAAGCCAGGGAGTGTGTAGAATAAGGGGCTGAAAATGTCATCAACTGATAGACTCAGCCTTTTCTGAATGCTGAGCACATACATGTCTCCAGAAGAAAATAAAAGCCCACCTCAAATCCTCTATATAGCAGTTTCACAGAATATACCCTAAAGGTTGGTTTACAAACCTATCCCTCCTCTAAAAATGTCAGCATCTGGAGGGTTGATTACGTTTTTCTGTTTTGGGATGTGTGTGTGAGTGTGTGTGTGTGTGTGTGTGTGTGTTTCATTTAGTATCTTCAATGCTTGTTGCAGGGCACCAAATAGAATAGGTGTTCCATGAATGTTTACTGAATAACTTGCTTGTGTTAAACCATTTCATCCTTAAAGACTATGGGGGCGGGGGGGGGGGGGGGGCGCGCATGAGTATATGTGTGTATTGGGAAGGGAGAGTACATCAATAGCAAGACCCAAAAATCTGTTTCCCCAGCTTTTCTTTTTGTAACCTAAATACCTCAAGCTCAACTACTATATATATTTCATTAATTCTATGATGCATAGTATTTTTCTCACATTTTAACATCTCTGAAATAGGGATGTATCTTACAACTATAATTGGCAAAATTTTTATGCATTTCTTAGCCTAGAAATAAAAATACTGCCACATAACGGCAGTATTTGGTACATTTTACAATTGACATGGCCTTCAACAAAATACATAATACATTTTAATTCCATTATTTACCCATACCTTGCATGACCATGCAGCTTACTAGGCATTTGGGACATAATACTCAGCAAATAATGCTTCCCTGTCTCCTTAATTTGCATTATTGAAAGTAGAGTGGTATTACTTGCTCGAGTCTAAAAAAAAAGAATGTGGAATTTAAATTCTGACATAGGATACACTGTGCCCCTACTATATAATGTCAAGTGCACTAGCTATCTTTCTATATACACTCACTATCTCTAGTCCTCACCAGGTACTTAACAAGGCAACTATGGGGGGAAAAAAACCTGAGGCTTCGAGACACAATAGGATTTGCTCAAGGTCACACAGTGAGTAGCAAAAGCAAGATTCAAACCGAATCCCAGAAGAACACAACCAAACTCTTCCATTTGTCAGTCCCTTCCATTAGTTCTTGGAGATTCAAAATTCAAACCCAGCACTCGGACATGAAGTGGCATCTTATTCCTATACTTTTAATATTGCAGATCAGTGAGTGGCTTCTGAAAAGCTTGCAATGGAGAAAAACAAAACAAGATTCTGAGTAAATCAGATGTCCTTTGCAGAATCAAAGGTTTGGGAAGCCCCACCAGTGAAAAAGCAGGGAGGGGGCTCATGAGGCAGAAACCAGATGGCCAAGTTTTAGGGGAAAGACCAAAACACAGTCTGTTTGTTTTAATGACTTTCAAATCAACTCATGCATACCTGCCCTTGTTTTTTTATGTGGGCGGGGTATTCCTGCTTTCTGATACTATCTTATATTTCCTCACGCACCCACACTTCTATTTAACATTTGCTTACCCACTGAATTGTTATCATTTGCACACGCGTCTCCATCTCGGCCCTCAAGCTGTCGAAAGGCAGGGCTCAGTGTTCTTTACATTGTACCAGGCCCCTAGTCGGTGCTTGAACAAAGGTCGTGGACTAACTGAATGAAACCTTAAAAGATGATAAGAAGTAGTACAGCCTGAAATGTCATTCAAACTCCAAAGGCTTATTCACAGACATCACGTCTCTATGCACAACGACCACCTTACACACAAGCATCGTTCAGTGTACCTGGGCCTGTTATGTGTCAGCAATCCTCTTACAAGGTCTCCTCATCACCCCAGGAGTTCCCCAGAGCCAAAAGGCACACCCCACAAATTAAGTAACCTGACCTTAAATAGCCTCACAACAGAGGGCAGGGGCTAGATCCACGCAAGCTGAGCCAAGATCTTAAGGCCTTAGGACAACAATCCCTATTTTGTAAGAGATGACCAACTGGCAAAGTGAAGACAAAGACAAATTGGAATAGCCAAGAAGCCAACAGTTACGTGTGCAGCTGGCATGTGCCTCAACTAGTCCTCTCTACAGTGAATTTCTGAAAGTGGCTGGTCGCAGGCAGGTCTTAGGTAAGGACAGCTGCATCCTGCAGCTGGTTAGCAAAGCCCAGTAACTGTAGTTCCCTCTGGGGCAGAAGCCAAGACCAGGCCCAGCGCTCTTCTGACTGTAAATCTCTCAGTTGATTTTACAAAGCAAAGCTCCAACAAAGAGTCTACTGTAAGGAGAGAGAGAGAGAGAAAGAGGGAGGGAGGGGGAGAGAGAGAGAGAGAGAGAGAACGAACACTCGCTGTCTCTGAAATGTATTCCATGTGGTTTCTGGAAAGAATAAGATACCCTTAGAAAGAATCAAATCATTCTACCACATACAAGTCAATAACAACATCATTGGCTTCGGTTCCATTAGTTGTTAAATTAGTGGTTTTTACCTGCCTAACTTTATGGAAGGAGGGTTAAGATCAATTCTTTACACTTGTGAATCTCTAGTCAAAGCAGACAACTAAAGTAACACTATTATTTTAAACTATTGTGGTAGTTTTTAACATTATCATTCTTAAATGTACACAAAATTCCTTCATCTTCCCCTTTTCAAAGGGAAACAACAAAGGCACGCTGGAATTCAAATCCCACTAAGCGTCACTTTAATACTCCCTTTTCTATATCCCACAATTCTGCAAGCTATTACCTCATTTAATTCTGGTAACACTTGAAGTCCCATTTTAAACAGAAAAATCCGAATCAATAAAAATGCAAACAAATTCACTCCCTTCAAGGTTGTGTGTTTTGGTGGGATGGGGGGAGTTTGCACTGATTAAGCCTACCTATATATACAACGTTTCAAAAAGACGAAAGCATAAAAGGGAACCCAGACATTCAGTTGCTCAATGTTGCTTCCCCTTTCTGACAGCTACTGAAAGAACAAACTGTTATCTTCACACATACTATCACCTTTGTTTCTGCACTAGAGAAAACATCCCTGCCAGCCTAGGAACATTGGCCCGGGCAGAAGGAAGTGTTTACCATGCGCTGGAATGTCCGGCCCTTGGGTCCTGAGGCCCGATGGCAGCCCCTGTGCTCCATCGTGCACTTGAAGCAGCCTTGGAGCTGGGAGCACCTCCCCACGGACACTAAGTAACCCCCGTGGCAGGATTTAGGGGATCTATTAGTACGTGTATGAATTGGAGCTGTTAGAAACATTCCTCCATCTCTCCTACCTCCAGGGCCCTGGAATAACTGCAACTATTAATAGGATAGTCAGTAAGTGCTGACTGTGGGTCCCACCTAATTCTCCCAACAGCCCACAGTTCCCATTTTCTCTCAGGGAAGCACGGAGGCAGAGAGGCCAAAGGATTTACCATAAAGTCAGAAGCAGCCAGGCAGGAATTTCACCCGCCCGGCACACACCTCCACACTGATGTTGCGATCTGGAGTCTTAATGGCTGGTTAGTTGTACATCCAGTACTCCCCCCTCCCACTCTTGTGGATTTACTCCCTTAAATTATATAGGTATGCCTAAATTTCTCCCACTACCTACACACTACCTTCATGGCACTGACTGTCTTGCTTATTCGTCTCTGCATTGCCCAGAGTGCCAGGAATGATATTGCACACATCATGTCTTATGTAATATAGATTTTGAAATAAAATCACATCATCTCCTCTGCTGTTCAGCAGGGGAAACATCAACCCAGGCGTGCAAGTACTGAAGGAAAATAACTGTCAAGCTTCAATTCTATTTTGCAACGCTCCTTCAAAGTCAACAGGCAAGTCATGCAACTCATTGCTGGGGACCTGCAAGAAGTATCCTGAAGGTCCAAGAAGAACCATCACAGGTAGAAGGTGAAGCTACAGGGAGAAATGAAGAACTGCAGAAAAATATGTGTTTTAGGGTTAAGAAATGTGCAGTGTTAATATTCATGACAAAAAAAAATTAATGCAAGAAGACTAAACAGGACTAAAGTCTTCTGAGGCTGTTGTACTGTTTGGAAACAGTAAGAAGTGCACATTTATATCTAAGATGTTTCTCATAATTGAAGTCTGCATGTTGTAATCTTCATGGTATCCACAGAGTCAAGTGGAAATGTCTAACTGACAAGCCACCAGAAGAGAAAGTGTGAAATAGCATGTGGAATAACAAAAAATACTTGATTAACCCAAAAGAAGACAAGAAAGAAGAGGCAGGGAGGTTGCGGGATGGGGGGAAGGCAGATAGGACAAATACAAAACAAATAATAAGAGAGCAGATTTAAACCCAAATATGAGTAATTACATAAAAAATATAACCACACTGAAATCCCCTAATTAAATGGCAGACACTGTCAGACTAGATTTTTAAAAACCTTATATGTATGCTACTTACAAAAGACTTTCTTTAAATAAAGCTACAGAAAATAAATAAATAAAAGTAAACGGATAGGGGGGAAAAAGATAATATACAATTTGGAATGTTGTGTTAGGCTTTTGTTTCATTTTGTTTTTTAAATACTAGCTATGGTCAACAATCAATGATTCTCTCTCATTGTTGATGTTTCTATCTTTCTTTCCCTCTCCTTTTCCTCTTTGAATCAATAATATGTATGTATATATTAAAAACATAAAATTTTTTTAAAAGTTTAAAAAAAAATAAATAGCTTTGGCCAAGGCCCAGTAAATTCCCATGATTGTCCCACTGCTTTGCTATTGCTTCTAAATGCTTATGTCCTGGAAAGGGAAGAGTCGATATAATTCTGAAAGGCTGGGTTCACTTTAGATGTTTAAAGAGAGAGTACATAAAAATGCATCTCATACCCAAGATAAAGAGTGACGTGGTGAATGGTTAAGTGTGGTGCAATATTATTCAGTGCTAAAAACAAATGAGCTATCAAGTCATAAAAAGAAGTGGAGGAAACTTAGATGCATATTACGAAGTGCAAGAAGCCAATCCGAAAAGGCTACAGACTGTATGACTCCAACTATAGGGCATTCTGAAAAAGACAAAACTATGGAGACAGTAAAAAGATTAGTGGTTGATGAAGGTGCAGTAGGGGAAAAGACATAAATAGGCAGAGCACAGAGGATTTGGGGAATAGTGAAAATATTCTGTATGATATTATAATGATGACTATGTGTCATACACTTATCCAAACCACAGAATGCACAATACCCAGAGAGAACCCTAAGGTAAACTATGGGTTTGGATGATTATAATGTGTCAATGTAGGTTCATCCTTGGTGAGAAAAAAGCAAGCCAGACTGGTAACATTAATAACGGAGGAGTCGCCGAAACCGGTTTGGCTCAGTGGATAGAGCGTTGGCCTGCGGACTGAAAGGTCCCAGGTTTGATTCCGGTCAAGGGCATGTACATTGGTTGCGGGCACATTCCCTAGTAGGGGGTGTGCAGGAGGCAGCTGGTCTATGTTCCTCTCTCATCGATGTTTCTAGTTCTCTATCCCTCTCCCTTGCTCTCTGTAAAAAATCAATAAAATATTTTTTTTAAATAATAATGGAGTCTATGAATGTGTGGGAAATCTCTGTACCTCCTCAATTTTCATTAAAACCTAAAACTACTTCAAAAGAAAAAAAAAAAAGGTCTAAAAGAGAGAGAACTCAAAGAACAGTGCACCAAAAAGTGAATTTTACTATATAATTTTTGAGTATAAAAAATTTTTTTAATGAAAAAGTCAGGCTCTGAATGTGTTTAATTTAAAAATGGCTAACAGGCTACCATGGCTAACAATGAACCAGCTGTTCCAGACAGAGGTCACTGAAAAGCACACTGGGGCTGATCCTTTGAGTGGAACATAGGTACCTCATGAATGGGAACAAGCATTAACCATTGTTAAGCGCACATACACATGCAGTAGTTTTTACACATTAAGAGTCCATTAGCTCCTGGGGCAAAGTCTCAAATCCCCAGCAGCCCCACAATGCACAAAGAATACAAATCCATTCTCAGATGGGAAAAGTCAGTCTCAATTATGCCCCCACGGTTCTGATTCCTTGTTTGACTCTGACAGATCTCAGAGGTAAACTCCGAGCCTACAGTTACATACTGTGCAGCTTGTAAGATCTGGCAGCCAGAAATCCATGCTCGTACGCTATTAAATTAGAGTCCAGAATGCTGCAGGACAATGATGGGCATTATTAAAACATGGAACAAGAAGCATAATGTTGCCTTCTTGGCCTCCATCATAACACGCAGGCTATACTAGCACCAAAAAGAAAGCTGTAAGAGGCTTTGATGCCACTGTTTCATAGAAAATAACAAAAATTATATATGAGGGGGGCTGTTTTGTATTATAGAGGAAATAGAGCAAAGAAAGAACCTAGAAGGTGCCACAGTTTGGTACTTGGGACTATTCTGCTTATTCAATGACGCAGTGGTTTTTCTTGAGTCACCTTCCTGGATATGCACTTTCTTGATTGGAGACTTTAGGCCCACTGTTCCTAGCACCTATGACAGTGCTTAGAAATGAAGTAGGTACTCAATAAACTTTTAATGGAACTCCATGGAAGCATCAGTGAAACATAAAAAAGTCACTAGTGATAGTCATTACCTTTCATCATCATTACCACCCCCCCAAAATAGTACCCCAAAGACAAGGTCCAAATTCTAAAGTGATTGTTGAGTGCACACAGAGAAATGAAATGGACTTGCAGAAACCAAAAATGAAGCAAGTTTTAGTAAGCTTTTGGCAAATCTGACCCAACATCACAAACCTCAGGCGGTCCTAATCGGGAAGAATTGACTGTCACCTAAATCACTGCTCTCCCTAAATTAAAATGAGGATGGTCCCGCTCTCTGTTTAGCACAGTAAAGCAAGCCCTACCTATCCTCTCTCTTGAGTCCTTTCAGCTGTCATTCTAACAAACATTTAAAATCACAAAAGTAATCTTCGTCATTATAGCAAATGATGTAAAAAGAAGAAAATCACTTCTAAGTCTACCATCTAGGTTTAGTAAGAACATTAACATTTTTATACATTTTCCTTTTCCTTTTTTTAATACATCCCCATGCTTATATTTGCTTTTTCTAATGAGAAATACAAAACACAGTTCAGTAATCTCCTTTTCCTTTAACAATATATCGTGGTCATCTTTCTACCTTATTCAGTATTGCACTTAGCCTGTCCTAACATGGCATCCATCCCATTTTATCTGCCTTGTAGGCATCATCAAGGAGGCAACGTGACTTATTCTGAAGTATCTAAATCCTCCTTCAAGTCTGCTGCGTGCCCTGCCAGTGCTTTCCTTAAAGCCAACACTCCAAGGAAACATTATAATATCCGCCTCTGGATTCCCGCCATTCCATGCACCGCTGTTTTCTTTGATTGGACATTTAACACTGCCCTTTGCTTTCCCCAAATCCAGCTACTTAAAGCCCAGTTTTAGTTGTGAGCCATGCATATTGAGATCATTCCTCAGAAAGTCAGGAGACACTGCTGTGTGCCTTTGAATGTTTAACAAGACATCTATTAGGAATTAGGTTTTTTTCCCGAAATTCCACATTTCAAATAGGTTAAAAATATGCCAGGAGTTTCAAAGACCACCTTCAGAGTCAATTAGCAGCTACAGAGTTCTAGCTAGTCACTTAGATAAAAGATCCACCTGATGACTATTGGTATGAAAAGATAAAAAGCATATGGAGTTCTTAAATATGTAAAATGGAGCCCCTTGATATATAATACTTTGTGCATAAAAATAGTGCATTAGAGTTAATTCACTAGCTCTTTCAAGTAATAAGTCTGGATCACTAGAAAATACCACAGGCAGAATGGCCTTTTACATTTTAAGTAGGTTTTAGCAAATCTCAGTGGCAACAATTTTTTTTTTACTTTGGTAATATGCTCCAAAACTTTAATCGAAGTCTGTGAGGAATATAAATCAATACCTACATTTGTACTTGATTCATGGCCTTTCAGGGAAGCACATTATGAATAGAAAAGGCTAAGTAAAATGATTTACATCATGGGTATTACTACCATTTGTAGAACACCTTCAATGCATCAGGCTTTTATATACTTCATTCCTAGTCTTAATTAACCCTACAAAGTTGGCTTACAAATGAGATACCAGAAGCACAGAAAGTTGAAGTCCTAACCCTTGGTCACCCAGCTACTACGTATCATAGTCAGGAGTATAAGTAAATCACACTCCTGGGTCCCCTCCATTCCCATCTGATGTGGGGACTTAAACAAGCCCAAGGAGGAGGATGAATCAATCGTGTTACTGACTATTGCCAGCACCACCGACATGCTCAGGGGGTAAGCTGAGCCACATCACAGATACGTCCTCTGGAGGGGAGAGGGTCTAGAAAAAACTATTCCTTCTAGTTTTCAAGGAGTAGACCAGGCTTCAGTCTGACGTTAGAACCTACCCCAAAGACAATGAATCCTAACTGCACATTCAAATCACTGGGATAGCTTTGCAAAAGACCGATTCCCAGTCCCCCATAGAGATTCTGACTTGACTGGTCTACAGTGGGACTGAAGTACCAGAATTTTTAAAAAGATGTCCAGATGAGTCTCGTGAACAACCACTGAGAACAAATCCCTAGCCAGGCCAGCATGGCTCAGTAGTTGAGCATCGGCCTATGAACCAGAAGATCATGGTTCAAGCACACGCTCAGGTATGGGGCTCCATCCCCCGTGTGGGGCATGCAGGAGGCAGGCGATCAATGATTCTCTCTCATCATTGCTACTTCTCTCCCTCCCTTCCTCTCTGAAATCAATAAAAATATATTTTTAAAAGAGAGAGAGAGAGCAAAAATGCCCTAGAGGGTGTGTAGGTGTGTGTGTAAAAATCTCAGGTATTTTTCCTTATTACATATTCCTAGCAAAATGGGAAGCACTGGAATCAAAAGGTTAGTGGGGAAGACCCCAGGTACATTACCTGGGTCGTATCCTCCATGAGGCCACGGATCTTCTCCACCACGTCGTTGCGCCGGTACTGGCGCAGGGCGCTGATGAGCTGCGCCAGGCTGGCCTCGGAGCCGCGGATGGTCCAGTGCTGCAGGGCCGCGTAGGCCCGCTCATGGTCCGCGGTGTACCCGTTGGAGAAAGCGGCCACCTCCCTCTCGCTGGCATTGCACAGGAACTGATAGATGTCCTTCCACTGGCTTCCCACTTGGGCTGCCACCAGCTTCAGGATGTCGATACCTATTCCAGAGATAAAATAAAAAATAACGACGATTATAATAAAAGCATGTGAGGGAAGGGTTTTATGTAAGGCTGCTCTGTTTTAATGAACTAAAAGAAGCTTGTCCAGCCCGTGTGACTCTGGGGCTGAGGGTGGACCTAAGAACCAGCAGGTGACAGTTTGATTCCCGGTCTGAGCGCATGCCCGGGTTGCTGGCTCCATCCCAGTTAGGGCCATGCAGGGACCAGCTAGTCAATGTGAATGTTTCTCTCTCGTCATTTATGTTTCTGTCTCTCTCCCTTCTTCTCAGAGATCAATAAAAATATATAGGCTTTTTAGCCGAAACCAGTTTGGCTCAATGGATAGTGCATCGGCTTGGGGACTGATAGGTCCCGGGTTCGATTCCGGTCAAGGGCATGTACTTTGGTTGCGGGCATATCCCCAGTAGGGGGTGTGCAAGAGGCAGCTGATCGATGACTCTCTCTCTTCGATATTTCTAACTCTCTATCTCTCTTCCTTCCTCTCTGTACAAAATCAATAAGATATATTTAAAAAATATATATATATATATATAGGCTTTTTAAAAATAATAATAAAAGAAGCATGCTTATTGCTATATGCCAAAGAAATGCATTGCCTACTATAAGCACTTGACATCCGCAGCCTATCCTGGGGGCTAAGTAGGTACCCTCCTGCAAATTTCAATTCCTAAGTGTGGAACTAGAAGAAGGAGCAATCCTGAAAGTACAATAAATCGTCCCTAGAAGATGTTTTGAAAGCCAAACCCAAACAAAGTCATCAGAGTGGTTTCTTTGTTACTGCTAAAAACAGCCAGAACCAGCCCTAGCTGGTTTGGCTCAGTGGATTGAGCATTGACCTGTTTGATTTCAGTCAGGGGCACATGCCTGGCTTGTGGGCTCAATCCCCAGTGGGGGACTTGCAGGAGGAGCTGATTCATGATTCTCTCTCATCATGGATGTTTCTTTTTCTCCCTCTTCCTTCCTCTCTGAAATCAATAAAAAATACATATTTAAAATAAATAAATAAATAACCAGAACCAAATAGATTAGCGGCTCCCAGACTAAAAAAGTGGCGACTTCAGGAAATCTAGAAAAAGGTAAGCCATAGATGAAAACTGCAGTGGAGTTCCTCCAGAACTGTGGGGGTAAAGGGTGTTCAGATTCTGGCAAGGACGTCCATTATGGCAGCTGACCATGCACCCAGCTATTCCAACCCACGGAGTGCATTCCTTAAGAACTTCTGACTTCTTGTGCTCTAATTGATGCTCAAGAAGCAATGTGCTGATCTATTATTCAGTCTCCTAAGTTGACTTGCAGCTATAATGAAGACAACAGCCAAAATGACTATAATAACAATAGCAATTATCTTCCAGGCGGTATAGTAAGACATTAGCTCACTGAACATCTTTATAAAGTATTTACATTCCAATTCTACAGGTAAGAAAAAACAACAATAAAAAAAAAAACACTTAGAAATATTATGCAATGTGCCCAATATTACAATATTAGGTTGGGTACTGAGCCCGATTTACTGGATAATGTTATAAATTGTCATTCTGATTTATTGGTCACTTAGAAACTCAGTCAGTGTGGGTCTGCAGGGCCCACATTTGATGAAATACAGGATGAAATGCCAAAATCAAATCCAGAATCTACAAACTCAGGCTAGGCCGCTGGCACCGACCCTCTGTGAGATGCAGCTTTCCCTGAGTAGCATGCTCTGGTGTCTTCCTCTTTATGGAACCTTCTCTCTGCAATTGCATAACAGCTTTGCCCAAACGTATACACAGGGTGTGTATGCAACCTCACAGTGAGGGCTCTGGTAGTTTACCCAACAGGTGGGTGATTCTCTGAGTCAGTACTATGTAGTCCAATGAGGCTATATTCACACACCCTGATACCAGAGTTATTTTGGTTAGCAATGCCTTAAAAACTGGTACCACTCAACTTTAGGACAGCATGGATGGACCTGAAAATATTATGCTAAGTGAAATAAGCCAATCTGAGAAAAACAAATATCACACGATCTCACCTATTTGTGGAATCTAATGAACAAAATGAGTTGACCAACAAAATAAGATCCAAAGCATAGAGGCATGGAACAGACGGACACACCTGTGTGTGTATGGGGTGGGGGTGGGGGGGAGGGAGGCAGGGGGTGAGAAGAGGTAAACCAAAGAGCTTATTTACTTACAGTCATGGACACCAGCAATAGGGTAGTGAAGACCTGGGGGGTATGGGGGCGGGGCGGATAGGGCCAAAGAGGAAGAGGGAAAGCGGGGAGGGAAATGGGAGATATCTGTAATACTATCAACAATAAAAAATACGTTTAAAAAAACATTTGCTACTCAATAAGCAAAATGGGATCCCGTTCCCAAGTGAAGCCTAGTGAAGAAAGGCAAAGAGGAGAATCCAGGCGCTTCCTGTTAGGTTAATTAGCTTTTTCAATTAATTAGAGGTTAACCAAGAAAAAAAACAAAATGTTTTGCTTCCATCAGTTGTTGGGAGGAAATGTTTATAAACTGAGCTATCAATTTTTGCTTAAGAAATGATCAATCCTTCCTCTGCCATGCAATCCTACTGAGGCACACACGGTTTAGAAGGCTGCATACACACCCTCAATCAAACTCCTGAAAGTAATTTTCAGGGGGGAAAAAAGTTCTTAGCAGAGGCCGCTTTCTTGTCAACTGTAAAAGTAGAATGCCACAAATTGAGACATTACTGTACTTCTCACCCTGTTTTCTTTGGCAATGTAAAATATACTTGAAGTTTTCACAGCATTGCTTAGCCAGATACAGAGCTTTCGATTTCAAGCAAACAGAATCCTCAAAAAACCCACAGGTACCTGTGAGGAGTCAGGCAGCTCTCTGCGGTTCCTGTGGCAGATTGTGCCAAACACCAAAAGGCTTATTAGTCCCTGAATCTTAATTTAGGTCAGTTTGACTAAGGTCCACAGGGTCTGACATGAAAACATGACTGTTTTCTTGTATGTGGGTCCATTGCTTAAATCTTCATAATGCCAATGACAGTGTGGCTTTGGGCAAACCACTAACTGTCATGTCCACTTCCTCATTTGTACAACGGAGATAGTCACTGCGGTCCCTGGGGATGAGCTGATTAGCATTTTCTATAGAGTTTATTTATTTTTGGAATACCCCATCGTTATAAATGCTCCATCTACTACTAGGCACTATAACTTAAGACTAAATGCATTTCTGGTGCAAATACATGACCTTTATAGACTAATTACAGAGTTGAAAAGGTTTAAGTTTAATAACAGTTCCCTCTTCCAAAACCCAGTATTTGTACTTTTTTTTTTTTCAGCCACAAAATAAAAGAAAAAAGAAAAACACAAAGGATAGATACAATGGGATTTTTCCTTCAACTAATTTGCCTGGAAGCTAAATGTAAGGCCTACAAATTAGGTTTCATCTTATTCTTTTACTATGAAAACATGGAGTCAATGCACGTGAACTGGCCTGGGTCAGCAAATCTACACCATTGTTCCCTCCCATTGTAGGAATTGATAAATCTAGCAATAGATAAGAAATACACTTGCTAGACCCAGAGAAAATCCTACATAATAAAGAGCTAATATGCAAATGATTGTCACACCCTCACACCTTCACCCAAAAATGGCTTAGATACTCAACACTGGAGAGAGAGAAATGGGGGCCAGCCAGGCACAAATGAGCTTGTGAGAGAGGAATGGGGACCAGCCACGTTACAGCCTGGGAGAGGGACAAACCGCCCACCCCGTGGTCTTGGGTGCCATAGGCTGTGCCTGTGTCTGACAAGTCACACACTCCGTGGTCCCAGGCATCTGGGGCTGCAGCCCAGGCAAAGCCAACTGCCCATGGTTCCCTGCAACTACAGCCAGTCCGGGCTAAGCCAGCCTAGAGCCTGGGTGCCTGCAGCTGGCCAGAGGGAGGGAAACCTGGGTCTCAGGTGCCTGTGACCAGCCAGAAGAGGGAATCCTGGGTCT
This sequence comes from Pipistrellus kuhlii, assembly GCF_014108245.1. Taxonomy (NCBI): domain Eukaryota; kingdom Metazoa; phylum Chordata; class Mammalia; order Chiroptera; family Vespertilionidae; genus Pipistrellus; species Pipistrellus kuhlii. The sequence goes on along the minus strand of NW_023425551.1, from coordinate 70,372,038 downwards.
CGGGTATGGGGTGAGGCAGAGGCAGTTAGGGGCGATCAGGCCAGCAGGGGAGAAGTTAGGGGCAATCAGGCCAGTAGGGGAGCAGTTAGGGGTGATCAGGCAGGCAGGCAGGCAGAGGGGTTATCAGTGATCAGGCAGGCAGGCAGGCAGGCGAGCGGTTAGGAGCCAGTGGTCTTGGGTTGAGAGAGGCAGTTGGACAGCCCCTGAGGGGTCCTGGTTTGGAGATGGTGCAGGCCAGGCTGAAGGGACCCTCTCCCCATCCCCCCACCCCATTTACTAATTCCGTGTCCCCAGGACTCTAGTAGTCTATAAAACTATGGTAACCTAAAAGAAAAAGTCAGTAATGCAGAGACAGTAGCTCCCTCTGTAATACCAGCCTTTTATCCTAGCACACAATCACTCAACCTTAGCAGGTGAAGGGAGACCAGCCTGAATTAGCCCATGAGTCTTACCACCAAGGAGAAAAGAAAAACCCGTGGAATATCTCAGGAGTATTTATTGAGCAGCCACTGTGTGTTACTGTGTTTGCTGAACAGAGAGCTCTTTTCCTAAAGGCTCTTTTAAGACAGTAAGAGTTTATTACCATGAAACTGTAGTGACACCAATGAAACACAAAATGGGATGAGCTTTGAATGTGTTCTTTCTTTAGAAAAAAAAAAAAAGATTTAGGCAAAACTAAATACAATTATAGAGAAACGCAGTAGGATGATAAAACCAAATTGAGACAGTTACCCCTGGAGGGAGGGAGGGGACTGTTACCAGGTAGGTGCATATAAGAAACTTCAAAGCTATTCACAAGGTAATATTTCCCAAGCTGGGTGGGGAAATGGGTCTCTTTATTGTTAGTATAGTTGATGTTTATTTATTATTCCCTTTAAAACTGTATATATAACACACCTATATGACATGTATTTATATATACTTGATACATACACATACTATTATGTGGGATATACATATTTTAAGTGTTTCATTTTATTGATGAAGAACCTCATGTGGAAAGTGTTTAGTTCAAGGTCACTCAGCTAGTTAGTGGTATCTCTATTGTGGTGAATAAAGAATGCAGTGTTGTAGAGGAGCATTGTTATTCACAGGGATTATGTTCTAGGGCATGGCCATCTAGTCAACCTATGGACTCACTCGGGGCTGGCCATGGTACACGTGCTTCTTCCCGGCCTGTTATTACTGATCAAGCAGATGCTGGGAACATTTTCTCTGGGGCAAGTGTCTTTCTTGTCAACAAAGCTATGGTAACCTAAAAGAAGAAGTCAGTAAACTTTTTCTGTAAAGGGCAACCGTAAATATTTTAGACTTTGAGAACTGTATGATTTCTGTCCCAATTCAACTCAGTTGCTAACGTGAAAACAGCCCTAGACAATACAAATGAGTGTAGCTTGTTCTAATTAAAACTTTATTTACAAAAACTTGTAGTGGGATGGATATGGCAGGTGCTATACCTCACCAACCCCTGAAAATTCTAGCAAAGTTAGAGAGACCTAGACACTATCAAATGGCATAACGACTTAGAAAATATTTTGTTAGGAGAAATCATACGTACACACACACACACACACACACACACACAATGAAAGTTTCCACCCCAATTACTAACCTTAATGTGAAATGATAATAAATGAAACAGAGACCAACTTTCTGCTTGATCATCTGTCCCGTTAAGAGTCCTGAGAGTTTTCATCTAGACAGGAGACAGTCACTGTGATGAATTGATCTGATTTGTTTAGCTAAATGTGATGCCAAAGTCTCTTTTTTCTTAGGTTGAAAAGCAGTAAAATCTTACATCCACCGAAGTGCTATGAGACAGAGGAATGGAGGAGCTTAACTTTGCTTTTCCTATGATGTGGGGTCCTGGAACACTGGGAATTGCTGAAGTTCCTGAACAAGCTATGGAAGGAGTCAAGGCCTCTAAGTCAGTCTGTACTTTGCCAGGAGGGATAGGCTTGCTCAGGTGGCCCCAGCCACGGGTAACTGCCTTGTGAATTGTAAGAAGCAAGTAGAGAAAAGATCATGAACTTTGCCATCACAAGATATGGTTTCAAACGCCACGACCTTGGGCAAATGACAACCTCTAAGATTTCAATGTCCACAACAGTTAAAGGAAAATAACACCTCTTATCTCACAGGGTGGGTGAGGATATTTATGGAACCCAGTATAAAAACCATCAAGCACAGCACCTCGCTGCACGCTGGTTCTCCTTTCCCCATGCCCTCCATTTCAGCATGGGCAAGTCTCACTGGGCAATGTTCCTAAAAGGAAGGAGGACTTCTACACAGACAAAGGTTTTCGTACCAGGATCATAGGTGTTGAGCACTGAAGCCAAGCACCAGAATTCTGGCTTCCTGGGCTTTTCAAAATCTCACTAGCCTGCGTGAAAAGGGGCACCACTGCAAGGGAGGAGCACCTTCCACAGAAAGGCACAGGTGAAAGGAAAAATGCTGCCACTGCCCCTGCCACATGTAGGGCATCGCAACAGTACACGCTACTGACTCTGCCCAGACCCATCATGAGAAAGGCATGAGGTGACAAACTGGGTAATTCCGGAAAAGATGGCATTTTCCAGTGCCTTACAAAACCTGGAATTAGATATATCTCAGTGACAGCCCTAATTTGAGGCTCTTACCTTTTTTAAGCTCAACGTAAGCTACATTATGCAAAAAAGGGTTCCTCCTCCTTTTTACAGAAACCTGAATTGAGCTTTATAATCAGAAAAGGCATTAAAGCTCTTTCCTGGAGACAAATATCTGCAATGAGTGCCGTTATTAGGAGCCCATATGAAAGCTTTCCCTGGACAAGGTATGAAGGACAGTGCTGACAGAGCCAGAGGGGAAAAAGGCCATCCAACCCACAATGCAGCACTCTGGTCATCAGGCTGGGCGACCCGGCTCTGCACAGAAAGGGTGCATGAAGGAAATGAATATGTTTATAAGCTTTTTCATGGTACCAAATGCTCATCATTTAACCTGAAGAGATGAAAGCATCCCCACTACATCTTCAACTTATTAAATGTAATGTCAGTTCTCATTATTCTTCTAGAAAGAAGTAGAGGGATAAATAATGAGAAAATTCCCATGGAGGTAATTAATGAACAAACTCCTCCAAGTGCAAATGACACCACAGTCACACACACGCACACACACACACACACACACACACAATCACGCATGTATCAGGAGACATGAGCTCAAGACTACTTACCTTTTATTACCTCTGATCCCCACCCCCCACAGACATGCTGTTTGTTGGCATGCGTTGTGACCTCAGGCTTACCAATTAGAGATACAAGGGCAAAGATGGACACAATATATGTACAGAACAACAGAGGTCATGTTTGGAAATGTGAATAGAAGCCTGGCTTAGCATTCTTAGAATCCATGTTCTTTTCTGTACAATGGTAATTTTCTGACCACTTTCTGCCCCACATCTCCTTTGACTAGCTATCCCAGGAACTCCTTTGATTAGTTATCCCCAGAGCCTAGCACATGATAGAAGTACAATGAACATCTTTGAATGAATGAATGAATAAATGAATGAGATCCTTTTTTGTCATCCCTCGCCTCTTCCCTGAAAGCCCCCACCATTTATCATCTCATTAGCCTCTGTAGAAAACCACTAAGTACCTGAGCAGCCATATACCATCACACCTTTGCTGTGTGGCTCTGCCAGGTCTCTAGTCTCTAGAATAATGACAAGAAAGGCCCACAGAGTGGTCACCAATTGGTGGATCCTGAGCTTCCCGGCACAGGAATCCAGTTCTTGTGCAACAACCTCTCCCTCTTCCCATTGAGGGTGGGCCACTACGTCCATGACAAGAACAGAGCTCAGTGGGAGCAAAGTTCTCCTGGATTCTCCCACTGCACGGAAATCCCCCTGCAGAGATGAGCCACCTAGGCCATTGTCTGGCCTCATAACAAAGTAAGTGCTCCTACGAGCAACAACCTCACAAGTAAATGTGTTCTTGTAACCAGCATATCATAGGATGATTCAAAATGGTAGAACAACAGGGATCACTCCCAACGCATCACACTAGGAACTGGTTTGCCCCAAGTTAAACACTGCTTTCCTAGCTAAGGTACAAAAGTGTAAGATAATGTTTAGATTTCACTTTCTGAAGCAAAATCAATCGCTACCTTGTTGAAGGTTTAATGCACAATCATTGTAAGCTCTGATGAATCTCAGGAGACACTAAGAACCACTGTGCAGAGGTCTCATGAGGTTAATGAACAGAATGTTTACCAATGGCAAACTATCAAAACAGCAGACCATTTTCCAGAATGTTTACCAATGGCAAACTATCAGAACAGCAGATACTTTTCCAGATGGAAGAAATAGGTATCACCGAGGCTGTGAACAAAAAAAAATGAATAATAATACTTTATTTCATTCCACCGGGGAAAACATAATACACAAAACTCATCTGAGTCAGTGTTTGAAGCGGTTCATTCAACAAAAGTGTAGTGAGCTCTTGCTTTGCACCAGACACTATTCTAAGCACAGGGGATATGGCAGTGTACAAAGCATAACAAAGCCCTTTCCTTATGAAACCTGCATTCTACTGGGGGAAGCAGGAAGAACCAAGAAGATAAGTACTAAGATATCTAGTGTGTTAGTGAGTAGTGCTAAGAAGAAAAATTGAGAGGGGGAAGAGGGATGAGGGGGCATGGCTCAATTTTAGATACAGGGTCTTCTACCCATATCTGAGAGAAGGCCTCACTGATGTTGAACATTCCAATCAAGAGCCAAAGGAGGTAAGGGAGAAAGCCATGCTGATTCTGGGAGAAGGGATATCTAGAAAGCGGAGGCAGCAGGTGCGAAGGACGGAAGGATGCTGGGGCCAGGAGGAAAAAAGTGGGAGTCAGGCTGAGACAAATGGTAGAGTAGGAGTATAAATTGCATTGGGCCATCAAGGCTGCAACTCTGGATGCAACAAAAGTCACTGGAGATTTTGAATAGAGAATGGCATCTGAACAAGATCATTCTGGCTGTTGTGTCAAAAAGAAACTAAAGGGACACAGGCAGAAGTGGGCAACCAGCCAGAGGCCACCACAATGATTCAGGAGGGAGGTGACAGTGGCTTGCACCAGAGTGGTGGGAATGGAAATGATAGGAGATGGTCAACATCTGTATATATTTTGAAGGTAGAGTTGACTGGACTTGCGGATAGATCCAATAAAGGGTGAGAAAGAGGAAAGGGGTAAGGATAATTCTAAGGTTTGGCCTGAGCAACCAGAAGGTTGGAGAAGCCACTTTGTGCATTGGGAAACTGCTGTGGAAATATAGTTTGCGATTCAGTTTTATACATCTTAAGAGTGAGGTGCCTGTCATCATAATTAAAATGCAAAAGGTTAAAGACAAACAGCAAATCTTAAAAAGAGCAAAAGAAAAGCAGTTAGTTAACTACAAGGGAGCTCCCATAAGAATATCAGCTGATTTCTCAAAAGAAACTTTTCAGGCCAGAAGGGAGTGGCAAGAAATATTCAAAGTGATGAAAAGCAAGGACCTACAACCAAGATTACTTTATCCTGCAAAGCTATCATTTAGAAATGATGGATAGATAAAGAGCTTCCCAGACAAGAAAAAGCTAGAGGTGTTCATCACCACCAAACCATTATTATATGCAATTAGAGGCCCAGCATGCAAAATCATGTGAGACCCCAGACCCATCGCACTGGCAGGACCCCAGACCTGCCACAACGTGAGACCGAGACTTGCTGTGAGACCCATCAAAGCACCTCCCAGTGATCGGTCATTTGGTCATTATGGCGTCACGGCCACTGGCCTTTTGTAATATAGATGTTAAAGGGTCTTCTTTAAGATTAAAAAAAAAAAAGAACAATAAAACGGCAATAAATACACATCTATCAACAATTGATTCTACAAACATAATGAACCAGCAGAAGAGAAACACAGAGGACTTTCTGTTGGTTGCCAGAGGTGAAGGAGGTTGAGGGGATGGGTTTAAGGAAGGGATTAAGAAGTACAAATTAGTTGTTATAGAATAGTCATGGGGATGTAAAGTGCAGCATAGGAAATACAGTTCATAACATTCTAATAACTAGGAATGGCACTGAATGGGTGCAAGGCTTATTGGAGTGACCACTTACTAAGTTATGTAGTGTCTGGTCACTGGGGTATACACCTGAAACTAATATAATGACGTACGTCAACTGTAATTGAAAATGAAAGATGATTTAAAAAATAAAAAGAGTGAGGTGCCTGTTAGACATCTGGGTCTGTCAGGCAGGCAAGAAGGAGGATGTTTGCATGTTGAGTTGTGATACATGGTCCAATTTGAGTATATGTATGCATTTGGGAATGACCAGCAGATAGAGGGTCTTTTAAAGCCACGGGTCATCAAGGGAGGAAGAGTTGTAAGTAGAAAAGAGTTGCATGCCCTGAGTCCTGGGGCTCTCCACTGCTTAGATGTTGGATTAAAGGAGAACCAGCCAAGGAGATGAAGAGGGAATACCACAGCCAGGGAGTTGAGAGAACCTGCAGGCCAAGGGAAGAAAGGGTTTAGGAAGATGAAGGTGCCAAATGCTGCCAATGGGCCTGGTAGAGGAAACCCGAGATCTGAACAACACAGTTAAAATCCTGTTGTCAGACTCTATGGAAAAGGGCAAGATTGTGGCTAAAATGTATCTTTCGCTGACTCTAAAACACCTCAAGACATATTTTAAGGAACACCTTTCCACAGCTTGGTGGCAGTGGGGTTTTTTCCATAGTGGTACGTAAAAAATGGTATGTCTCACAATCAATGGCATCTTAGATTTGCTGAGTCATTTTTTAAATTTATAAACTTGAATCCACCTATTTAAAAAAAAAAACAAAAACTCAACATTATAATCAACACACCTAATATGTGGAATACTGCAATGCTTACAACTAATCGGTCGTAAAGAATGACCAATAGATGTCTAGCAATTAATTCCTCATCCTCTGCAAAATCTGCTTACACAATGCCTGACCAGGTTGATTCAAGGGCACTAATTTTTAAGGATTTTTTTTTTACTATTTGTATTTTAGACTTGTGTGGGGGAAATGCTGATTTATTTTTCAATAAACGGAATAGCTTAAATTCAAAGGCTCCTCAATAAAGTATAAAACATTCATTTAAAAAATAAATACCTTTCTTCTAAAGCCTAGAGGAAGAAGTCATCAGTGGGAGGTCTGGGGAGGACAGCTACTTTGTCTTCAGATTATGCTTTTTAAGCTACAGCAAGAAGCTTTTCCCCTGCAACGGTTCTGTGTGCTTTAGAATCCTCAAACATCCGGAGAGGTTTAAACAGAAAGGTGCTGTCTGCTGGAAGTGGCATGAGGGATGCAAAGGCGGAGGTGAGGGGTGTGGGCAAAAACTGCCCGCCTATTCCTTCCGCTGTAAAGCAACTGTGGCCGGGACAGCCCTGGGGGTGCAGCGCTGGGACACAGCAGCCTCTTAAAGAAAATAATCTGCTCCCTTCAGCCTGGCTTCCTGGTGTTTACACTTCAAGGCTACTTCCCATAGGAAACTTGGGCTGAGACAGGCTGACTGTCTGGAATTTTTAGTCAGGGAGGCTTCAGGTGAAGGGAGGACGGCTTCTTTGGTTGCAGCTGCTGCTCTGCCTGGTGCTGAGAAAACCCAAGTTCAACAGATGTGAGTTCAGATGAGCAGGGCTCCAGTACTCTGACTTACTGAAACAGCCCCCCCCCCTTTTTTTTTTAATAGCCATCAGACACTTTAGCCATTGGATATCTGAATTTAGAATGTTTCCTTTTCAAGCAATCCCAGATAAAAAGGTTGGAAGTCAGAGCGACCTCTACAGAGGAAAACTTCTTATTGATGACTATATTGCAGTTGCTTCATTTCAGAACAAGCTGGGGTTTGTTATGAAGGAAAATAAATTTTTCTTGACTGAGTATGGTAAAAATAAATAAACAAACAAACAAACAAATAAATAAATAAATAAATAAATAAATAAAAGAAATCAACAACAGAAACCTGAAAATTTCTAACCTAGAAAAATGAAAATTCCGATTTTTTATAAATCAAGATTCTAAGAATCAAAGGTAAACGAGAGCCCAAGTTTAAAACCTATACTGCCACTTTCTAGCTGTGTAACCTTGGGCAAGTTACTTTCTGTGCCTCAGTTTCCCCATCTATAAAATGGCAATGATAGAGGTCTACCTCATAGGTTAAGAAAATGACATTAATCTTTATAAAATGGTGAGAACAAGATATAGCAAAACATGGTATTAAGACTTTGATAAAGAAACGTAAACAATGAAAATTTCATGGTAACAGAAATCTTTCTTCTGTTAGAAAAATATATTAGTAATCACAGTTTCTGTCATCTTTGCATCCCCAAATCAGCTTGTGATCTATGCCAACAGCAGCAAACACCCCACAACCTTACTTCAGAATTACTTATTGTCGAATTCCTGACACACTTCATCTGTTCTTCATTTCTGCTTACTGAATACTGGAGTTTTAATCCATTTAGAAGAAATGTTTTCTTACGTCATTCCTGAAACCTGATTGAAGAGCATGTTGATATTGTTCAAATATATCTAGGGCACAGCTTTCAGAAACCTAACCAACCACAGCAACCTCAGGGTTTTAGGGGTTTTCACACAAAAATTTTTTGTATGTTTACACAAAAAACAATCACACTCCACTCCTACAATTGGATTACATCTACTACATACTCTGGAAAGAGGACAAAGTCTGCAGAGTTGTGAACCTGGAAGATGCATTTCCATCACAACCCTCAATAAAGACCAGTTCTCCCCACACTTGACCAATCTTTAAAGAGAAGCCACAATTCAGGAGGAATGGAAGCGTTTTTCCTGAGCCTGTTGTGGGAATTCATAAGGACGGAACAGAATGAGATTGTTACTGAGCAAAACCTACAGACAACAGATGCGAAGGGATGCGTCGCTGTTTGTTTGCTAGGTAAAGTGAGGTTATGTCCTATTTTGCTTTGAGCAATGAGCTGTGGATAGGGGACAGGAAGAAATAAAATATATACTACCAGGAACTCAGGGTCTATAACAGAACTTGGTTCAAGGACAGTGTCTGAATCTTTTAGATAAGTGCTCTAAGCAAATAATAGCCTGGTTCTTCATCAGCACTGTTTCCCCTAAGAGCAGTCTTTACATATAGATTAGGGTATCAAAGTTATGCAAATCAGAGGTTCAACCACCACGCCAGCAGGTCAGTACAAATACTTTGTCTTTCAAGCTTGAGAAAAAATGGGAAGGGTTGGGTTGTGGGTTGTTTTCAACTTCCCATTTCCATTTTTGCATCACCTTAGGACAGGCTTTTAGAATAGAGGGAGAGACATTAGACATAGCTGAATCCACGAACTTCCTGGTACAGCTGAGCAAGCCAGGCCCACAGGGTCCTTCCCTTTACACAGCTTCCCTCTCCCAGCCAACGCTACACCCCTCCTCTTACCCCATTCTACCAACAGCTACTCCTCACCCTACAGGACCAGGCCAGGTGAGCCTCGTTCCTTCCTTTCACCCTGTAGAATGTTGACTATCAGACTACATGTGCCACACTGTCATTTTCCAGTTCCTTTTGTACTGGTCAATCGGCCTTGAAGGCATTTTATGGCCAAAATTCTAGCTGCAGATGTTTACTCTGTAGCCATTTCTCCTGGTCCATATGGCTCATTAAATTTGATCCTTAATGGGTTTCTACTTGGTTGAAAATTAGATCTAGTTGTCCCTCTGCCCTGACCTCCGCTCAACATGAAATCTTCAGCATGGCTTAACTCCTGACCTTCCTGTGGAGAGAGAAAAAGAAAAGGAAGCTTTACCAATGCTACCTCTGATCTGAGTCAATGTTCACGAACAACCCCATGAGATAGATAAGAGTTACGTCCACACTGCAGATGACAAAACTGAGGAGAGGTTCAGTAGCTTGGCACCGTCACAGAGCGAGGGCTGATATTCAAACCCCAGGCCAACCTGACTCATCAGCCCTCATCTCTCGCTGTAGTGTGCTGCCTCTGGGGCTTAGGGAAGTATTATTAACCCTGACTTTCTGAGGCTTGGTTGCTTTTTTGGAATATGTCTCCCCACCAACCTCCATTCGCCAATTAAGTCAATGGCTTGAAAACAACCCATCCTTGAATAGGGAAGTGGGTAAGTCACAAGTGCTCTAGACCAGCGCTATCCAACAAGACTTTCGATGATGGAAATGGCCTGTACCTGTCCTGTCCAATATGGTAACTATTAGCAACATGTGGCTACTGAGCACTGAAGCTGTGGCCGATTCAATCAAGAAACCTGGATTTTTAAGTTTAGTTCATTTTAGTTTTAAATGTAATAACTCATGGGATAGCCATATATGTTAGCACAGTCTGAGACCGCTCCTCCTTGAGCCCTGTGCTATTGGCCCAGTATAGAGCACACACAAGACCCATTGTCTTCTAAGAGCTCCTAAGCACTGCAGGGAGACAAACTACATGCACACAGTTAAACGGTAGAAGACAGAACAAGCTGGAGGAATTAAGAAATAGACTCTTAGAATATAGTTTTATAGAAGGAGACCACTGCCCTTCTGCTGCTGCAGATACAGAGCATCTGCTGGAGAAAGTGCACCAGCTGCCCTCTTGCAGCTCATTTAAAGAAGATGCTATCTTTGTATCTCATGTACTTGGAGTAACTACACCAGAAGGGATTTCTGTACCAGTCAAATGCTTACTGTCTCCCTAAGGTTCAGGACTAAGAATATGCTAATTAGGAACTAAGCCAGTTAAACCTAAATAATCCAATTCTTTGTCTCACCCCATTTTTCTTCATAACCTGAAGTCTGAAAGAAAAAGGAAATAACTATTGAGCAGAGATACTGTCCATTTTTCACTCCCTCTATCACCTTGCAGAACTTCCTCCACAAGTATTTTCAGGGCAATTTCCACTCCTCACCTGCTTTTCAAACCTCTCTTCAGACACCCAAGGTCTTAGTTTTTCCAAATCATCAGTCAAAGGAGAGAGGGGGGAAGAGAGAGAAGTGGGGAAGGAAGGGAGGAGAAGAGGAAGAAAGGAAGGGAAGGCCACTAGGAAGAACCCGTATTAGAAACAGCAGTAAGAGAACAGCAGTTGGTTCTGTGCTCGGCCATCCCCGTTCCCAGCTGGGACTGGACCACAGCTCTGTGTCTTGCATAATTATAAGAAAGTAACTGTTTTGAGATCACTTGAGACTTTCTCAGTACATTGTATGGCCAGCTGTGCATGGACTAAGTTTCACTATCTTTACTTTTGTGTTTTAGGTGACAAACAAGATCAGACAAAATATACTGTTTTCCATGTAACCTCCCAATTAATGTGAACCCACATTAACCTTAATTTTAAATAAAGTTGAACATGCTGGATCCCACTTACCCACTTAGTATAATGTTGGGATTATACTTCAAAAGGAAATAAAGTATTATTTAAATAACAAAAGCATAACAAATTGAGCATTAACATAGATTTACAACCTAATGACACCTGAATCTAGTAAAAAAAAAAAAAACAACAACTCATAAATAAAAGATTTGTGTATAAAATTTCTGGGCGCACTCTCTCCCAGGATCACACCCATGTCTTTATTCCCTCTTAGGTATGCATCTCCTAAATTCTACGAGACCCAATGAGACCTGCAGCCCGAGGAGCAATGGGCAGCAGCAGCTCGTCCCTCACTAACCCCCAAACCTACCTCCAAGACCTCTTTTCTCTGATGTTCCAGTGAGCTAAAACAGCCCCACCTTAGCTCATTTCTTTCCTATAACATCTGTGTTGAGCCAAAGCAGCCCACCTAGGCTCTGTCCTTTTGCTTCTTCTATTCTAGGCCCTGCCTTGTTTCACTGTCTCCAGTTCTAATAAAATGTATTCTCAAAATTGTGTGTGGGGGGGGGATTCTGAAGAGACTTCTGATGCCTGTTGCTGAAGATAGACACACTGCAAGAAACCACAGTCCAACCCTAATTTACCAAACATTGAATTACTCTGACTTCATGAAGGAAAGAAGCACACAGCATTCTCAGTCCTCCATCCTCCTAGCCACATAAGGTGTCTCCAACACCTGGACTCCATGAAAGTAGTACTGCAGTTTTGTGGAGTTCAACTTTAAAAACCATACATCCTTGGAAGGCAAGTGGGGTGAATAGAGCCAAATAAAGAGGTTCTTTTTTTCTTCTTTTTTTTAAATCCTTATCCAAGGATATTTTTCCATTGATTTTTAGAAAGAGTGGAAAGGACAGGGAGAGACAGAGAGAGAAAAACATTGATGTGAAAGAGACACATTGATTGGTTGCCTCCTGCATGCGCCCGACCAGGCTGGGATTGAGCCTGCAACCAATGTACATGCCGTTGACCAGAATCCAAGCCGAAACCCTTCAGTCCACAGGCTGATTCACTGAGCCAACCCAGCTAGGTTCTTGTAGAGGAAGACGGAAAGCAATGGCTTAGCTTCAGAGTGCTGAGGGTCTATATGGCACTCAGGAGCACGGCATGGTCTGCTTAAGTAGGGCAGGCGTAAGTGAGGTCTTACCTGACCTCTTATGGAGAGCACCCTGGGCTAGGCAATTTTATCTCATCCTCACAAACAATCTAGTGTAAATGGACAAGGACCAGAAAAAGATCTTACACAGGATTATCTGCTGCCCAGAACTCACTGCAATCAGAACAAGAAGATATTGTTTCTAGAGGCCTCTCTAAGCACCTGAGATGGTTTTTATTAAACAGAACCTCTCTTTGTAATGGGATTTTACTTAGTTAAACCTTTCTGAACAGAAATTTGGGGAAAAAATAGACCTCATTTAGAAAAGCATCCTAAATATGAACATCCCAATGGAAAAACCGGGGGTTAAACTATTGGAAAAGATAGATACACTTGAATGAGGCCACAGTAATCCTTCTTCTCCTTGGAGGATACATTCCAAGACCCCCAGTGGATCCTGAAACTACAGATGGCACCAAACCCTAATCCATAAATTCAACTACCAAAGAAATGGAGCCATTCCTTTAATGAGGTAAATAAGGAAAGGAGAGTTTCAAATACTTACATAATCCAACAGGGTATTCTCTACTTATTAAACATATCAAAACAAGGTCTGATCACTTAAAGAGCAATTTAATGAAATACTTGGTCCTGGACCAGATTCTATACCAGGAGAAAAAAAAAAATGTATGCTATCTATGAAGCCTTCACTGGACTGACTGAGAATATCAGAATATGGATGGTAAGTTACAATATTATATTCATGTTACATTTTTTGAGGTTGAAAACTACTATTTTTCTTAAAGAGAATATCCTATTGTTTGGAAATACGCACTGAAGTTTGTAGGCACAAAGGGCCAGGATATAGTACAGAAACATTTTCTGGATGTACACATGTGTGTGTATACACAAAATATTGCATATTATATGTTATATTATATAATAAACTATTCTGTATTATACATATTTTATAATTTATAAAATCTATTTTTAATATAAAGAGAGCACATAATGCAAAAGGGCAAAATATTAACAATAGGGTGACCTGGGCATGGGTATACAGGTATTCTTTGTACTACTCTTGCAATTTTTCCATAAATTTGAAATTACGTCCAAATAAAAAGAATTTTATTAAAAAACAGGGGAGGATTGAAGCTTTCCTTCCCCACCTGGGTTGCCAGCAAGGGGTAGTCTCCTTCAAGTCAGGGCAGGCTCTGTCCCCAGGAGGGGGTTTGCCTCAGTTTGATTTTCCCTTGATTTGCTCATTCACACAAATTAGCAAAGGGAAGCAAAATAAGTTACTATTGTTGTTTTTTTCACTTTCTCTAATTTCTGATTATAAAAGTAGTATATGCTTATTTTAGAAAATTTGGGGAAAGGAAAACTAACAAAGAAGAAAAAAAGATCTGCACATTAATTTCATCAAACTTAAAGAACATCACTGTCATTCTAGCCTATTTTCTTTCAGTCTGTATTTCATCGCTTTAAGGGAACTGGGATTGTGTTATATGAATTGTGTAGTCTGGGTTGTTTTTTCTTTTCTTTAACCTACTGTAGTTTTCCTGTCATCAGTCAAAAAATTCATAAAATCTTCAATGTCAATACATTTCATATTACAGATAAGCCATCATTTACTTAAGTCATTTCCTTAAAACTGTCCTTTTGTTTCCAATTTCAACTTATTATACATAATGCTTAGTTAAAAGTTTAAGATCTTTTTGCTTAAATCTTTTTTTTCTTTTTTCTTTTTTTAATATTTCTGGTTAAAATAGATTAATGAAAATGGAACTGCTGGAACAAAAGGCATAAACAGAGTTTTAAGACTCAATACAAAAGGCCAAACTGCTTTTTTTAGAAAATTAAGCTACCTTTAAGGGGCAAAAAGGCACCTGACTAGAATTATCAAAATTACAGGCTGAAATCTCATTTTAGGATTTACAGAAAGGGAAATTACTGCCACCGTCTGAAAACTGCCTTCTCACCTCAAACAGCTCCTGGGACAACTTCTGTAAGCTATTTCTGGCCTTCAAAAAAGGAAAAACAAATATTCCAGCCTGTGTCAACACACACCTCTACTACTCTGTAGAAGATGGGAAACCCAGCCTCAAATGCTCACCAACATATTAAGCTCTGAGTGTCTGTAATCTAAAAAGCTCTTCCTATCCTGGTAGAATGGGATCCTAAAAATAGGAGGAGAAAAGTACATGGGCAAAACGTAGAGAGATCTAGAAGCAAGGTTGAGGTTCTAAAAGACAAATGTAGGACAAGTTCTTTTTCCTTTTCTTAGCAGCCCGGTAGTGAAAAAAAAGTGAGAGCCCCACTAGTCCGGAGTCATGGAGTCAGTCCCATCTGTCCTGAACAAACAACCAGCCTGGGTCAAGTATGCAGCCAAACCCTAACTGGTTTGACTCAGTTGATAGAGCGTCTACCTGCAGACTCAAGGGTCCCAGATTCGATTTTGGTCAAAATATACCTTGAAGGATGCCCCGGACCAAACCAGAGATGGTCAGACCTGCATCACCACCATTTGTCCACCATCTAGAACTGAAATATCATTGCTGACATCTACACACAAGGAACTGTTTGACATTGAAATTGGGACTCAAAAGAACTGTTGGCCCAGAAAGAAACTCACTACAGACTGATTCATTTGCCTCTCAGCATAACCATTATGGCTGGTCTCATTCTCGGTTCTTACAAGTGTATTTCTTATAGCACATGATGTCACACATCTAGGGGAAATAATGAGCAACATAAACTGATGAACAAAAACAGACCCAGAGACAGGGAAGCATCGATCAGACTCTCAAACCTCAGAGGGATGGTAGGGAAGGGTGGGGGAAAGGGGGAGAGAGCAACCAAAGGACTTGTATGCATGCATATGGGCCTAGCCAGCGGTCACAGACAACAGGAGGGTGGGAGCATATGTGGGGAGGGGTTTAGAGTGGGAATGGGGAAATGAGGACAATTGTGATACCATAATAAATAAATAAATAAATAAATAAATAAATAAGGATGCAGCCAAACCTCTCTGAACTCAGTCTCCTCCCATGTTCAATGGCAAGGCTGAACAAAGTCCCTAAACGTCCCTCTCACATCTCTCATTCTGCGACATGCCCCTTTAAATGTGCCAGGGGAGAAAAGGGCTGAGTGGTTTATTCTCTCTGAACACAGTGCATCAAATGCTGACCACCTCATTTCTCATAGCACACCTGGATCAAATAGCACGAGGTGTACAAAAGGCATTCCAGAAGCATAGCACTCCCCACTCCTCCAGACCACAGGGACTCCGGGAAGAGAGGCAAGGAGAAGAAAAGAAAGCTCACCGTGGCCATTGCAGTAGTAGATCCATTTCTCCCGGGTCTGGGTTGGGGCAATGGATTTCTTCAGCCCCGCCTTTTCCACAATGGCGCTGGGATCCTGCCGGGGCCCCTTTTTTAGAGTCCTTGAGCTTTTCCGGATACTGCACACCACTATCACCACAAGCACCAGCAGCAGGAAAAGCACTATCATCCAGGGAAGATGTTCATTAATGTCAAAATGCTTGTGCGGGTTCTGTCTGGGATGACCCCTCTTGATGCCTTTGATGGGCGTGCTGGACTTCTCGCCCCCCGTGGCCTCCATGGGTGGCAGCAGCTTCAGGATGTGTCTGTGGTGGGAGCCTTGCTGGTGGTCCACGACCTGGAGGTTTGGGAGGGTCTTGTTCACACCTTCCTCCCACCTTGTGTTGTTGGGGACTGTCTCTTCGTGGAAGCCACTCAGTTCCTTTGGTCTAACAGAGGCAGAGAAGTTGAATTCTGTTGAGTTCATGCCTAGAAAAAAAAAAAAAAAATGAGTAAAGAAGGGAGGTGAGTTTTTCTATATTTGGGGTTCTACATATTCCGTCCTCTTCCTGCTTATCTCCAAACCAGGCAGATAATTAAAGAAGAGATGACCTTTGGCATTTAAGAATGAGTTGTATTGCACGTTTTCATAAAGATCTTAAAAGCATCTTTACGTGGAAGGTAAAAATGAAAAATAACAGCTAAATTCATTTACTTCCTCTTGCCATAACCAAGGACATTCTCAGGGATCCAACATTTGGCCTTCACAGCTGCGACTCCTGTGTTTCACACCCTGAGCTGACACATACATATATTCAGAGCTTTAGTCGACTCTCAACTGTTCTGACTATTCAGAGAACTAGTTCAAATTTAATCCCTTTGTCCTTTAATTCCTTTTTACCTCATCTCCCAACTCTTGATTATGTCATAATGCAATTGTAAATACGAGGATATGACTAAGGTAAGAAAAGAGCTCAAACTCAAATCCAAGTTTGATCAGTGAAAGGAAGTTTTGGTGAGATAGGTCAGTGAGTAAAATAAGGCAGGACTTCCTTAGTACCTTCTATGAACGTATTTCTCAATCACTGGCATGGGCATGGCCAGGTTAGTGAACTTCTTTAAGAGAAGCTTCCACAAGTTGTCTCTATTAACGAGTTATGAGAGCCAGAGATTTTGAGTCCCGAGAAATAGGACCTGTCCTGTATCAGACCCTGAGAAAACCTGGTCAGGTCATATGAGTCCATTTCTTTCTTTCAAAATGGCAGCTGTAAGGCCCTCCTCACAAGGTTATGATCAAGGTCAAGTACCATCGCACCTGAGGACACTAGGAAGCACAAGTCAAGCGGGCTATCATCTCAATGAAAATTAAATTCAGTCAAAAAGGATTGGAGAATAAAGACTAAATTTTATAGTCTGCCCGAGATTCTAAAGGAATTCTGAGAAAAATAGTGATACCCCATGAAGAAGATCAAGTTGGAGTCATTTGAAAAAAAATACACATTATTTTCCAGATGTGAATGCTAGCTAGTTACCTCTGGTGTAATACACATTTGCTTGTTTCCTGAAGCTTCTAACTTATTTTCCCCTCCTTGGATCCAACACTCGTCCCTCCCCTCCACATGCCATGGTATTTTCTTCCCTTCTCCCTCCTTCTTACCTCTGGCTGTATCAACCCAGGATTGACTGGGTTGGAAAACTTCATTGGAGAGAGACCTTAAATATCTAAATCACTCACTTACTAGTACTTGAGGAGTTTGAAACCAAGGCCAGAAGAAGTTCAGTGACATACATAAGGCCACATGCTGTCCTTGTTTTACTAGGCTCTTATTTGCTAGCCTGATGTGACCTAGTTTTTAGATATCCGATCCCCTTAAGTGCAACCTTCTGAGTCTAAATGTTTCTAAAAGATCCCAAAGAAGCTAGATTTAATTAGCCACAAATGCAAGCCACTTCATCAAGGGATATACGAAATGGTGAAACCATTCTTGGCACAAGCCCATTATTGCCAGTACCTTCACTGGGCTCAGAGCCCTTCTCAAATAAATAACGCAGGAGGTTAAGTTACCTTGGGAAACATACGTGGAGGAAGGGACTTCATGAGATTCCATGTGCTCAAGGCGTGAAAAGATGGCTGGGCCAGGGGAAGGCGAGGTTGTACTGGAGAAGGTCGGGGGTGTGCCACAGACGTTGTCTGCCACCTTGGTGCCTGGCTTGATCACCACCAGGTTCTGAGCCAGACAGTCTGTGTATGCTTTGCATTTCATCACACTAGAAGGCACATCAGAGAAGGTACCCCGAGCACACTGCTTACACCGCACGTCCTCGGTCTCTGTCCCTTTCTTCCGCACACCCCAGCCCACAGGACACACCGTGTGGGGAGCGCAGGTAGCATTGAACTGGAACATGCCAGGTGGGCAAGTGCATTCTCGGTCAGTCAAGGCAGCACAAGGTAATTTCTCAATCATTGGCCAGGGGCATGGCTGGCTACAGTCATGGCATTTCTCTATGCCATTCTCATGC
This sequence comes from Pipistrellus kuhlii, assembly GCF_014108245.1. Taxonomy (NCBI): domain Eukaryota; kingdom Metazoa; phylum Chordata; class Mammalia; order Chiroptera; family Vespertilionidae; genus Pipistrellus; species Pipistrellus kuhlii. Next base: position 70,353,710 of record NW_023425551.1, on the reverse strand, counting down.
CTGGTAAAGGTCCCCCTGGGGCAGCTGCTGCAGACGCGCAGGCTCGTGTTGGTACAGTGCTCAGACACATAGGTTCCTGCCGGACACTTGTCGCAGGTTAGCACCTGGCCGGTGGCGCGGTCAACGTGGTGATATTTGCCAATGAGACTTGAGTCCTTCTGTTCCGGCTGAGCAGAGGTGGTGCTGAGGAATCCAAGCTGAAAGAAATAAAACGGGGCAGGGGGAGGAACAAAAACCACGAAGGTGTTATAAAGGAACTGAGAATAAAAGATGGAACAATCCCACCACCACCATTATCACTCCTAGTAAAGATCTGATGGGTACAGTAGCCTCCTAAAAGCAGGCTGCTACAGAACAGAGAGAGAGAAAGAAAGATGCCAATTCTCCACCAGCACCTGACCTTCTAGCTGGGAAGCTTTGGTTTCCTTGTCTGACTTTTGCCTCAGCTTCCTTTTCTTCCATGTGTAAAATGAAGCTGACAGCACCTCTCAATTACAAAAATCCACTGAGAATATGGACATAAAAGCACTCTGTAGCTTGTATTAAAAATGCCATATAGCTCTAGCCGGTTTGGCTCAGTGGATAAAAGGGTCGGCCTGTGGACGAAAGGGTCACAGGTTCGATTTCAGTCAAGGGCATGTTACTCAGTTGTTCCTCAGTTGCAGGCTCCTCCTCGCCCAGGCCCTGGTCAGGGCATGGGCAGGAGGCAACCAATCGATGTGTTTCTCTCACATCAATATTTCTCTCTCTTTCCCTCTCTCTCTAAAAATCAATGGGAAAATATCCTCCGGTGAGGATTTAAAATAAATAAAGAAGTAAATACCTAGCAGGTGTGGCTCAGGTGATTGGAGCATTGTCCCATACACTGAACCAAAAGTATCAACCTTACAGTGCTTTACCCTGCCCCCAAGCTGCCTTCAGTTAAATGAAAATATTGAAAACAAAATTTCAGTTTAAAAGAATATATTCATCTTTTCTTTCATCTGACACACACACACACACACCCAACAAAGGATAGTAGTTGATTGTTTTGGTAAGAGTTTTAACTTCATCTTGGTCTCTGGAGAAAAGTAACCTGCTTGATAATAAATTCTGTAGTAGCATCCCTTTGTACTTCTGGCTTTTTTTTCTCTCTCTCCTTGTTTTTGCAAAATCAGCCCAGACACCCTCTTCTAAACATAGTAGATGCATCAGACTGAGGAAAGAAAACTCATTACTATCGTGTGGATCCCCAGTGCCACCTGCCAAGTACATGAAGACAAATCTTGTCCCATCTCCCCAACGATAAGAATCCCAACCCAAGAGGTTGCAAAAGAGGCTCTGCTCTGTACGTCTCCACGTTCCTTCCTATCTAGTTTCTCAGTGCAAAAACCACACTAGAGAACTGCAGCATTCAGAAAGTTGGAAAGATGTAAACACGCTTCTAAATCTACAGGAAGGGATGCCACTACTAGGTTCTGCATTAGTCCCCTGATTACTGAGTTACTGGAAGTCCCTCGAGCAGGATTCAGAGCAAACCTCCAAATCTCACTGCACCCACACGCTTCTCCACTCATGCAGTAGATTTTCCAGTTCTTTGTTCATTTAAAATAACTGATCAAGTTTCTAATTCAACAAAACTCGGGGCTCTTTAAACTGCACCCTACTAGGTAACCCACTTAAGATGATGTGGCTCTAAAAGACGACCATGCTACAAGAGGCAATTCCAGCTCCCACAAATAGATTGAACAGAAAACAGGCCTTGCAGCCTCACCTGGGCTGAACACCAGACCTGAACCTTGTGCACAAATTCAGTGCTGTAAGTGCACTGGACAAATATTTCTTGAAGATCTACCATGTGTGTACAAGGACCTTTCACACTCTATCCCAGGCTTTACAGTGTTTACCTTCTAAAGGAAGACAGACGGAAACAACTAATTACAATACATCAGTAATGACATAATTAGATTGAGATTACTGCCGAGAAGAAGAAATAGAGTCCAATGAGAAGGGGTTTGACAGGCACTTTGTGGCTCAGAGATACTAGAGAAATGTTTTGGGGTGTTTCCGGAGGATGGAAACAGAACTTAAGTCTGAACAGGGGAGAGGTGGGGGATTTGGCAGAGAGAGTCTCTGAGCAGAAGTCTGAAGCAGAGAAGGTCAGCTCAGGAACTAAAAAGCTCATGTGGCTCTACTTCCAGATGCAACACGGGGGCCATAGTTAAACTCGGAGTGGCTCCACAGTTTGATTCTAACCCAAAATGCAATGAGAAGTCACTGTCTGTTTATACTGGAGGTTGGCGACAGAGGCATATAATCACACTTGTGAATAAAAATTTTAAAAAAGTTATCTGGTTGCAAAGAGGACAGAGAAAATGGTGTGGGCAGAGCCCAGATGAGAAAATCCACTGAGAAGGTGAAAGCCACGGGGAAGGGGGGGGGGTTTGACGTGGACTGGGGTGGAAGTCGTGGAAAGAGAAGGGAACAGACGTGAGAGGTCAGATCAGCTGGATGTGGGGAACAGTTGCCTATGGAAGAAGAAAGAGGAAAACCCCAATGGTTTCCAAATTGGACTCCAGATCACACAATTCCAAACACTTTTCTCAGGGCTGCCCCTGGGTCTGGAGGGGGAGTGGGGGCAAGGACAGAAGGGTAGGACTCTAAGTCCCCCCCTTCAACACCCCTTTACCTCTGTTCCAATAATGCAGCTCGACCTACCAATTTGCTAACGATTTCCAAGTAAGAATTCCTTTGAAGGAAGGTTCACTCCCCCTGCACTAGAGGGACCTCTAAGAGCTCTTCCAATCCCAAAGTTTAACAGTTAAACCATGTGAGCTACAAAGCTGGAGAAACGGTTCCCGGGGCTGAAACCCAGCTGAGAGGAACAGGTGGCAATGTCCTTTTCTCTTAAGAGACACTGGGGAAAGTTATTTTCCTAAGGCCTCAGCAGCAGACCAGTTATCTAAAACCGGAGCTTTTCCCACTAGCCTGGTGGCAACCCTCTGGTTTCCAAGAAAATCAAAATAATGTAAAAAAACATTCCCAAAGGCAATTTAAAGGGCGAAGCATTGGGTAGTGGGGAGGAGGGGGATCAAGTTCAAAAACAATACTAAAGAATGTTCCCTATAAAATGTAAACACAATCTAGGTGAAAAGCCACTGTTGGGGGAAACACTGGAGCCGGGAGACACCGTCACGGGAAAGTGAACACCCACGGTTGGGTTCTGCCTGGTCAACAGAGTTCATTCTCTCACTTTGCAGGAGCAGGGAGACTGATTTAGAGGTTCCCCAAAGCCCAGGCCTCCAGTGCAGCATCAAAATGACCTAGGAAGCAGCTTTTGCAAAAATTCACAGCCTCAGTGCCATCACCTGAGATCATGTGGGCCAGGAATGTGTTTTGTCTTTAAGCTTGCCAAGGGATTCTGATCCAACTTTTGCAACCCCCTGAACCAAGGGCCGAACACTCTGATTTGAATTTCCTCTGATTCTGAGAAACACTTTGGAAACAGCCCGAGTTCACTATGAGAGCCCCTCCCTTCTTCTCCTCTTTCCTAACCTGGCCCGTTCCCTTGCTTAAATATTATTCTTACTTCATCATTATTTTCATGATAAGCATTCTCATAATCATTCTAACAACTACAAAATGGAATAAAATGTTTAAGTATCCGTTCATATCCACCCATCCCTAGAGAAGCTCGCTGTTAAGTTTGGCGCACACCTTTCCAGACCCTTCGTGAGCATTTACACACAACACATGCATCCGTACTTGAACCTGGCTGCTTCAGTTTCACCTAAAGGAGACACGCCATACAGAGTGCACTGTGATTTGATTTTGTCATTCTTCTCACACTGCATCACTGAACTCGCTCCATGTCAGAACATACAGACTGCTTCATTCTTTAGAATGATCAAGTTCTCTTCGGCAGCGTGCATCTGGTTTCTTTTAGAGGTACTTCCTACTGAATATGTCACACATAGATTGCCTCTTACTCCTTGTCAGTGTATGCACACATTTTCTGTATTCTGTATTCCCCTCCTTCACTTCCCACTCCCCAGCCATTTCTCTTTTCTCCTTCCTTCCCTTTCTTCCTTCCTTCCTTTCCTTCCTTCCTTTCCTTCCTTTTCCCTTCCTCTCTCTCTCTCTCTCTCTCTCTCTCTCTCTCTCTCTCTCTCTCTTTCTTTCTTTCTACAAATGACAGCGATAGCCACCTTGCTCTCAGGCTCTTAAGAACCACTTTGGTTCAGGGACAAAAGAAGGCTCTGTACACCCATAACTTGGAACCTTCATTCTTCCTCCTCCCTACTAATATGACTTAGTATTAATATGATATAGAATTAACATTATACCATATATGTTTTTCAGCCTGTGGGAGGCCCAGATCTAAAGCAGAAAGAATCGCTGGGCAAAGCTGTAGAAGACAGAAGACTAAGATCAGTTAGACCTGGTTCTTGTCCAGACCCTGCCCTTAGGTCAGTTAGACCCGGTTTTACTTGCTTGTAAAATTAGCAGGTTGGACTAAGTCAACTCCAGCCTCCGAGGTGTCAGCGATTGTCAGGTTCCACATTCTCCATGAAGCCGTGACATTTCCTAGTCACCCAGATCCCAAGCAGATGAGCAAACTTTTCACCCCATTTCCTGTTTCTGTTTGTCATTTAGGTGCCTAATTACATACTGTCTTGTCCTGTTTGCTGATGGCCTCGTAAGTGTATGTATTTATCTTCCCATAATGATTACAAGCAGCTTGAGGCCAGGGACAACCACGGAGATGGCATTTCCTCCCTTGCTCAACCACCTCAAAATGAGGATCACCAAAATGATAAAGAAAGCATCCTCCGAGCCAAGGGTCAGCAAACTGAATCCCGCACACCACTTACAAGTTTTATTGGAACCCAGACAGTCATTTGGCCATTGCACATGGCTGCTTTCACGCTACCATGGCAGGGCTGGAGAACTGCAATAGAGACTATATGGCCCGCAAACTCAGAATATTTACTACCTGACCTCTTTAGGAAAAAAGTCTGCTGAGACTTCACTAATGGGTCAAAAGAAATGTCTAAAAATGCAGGGACAGGAGTCTTAGGCTTCTTTTAGAGTCTAGAAATGATTCTGAGCTTCTGATTGCCATTCGATACCCACTCTATCTGATATTTTCATCCCCTGCTTAAAACTCTCAATGGCTTTCCACAGTACATGACTTAGAAATGCAGTATCTTTTACAGAGATAGGACATCCTTTGAAAGGCCATCCTTGCCCTCCTCTCCATCAACTTAAGCTAGGGCTCACTGCCTCCCCTCATTCTGCGTTCCCCTACATGACTACCATAATTTTGTAGTGAGGGATTTTTCCATTTGTGGTACCTTCCCCTCTGAGCCACAAGCTCCAGGAGGACAAGGATAGTGTCTATTTGACATGTGGATGCAACAAGTACCCAGTTCATGGTTTACCTGACAAGTGTTTGTGGGCTAGATGAAGGAATGGACTCACAGACCATGAATAACTAGAAGCAGTGGAGAAACTGCGAGAAACGCAAAAAGCCTCCACCATGTACTCACAAAAACTCAAGAGGTAAAGTCATCTGGCACTCAGTAAGGGCAGATGGTTTCGCCTCCAAAGATCCGGAGGATATCGCTCTGTTTGCACAGAATCACAACTGGCTCAAAAGCCATTATGCTCATCATGGTACTTAAGATGACAAGCAAATGTAATGAAGAATTTAAAACATACCCCCTCAAAAAAAAAAAAAAAAAAAAAAAGCATTATACTAATTTGATGCTTAAAATTATAAGCAGGATCATGAGATTGTTTTCCAGAAGTTACTGATGTTCTCTCCTACTTTTAACTTTGGTTATTTGGTTCTTTTATTCACAGATAAAAGAACATACTTCACCAACCATAACAGATAAATGAGCAAATATCAGTGTACCATCCCAAACTGTATGGGATATGGGAACACTATAAATATGTATTGAGTAGATTAAAAACTAACAAAGCAAATTTCAAAGGAGGGAAGAGGTAGCTCTGAAATGACAAGGCATACATACTTCCAGGGTCTTCACTCTCACTATAGTGACCCACACACAACACACCTGTCGCTTCTACTTGACGGCACAGAGATGGATCTGACTAAAGACAAGACACACCCACATATACTAATACATGTTAGAACATGGGTGCCAACTTATCTTTACCAATTCTTATCCCATGACTTCATCCTTCAGACAAATGGGGAAATTTTTCCTTGCAGTGTACAAGAATAACATACTTATGTCATTCTTGTTCCCTATCAAATTGCAGTCATTTTTAACGAAAAAAAAACACAAACTGAAAGCAGTGATAAACTTTTGTCTATTCATAATGGACAAGCGGGAAGACTTTGAGTTTAACATAGAAAAAATTTTAATGCTGCATAAAACTAGTATTTTAAGAAAAAAATCCCAGTTATTGTGGATATTATCACAAAGATAAAGCAACCAAGACCTATTCCAGAGATGGTGACTGTAAAACATGCTACTACCAGATGATCAAAAGGCAGAAAAGCCAGGCAGAGCTAGGCACTCCCAGAATTTCTGACCATTTTATTTTGAGCATCACATTAAATTCGTAATAGCAAGGCACTGACGGTTGGGGCTTCTCTAGATTTGAAGGGAGAGAAAGAACGGATGAAGAGGAAAGCACCAAGGGCAGAGCTTCCGCAAAGCACACAGACAGATGTGCTCCCAGGAATGCTATATCAATTGGATTGGCTCTTGCATTTATTCCCTACTATCTGTTCTGATGTAAAAGTCTTCTGTTGCTAGGGCAAAGGCAGGGACTGTTGTTAAAGCTACAAATACAGACAAAGCCAAAGCTAGAAAGTGCTGACTTTAGGACTGGAAGGAGGCAAGCTTAGGGGAACAGGGGAAAGGAAAAAAAAAAAGGGCAGGGCTTCACCCAGATGCTGTCTTGCCTGGAACCTGCAATGCAGAGGAGGGAGCACTCAGCATTCCATCCATGGACCACAGACCTTCATCTCCGTCCGTGCCCCCCCCCTCCCCCCGCTGCAACTGACATTCCTACAGAATAAGACGCTCATCTACATGCAAAAGCCATTTTGTCAACAAGACAATGGTAAAGGTTTAGGCGAAACTCTCTTCTGTGCTTGCTACGAATTTATAGAATCCTTACACAAACCAAGGCAATCCTTACACAAACTAAGGACACCAGCCAGGACAGCAATTCCAGCATGAATGTATAAACAAAACCCATTTTAGCCTGGTGTGTGCTAAGCAGGCCCATTCTCCCAGGTCCTGGCTGGGGGGTCTGGGCAAGGGGCTCAGCCTCTGCCTTCTTCCTCATTAGTATGATGAAGATACTAGTAACACCTACTCCCTTAGGATGGTTTTCAGAATTCATTGTTACTACAGGAAAAGCAGAGAGGACAAAGAGCAATGCAAGTAAGTACGATGTAATGTTAATTATTTTAATTATCACTCCTTCTATTTATCATTTCACCATATTTTCACTTCATTCTCTTGGGATTAGACAATCTTTTTAAATGCCCCAATTAAAATGCAAATATTCACTTCCTGAGAAATGTATCAAAGACTCCAGACTTGAAAAGTTCATATGCCTTACGGGGCTTGGAGCATACTACAAAACAAAAAAAATACAGATTGTACAACGAGGCAAAAGACAAACCTGGGGTCATTTCAAAACATATTTAAAATATAAACTTGGGCCGAAACCGGTTTGGCTCAGTGGTAGAGCGTCGGTCTGCGGACTGAAAGGTCCCGGGTTCGATTCCGGTCAGGGACATGTACGTTGGTTATGGGCACATCCCCGGTAGGGGGTGTGCAAGAGGCAGCTGGTGGATGTTTCTCTCTCATCGACGTTTCTAGCTCTCTATCTCTCTCCCTTCTTCTCTGTAAAAAAATCAATAAAATATATTTTTAAAAATAAGTAAATATATAAACTTGGGCTCTGGCCAGCATGCTCAGTGGTTAGAGCGTAGGCCTGCACAATTGAGGGTCTGGGATTTGAAGATGCTCTTCTTTTAAAAACAAAATAAAAAACAAATGTTTTTGTTTTTGTTTTTGTTTTATTTCAGAGAGGAAGGAAGAGGGTGGGAGAGATAGAAACAACAATAATGAGAGAAAATCACTACTGATCAGTTCCCTCCTGCATGCCCCCTGCCCCCTACTGGGGATCGAGCCCACAACCCGGGCATGTGCTCCTGACTGAAATCAAACCCAGGACCCTTCAGTCCTCAGGCGGAGGCTCTATCCACTGAACCAAACCAACCAGGGCAAGGTTGCTCTTCTTTTGATCTCCATCCCCAACAGGGGGTCCTTGGGAGGCAATCAATCAAAGTCTCTCTCTTCTTCCTCCCTTCCATCTCAAAAAAAAAAAAAAAATCAATGGAAAAAGTATCCTCAGATGACTATTAGCCTAATAAAATATATAAATTTAGTATATCTAGTAAATGAGAGAACACACGTGAGGAGAGAGGATTTACTATTAATAAATACACCTTAGACAAATGGGGCAGAATTTCAGTAAGCATTTTCCAAAGAGTGAGTTTCTTTGATCCAGTCCCACAAGATGTTAATGATTCTGGAGTCTAAAACATGGGTGAGCAAGCGCCAGCCAGCTGCCTACATTTTTATAGCCCAGAAACTGAAAATGCTGTTTACATTTTAAATAGTTGGGGGTTGGGAGAGGGATCAAAAGAAGAACAATATTTTTGTGACACAAGAAAATTACTTGAAATTCAAATTTCAGTGTCCATCAATTTAGTTTTATTGGAACACAGCCATGCCCATTCTCTTAGGGATGGCTTAGGCTGCTTCAAAGTACTATAGAAGCAGAGTTGAGCAGCTGCCACACAAATAGAATGGATCTAAGGATATTAACCTAATTTGGTGTTATTAAATATAATATTCAAATTAGAATGTAAAAGTATATGGCATGCACAGATAATAAAAAGTTATAACTGAAAATGTCAACAATTAATGCAAATGAGGTTAACATAAATTTCACTCAATAGTTGGGACAGCTTGGCAGGCGTGGCTCAGGGGTTCAGGGTGGATCTATGAACCGGGAGGTCACAGTTTGATTCCTGGTCAGGGCACGTGCTGGAGTTGCCAGCTCGATCCCCAATGCTGGGTGTGCAGAAGGCAGCAGATCAATAATTCTCTCTCATCACTGATGTTTCTATCTCCCCCCCGCCTTTCCTCTCTGAAATCAATAAAAGTATGTTTTAAAAATATAATGGGAACAGAGGGCAACGTGAGTGAAGGTAATTACCACGTGGATAAATTACAACATCCCTCGAAACTACTAGAATGCAAAATTTGTGCAGCATAACTAAATTAAAGTAATAAGCTCCAATGCTGGCAGGCTTGTGGGGTAAAAGGCACATTAATAGCTTGTGGGTGGCACTTTCATCCAGTCTTTCCAAAGAAGATCTGGACATATTCAGCAAGAACCATAAAGCTGTTTATCACTGTTTCCTGTGATCCAGTAATTCCACTTTGGGGACTACACCTCACATACCCCTCACCTTTGGGAACAGCCCAAAGAGAAAAAGCAATTGGTTTGCACCCAGACAGCTCATTAGTGCTGCTTGCTTGCAGCAGGAGCAATGATAGCAATCCAAGCGTCCAACAAGGAGGATGGCTCAACACACTGCCAACCGGATAGGCGGCCATTAGAAACCGTAGGCATGAAGGCTAGAACTGACACGATCATGGGTACCTCGAACTTACTAACACCCATCCAAACTCTGGATTCCCCAATCCCACCCACTCCTCCCCCAGTCTTTCCCTTCAAAGTAATCAGACCACCACAGACTCAACTAAATGACTGCTTTTCTTCAACCCCTCCTGCCCCATATATCACCATCAGTAAACTCTCCCCAAAATCTTTGACATCTACCTATTGGTCCCCATCTTCACTGACACCAACCCAGAACCGTCATCTCTCCCCTGCACAGCAAAAGATTCCAACCCCTCTTTTGCTTCTATGCTTCCATAAGCCATTCTCCACGGAGATGCCAGAGTGGTCCTTAAAAAAAAAATCTACCAGTCATTCAAGCCACATTGTAACTCTGCTTCCCATTGTACTGTGAGTAATAACCTGACACGTTCACACTTTAAAAAGGTCTTGTATGATCTGACCCAACTACTTCCACCTCAATCCAGGTGCCCTTTGCCCCTATTTGCTGAGCACCAACCACATCTGCCTTCTTTCTATTCTTTGAACATGCAGACTCTTTCTTACCTCTGGGCCATTCCACAACCTGTTCCCTCTTTCCGACATATTCTTCCTTCTGTTCTTGAAGGCTTGCCCTTTTTTTATCTTCCCTGATAAACTATGAACTCCAAGAGGGAAGGACCATAAATAGCCTTTTACTATCACATACCCAGAGTCTAGCATTGTGACATTTAACAGAAGCACCATAAAACCATTTGTTAAATATATGGAAACTAGAAATATATCTCTGTAAGATAACCAAAAATAGCTACACAAGCAAATATATACACATTAGTTTTAGATAAACATAAATGAAAAAAAGCAAAACACAAGCAAATACATGCACATTAGTTTTAATTATATGGAAATGTTTGTACAGTCAGAGAACAGAAATGAATTGGGAAGATGCATAAGGAGAATTCAATCCATACCCGATCTTCTAATATGCTTTGTAGCTCTCAGTATGGTTCAAGCTCAAACTGCCCTCTAACTTGTCTAGAATGAGTTTTTGTTCTTGTTTTATTTTGATATATCTCCATTGACTTTTAGAGAGAGTGGAAGAGACAGGTAGAGACAGAGAGAAACACGGATGTGAGAGAGACACATAGACTGGTTGCCTCCCACATGAGCCTGGACCAGAGCCAGAAATTAAGTCTGCAACTGGGGTACGAGTTACTTGCCTTTGACCAGAATGAGCTTGGGACTCTTCAGTCCATGGGCAGACACTCCATCCACTAAGCCAAACGGGCTAGGGCTAGAATGAAGTTAGTTTAGAGCAAGATCCTTCTGGAATTCATTCACCATTTATTGCTTAACTACTAGGTGTCATGGCACTGAACCAGAAACACAAAGATGAATAGCACATTGTCGTCTTTGAGAAGCTGAAATGGAATCACAGCCTTGGCCCTGAGCACTCCGAATGAGGCAAGCAGCACACCCAAACCCGGTCTGTTTCTGGTATTTTTCCTGGAGCCAGTTTTAACACAAGATTTAAACCCAACGGAGAGAGAGAAGCCCTGGACTTCTAGAATTAAGGGAAGAGCAAGGAATGACTAATAACCAGTTAAATCATTCTGGAAGCCTGTCCCCATTTGCCTTTGAAGCTTTTTCCCCTTTCTCAACCCTCCCGCCTCTCCGAATCCTGATCAAACAAACTCACCTGGCCATACTGAAAGTGAAATCACTTAATGGTCTGGTCTCAAAGGTTCTTTGGGAGACCAGAATTCCAACCTCTTTCCCAGAATTGGCGATCAAATTTCCTCTTACCCTTTGCCTTTAGTCTACTCAGTATCTGCAATCTATGAAGAGATATGCTTAAAAGCTTGCTATAGGAGCTTTACCAGGGAAGTCTGATAAACCTCCCACCATCACAGAGTTTCTCAGAGACCCAAGTAGTTAACAAAGGAAATGCTAACAACCGGTGATGCCAACTCAAGCACTAATCCTATACAAATAACCAGGTTGGCAGCAGAGGAAGCCTAAAAGGTCTTCCATTTCTCAGGAGAAGTGAGTAGAAACCACACGGCTAAGCAGAACCCGTGTCACACTGTTACTCACTAAGCAAATATTTGTCAAAATGACCCAAGAAGCAGGCAAGCAAAGTAGCCATTCCCTATTTATAACGTTGCAGTCGGCAAGCGTATCTTTCCACCTTACCGTGGCACCACTGCCCGTCACAGTCACACCATAGGAAAATGCTTGCCAATGACTCCACGCCCTCCCCTTGCAACCCACACACACAGGTTGCTCATGCTTTCCAATGGGCGGTTTGGGCTAAACCTCCAAGGGCCATCCTAGGGCAGGCGTGCTCTTTGGATGGCGAGAGAATGTTCAACTCTCGAGTAAAACCGTCCTCTTCACAGAAAACAAAATTCCAGTAAATTAAGGTTACTCATCCCCCTACCCGCAACTTGGCAGAAACGACAGCGTGTATGCCGCCACCGTGGCCTAGATTTGAGTCCTCTGCTCAGCAGTCGCCAGCTGCTTCACTATAACCTCTCTTGCATCTCATTCCTTCTGTGTAAAAGGGGGCTGATAATCTACCCCACGGATGTGTAAGATTAACTGAGGTCGTTTTTATCAGCATCCGTGATGATTAACATGAGCAGCCCCCATATCCCTCCCCTCTGAGTTCTCAGCGCTAACGCCCTCCTGAATCCACGGCTGCTCTCTTTTGATCCCAGGACTCATGGCCTCACTCCTCTCTCCTAAATCCATGCCAGTCGTTGTCCTCCTCCCAAAACAGCTCTGCAAGTGGCTCCAAGTGACCGAGCCACCAGGCAATTCTGGTGGCAGAAGAGCAAGTGAAAAATTATAGAAAGATCAGATCATGAGCCTTGTTAGGACTTAGTTTCCTAAGCCCCTCTCCTGTTTTTTTCTCTTTTTTTTCTTGAAAACAAACCCTTAGACATCATTTTTGAATATTCTAAAGAGAAGATGGGGCTATCGCTCAGTGCTCTCACCACCCACCCACAGCCTGCCCAGGTCTGCCCTCTCTGAGGTCCCACTGAGCACAACTTACCCACCAGTGCAAACATCTGTCACCTCCAACACCAGGATGTTGACATGTGAAAACAAAAAATGTAGATAGCCAGATTCTAGGGAGCATGAACCACTCCCGGCAGCCTTTGAGATCACCACTCTGAATCAACAGCCTAACCCCCGTGAGCCCCACCTCCCTCAGCCCCAAACCCAGCACACACGGACATCTGCCAGGTTGCTCCCAGATGATGACCTCTGCCCAGCTACTCTTGGATTCGGGCTGCAAATGGGAGGTGGTAGGAAAGCCAGGTGGCAGCATTCACGCCAATTTAGGATTCCTGTTTATTTTCAGTATTTGACAAATACAAACACGGGGGCCAGACCAGTGTTTATTCACGATCTCACTCCTATTCCTAAAGAATCAAGGCTCAGCAGCTGCTCTTCCAGCAGCCACAAAGCCCCAGCATCCAGCTAAGGCTAAATGGAGATTCAATGTGGGGAACCCGTTGACTCCTCTGATGGCTCCAGTTTTCATTCTGTCAAGAATGATCCAGACCGAGTCTGCTCCAAATGGTCATGGACATGTGCCCAGAGGTAGTGAGGCGACCAGAGTTCTTCCTGCCACAGAAGAGAAGCACCTGAATGTGCCAGGAAGTTGCCAGTGACCTGGCACTATCAGAATTTGCCTGACCTGCTTGGGGTTAGAGGGCCAGCAGAGTATTATTGCTTACTGGACTGTAAGCTTCTAAGTATCCATAATGAAAAGTCACGTTGGCGGGGGCAGGGGAAGGTTAGAGGTGGGAGGGGGGGTTAGAGGTGGAAGAGGGCATAGAGGGGATAAATAGTGATAGAAAAAATAAATAAATAAATAAATAAATAAATAAAATAAAATAAAATAAAAAGAAGTCACTTAGTTCATGTCTGATGATATATCTGACCATTTCCCATATTAAAAAAAAAAAATCCTATACAATAAAAGCCTAAGTATCCGACCTTTTGTTCCACTATCTGACCAGATGCTACGATATGCACTGACCACTAGAGAGCAGATACTCCAACTGGTAGGTTAGCTTGCTGCTAAGGTCCAGCCGATCGGGACTGGGCAAGACAGTCCAGACACTCCCTGGATCCCTCCCTGGCCTCTAAAAACTTTCTTCTAACTAATTTCCTTTCAATGTACATGAATTCATGCACCGGATCTCTAGTAATTTAATAAAGTTTACTTAAGACAATTAAGTATAGTTTACATGCTTTATAAAGGGCCAGTTTTGTAGCTCTCAGTAGTAAGATATGGTTTAAGCTCCAACTGCCCTCTAACTTGTCCAGAATGAAGTTAATTTTTGTTGTTGTTGTTGTTTTATTTGTATTAATCCTCACCCGAGGATATTTTTCCATTGACTTTTAGAGAGAGTGGAAGAGACGGGTACAGACATAGAGAAACACGGATGTGAGAGAGACACATCTACCTGTTGCCTCCCACTTGAGCCCGGACCTGAGCCTGCAACAACACCAATTTGCAACTTGCTTACAGAGTCTCCAAAGAGGCTTTACCTCTCATCTTCTCGGACTGAATCAAGTGTAAAGTTCAAGTGTGATGTCTCCACCTTCTGATCTATGATGCAGAAAGTACACACATCACCTGCTGGAGTCGGCCCAGCAGCTCACACCTACTTGCCCTTATCCAAAAAGGATGTACCCCGAGAGAAGGGCCTTCTGCAAACTGTCCTGGAAAACATGGCATAACCGTGCACACCAAATCCGGCTATTTCATAGACTTTGTCCTTACCTCCAGATTAAACCACACTAACATACGTAATTTACCCAATTGGTAGATCTGCCTACTTAGTCTCGGGGGTTTTCTCCATTTAAGTTAGTACACATCCCATTAAAAAGGAATTTTTTTTTTTTCTTGTTGATTTTAGTTTGCTTATGTATTTTATTTACACTGGAGGGTTTTGGGTTTTTGTTTGTTTTTTTTCTTTTGGGCTGGACCTGAGGCAGATTCATCTATATGCCTTTAGAAACAGTTTGGATAAAAAAGCAAGCTTGAGCCGTAACTGGTTTGGCTCAGTGGATAGAGTGTCAGCCTGTGGACTCAAGGGCCCCAGGCTTGATTCCAGTCGGGGGCGTGTGCCTTGGTTGTGGGCACATCCCCAGTGGGGGGTGTACAGGAGGCAGCTGATCGGTGTTTCTCTCTCATCGATGTTTCTAACTCTCTGTCCCTCTCCCTTCCTCTCTTTAAAAAAAAAAAAAATCAATAAAAAATATATTTTAAAAAAAAAAAGCAAGTTTGATCACATTCTATACATTTGACAACAGGGATGGAGATTCCCGCGCTAAGTCAGAGGTCCTGCATTCCAGCCCAGGCCTGCCTTACCCCTTCTGCTGACTAGAGGCCTCTTTCCCTGCGGAGGCTAATGTATGTCTTTCTGAAACTTGGCAGATTTTTCTTCCTCTGACTTGCAGACTAACAGCCAAATTTACTTCAGGTTTTTAAAGGTTTTGCCATTAATCACATTGTGTGCTTTGCTTTTTGTACATTCATCCGCTGATTCAAGAGAGTGAAATCCACCCAGCACGACTGATGGCCAGGCACACTCTATATCCCGTACAAACGGTACAGACGGGCAAGATCCAAATCCTTGCTCATCCCCGGTTCCCACGGCCTCTCGCAGAGAACATGTTCAGTGTAGGCTGACATAAAAAATGAGTTGCTTTCCCAATCTCGGTTGGTTTATTTCCCCTCCAGGTTGGTTTCCCTTCCAGTTTTCACAATCTAGGAGTCTGGAGTTAAGGTACACAAGAAGGAGAAAAATCTTTTGGATATAATGTCAGCTCTGATTCAAAGTTCTATCTGAACGTGCCACCAAGTCCAGGTCAGGACTTCAGCCTCCATCCCCCAGACCAACCACGCCATGCCTGCCTAGTCAAACAGCCAAATCAAGTGCCAAGATACTGATAATTAACCTTGATAAATGAAGGTCAGGAGCTGGACATTTAGTCACAACAACAGTGACAAATGCTAATACCTGGTGCTTTCTAGGCTAGCACACAGCTGAACAGGCTCTTAGAGCAAATGTCCCTCTCTGGAATTCATGATGCACGCAGAATAGTGCTTTCCAAAATTTCAGACCTCATTTCTTTGTCAGTTATGGCTCCCTTCTCTTCAGACTGCCCCACTGCCAACATTCTATCATCCAGTCAAAGCCAGTTCCCTGAGGGCAAAAGATATCTCTGAGTGAGTTGTTTCATATTAAGCAAGCTCTTCGAGGGCATTCCTCAACACTAGTACAAACCCAAAGGTCTCTTATCTTCTCTACAAACTTTTGGCGGGGAACACATAATATTTCGTCTTTCAGTTTATGGTTGACTTTCCAATATCACGCAGACACAATTCATCAGAAGCAGAAGTGCGAGCAGCAAGAACACCTCCTTCCAAAGGCGCTCATGTAATTTTCATTAATGTTTTGCAACAAATCAAACCACCAGTCTCAGCTTTCCCCCAGTGAGCCTTCTCTGTGGTGACATTTCACCATCAGGCAATTTGGAGTTATGAAATAGAGCGGCACAGGGCTGAGGGTTAGGCAGTCCTGGGGTCCAGACCCAGTGCCATCACGCGGAGCTGTGTGGACCAGCACAAACCAATGACGTTTTTGCCCCTCCATTTTCTCACCTGTAGAACAGAGAGAATAGCACAGGCTCCACAGAGATGTTGAAAGTAAATAAGGCACTGTGTATAAAGCACCTAACACATCATACTTTTTTATATATCATCATGACGTAACATAGTAAAAAGCTAGGAAAATTCCAGGACAAGTGGATCGGGAAACTAAGATAGTTAAAGAGCAGTTTGCAGCCACCTAGGAACTCCTACACTCCCCTGAACCCAAAATACCTAAAAGTAAATGGTTTGCACTCCTCCTCCCCAACCAGAAGGTAGTAACTTAAATCTTCCTACTCAGGGAGAGATGTAACAGAAACCCAATTAAGGTCCACTTGCCAACCACACCAAGGACAGACAAATGAAGAGAATAAGAATCATTTTGGTACATCAGTATAAAGCTGAAGAATATTCTATTGACCCTCCCCTAAGACCTCCCCTAAATATCCAGCCTTTAAAACCCCTGAAAACAAAGATCCCAGGGTGCTCTCCCTCCAAGGAGCCTACCAGTGCCATTCCCTTCTCCCTCTCATTCCCCACAGGAATACATCCCCTAAATTCCAAGGAACCCCACTAGACTTGCAACCAGGGGAGCACTGGGCAGCAACAGCTTCACCAAGGCTTCATACCTAAACCTGTCTCCAAGACCCCCTTTTCTCTGACTTCCCAGTGAGCCAAAGCTGCCCAGGCTCGGCTCCCCTGTTGCTTCTTCTATGCCCTTCCTTGTTTCATTGCTCTAAGTGTATTTTTCTTGTGGACAATAAAGTCTTTCTTGCTTTTCTACACTGGAGATCTCACTATCTCACCAGTAATAATCCTCAGTTTATTTTGTTCATTAGATTCCAGGTATGAATGACTGGCTTATTTCACTGAGCATAATATTCTTCAGATCCCTCCATGCTGTCTCAAAGGGTAAGAGGTCTTTCTTTTACCACCACTTTATCAACTCTTCTACTGATGGGCACCTGGGCTATTTCCAGAACTTAGCTATTGTAAAATGTGCTGCTATGAACACAGGGGTGTATACATTCTTTTTGATTGGTATTTTGGGTCTCTTATGATATAACTAAATAACTAAAAGTAATAACTAAAAGTGGGATCATTGGGTCAAGTGGCAATTCCATATATACTTTTTGAGAAAATTCCTGTGTTTTCCAGAATGGCTGCACCAGTCTGCATTTCCACCAGCTGTGTACTAGAGATCTCTTTTCTCCACATCCTCACCAGCACTTGTCATTTGTTGATGATAACCATTCTGACAGGTGGGAGATGATACCTCATTGTCCTTTTAATTTGCATCTATCTACTGATCAGTGACTTTGAGCATTTTTTTTTTCATGTCTCTGGGCCATCTTAAATCCACTTTGAAAAAGTGTCTATCTAGGTTCTTTGCACATTTCTTAATTGGATTGTCTTCCTTTTGTTAAACTGTATGAGTTCCTTATATAGTTTGGATATTAACCATTTATCAGCTGTACCATTGCCAAATATGTTCTCCCATATAGTGGGTACCCTTTTCAATTTGTTGGTGGTTTCTTTTGCTGTATAGCAGCTTTTTATTGTTAGGTAGTCCCATTTGTTTATTTTATCCTTAGTTTCCTTTGCCCTGGGACCGTGGTTGGCAAACTGCGGCTCTCGAGCACATGCGGCTCTTTGGCCCCTTGAGTGTGGCTCTTTCACAAAATACCATGGCCTGGATGAATCTATTTTGAGAAGTGGCATTAGAAAAAGTTTAAGTTTAAAAAATTTGACTCTCAAAAGAAATTTCAATCATTGTACTGTTGATCTTTGGCTATGTTGACTAGTGAGTTTGCCGACCACTGCCCTAGGAAATATATCCATAAACAGATTGCTATAAAAGATGTCTGAGTTTTTGCTGCCTATGGTTTCTTCTAAGATTTTTATGGTTTCACAACTTACATTTGTCTTTTATCCTTTTTGAGTTTATTCTTGTGTATGGTATAAGTTGGTGGGCTAGTTTCAAATGTGGCACGTATCTGTCCAATTTTCCCAACAGCATCTATTGAAGAGAATATCTTGACTCCATTTTAGCCTCCTTTGTCAAATATTAACTGAGTATAATGGCTTGGGTCAATTTCTGGGGTCTATGTTCTGTTCCATTAATCTATATGCCTGTTCTTGTGCCATTTTCAGGCTGTTTTGATTATGGTGGCTTTGTAGTATAATTGATATCTGGAATTGTGATCCCTCCAACTTTATTCTTCTTTCTCAAGATTGTTGTGACTATCTGGGGTCTTTTTTGGTTCCATATAAATTTTTGGAGTGTTTGTTCTAGATCTGTGAAATATACTATTGGTACTTTAATAGGGATTGCTTTGGGTAGTATGGACATTTTAATGATGCTAATTCTACCAATCCATGAACACAGTATATTCTTCCACTTGTTATATCTTCCTCTATGTCTTCTTTCAATATCCTGCAGTTTTCCTAGTACAAGTCTTTTACCTCCTTGGTTAAGTTTATTCCTAAGTATCTTAAGTTTTTTGTTGCAATGGTAAATGGTATTATTGGTTTAGTTTCTCTTTCTAAGCATTCTTTATTGGAGTATGAAAAACCATCAATTTTGGGATGTTAATTTGTATGCCACTACATTGCCAAATTCATTTATTAAATCTAGTAGTTTTTGGTGGAACCTTCAGGGTTTTCAATGTACAATATCATGTCATCTGCAAATAATGAGTTTTACCTTCTCCTTTCCAATTTGGATGTCTTTTATTACCTATTGTCTGATTACAGTGGCTAGTACTTCCAGTACATGTTGAATAAGAGTGGTGAAATTCCCACTCTGCTGAGTTTTTAATAAAAAAAGTGGATACTGAAATGTGTTGAATATATTTCCTGCGTCTATTGATATGATCATGTTTTTTCTCTTTTAGTATGTCTTATTATATCACATTTAATGATTGGTGAATATTGTGCCAGCTTTGCATCCTTAGAATAAATCCCACCTGGTCATGGTGTATGATCACTTTAACATATTGGCAGATCCTTTTCTCTAATATTTTGTTGAGAATTGTTCATCAGGGATATTGACCTGTAATTGTCTTTCTTTGTAGTGTTTTTAACTGGTTTTGGAATGAGGATAATACCGGCCTTGTAAAAAGAGCTTAGAAGTCTTCCCTCCTTTTTAATTTTTGCAATTAGTTTGAGAAGGATGGGTGTTAGATCTTCTTTGTTTGGTAAAATTCACCTGGGAAGCCA
The DNA here is from genome assembly GCF_014108245.1 of Pipistrellus kuhlii. Taxonomy (NCBI): domain Eukaryota; kingdom Metazoa; phylum Chordata; class Mammalia; order Chiroptera; family Vespertilionidae; genus Pipistrellus; species Pipistrellus kuhlii. The sequence goes on along the minus strand of NW_023425551.1, from coordinate 70,334,134 downwards.
TTCAGTTCAGGATTTTTGTTTGCTGGGAGATTTTTTATTACTGCTTCTATTTCATTAGTTGTGAGTCTATTCCGGTTTTCTGATTCTTCCTGATTCGGTTTTGAAAGATTGTATGCTTCTAGGAATTTATCCATTTCACCCACACTGTCTAATTTGTTGGCACAGTGTTCATAATGTTTTTTTTTTTTACAATCCTTTGTATTTCTAGTTTAGTTGTTCACCTCTTTCACTTCTGATTTTATTTGGGCCTTCTCTCTGTTTTTTTATGAGTCTTGTTAACAGTTCACCAACCTTGTTTATCTTTTCAAAGAACCAGCTCTTGGTCATTGATTTTTTTGCAATGTTTTTTAAAATTTTATGTCATTTATTTTTGCTCTAATCTTTATTACTTCATTCCTTCTATGTACTCTGGGTTTCTCTTGTGGTTCTCTTTCTAATTATTTAAATTGTAAGATTAAATACTTTAATTAATTTTTCTTGTGGTTTTTTTTTTGTTTGTTTTTTTGTGTGTGTGTGTGTGTTTTTAGATAGGCCTGTAGTGCTATGAACTTCCCTCTCAGGACTGTTTTTGCTGCATCTCAGAGATTTTGGGTTGTTGTGTGTTCATTTCCATTTGTTTTTTAGGAATCTTTTTATTTAATTCTTGATCTCCTTGATAACCCATTCATTGCTTATTAACATGTTATTTAGCCTCCATGTGTCTGAATGTTTTTAACTGTTTTTACTACAGTTGATTTCTAATTTAATTCCACTGTGATTTGAGAAGATACTTGATATGCTTTCAATCTTCTTAAACTTGTACAGATTTGTTTTGTGTCCTAACATGTGATCTATCTTTGAGAATGAACTATGTGCACTTGAGAAGAATGTAGATTCTGCAGCTTTGGGATGAAGTGTTCCATAAATGTCAATGAAATTCATCTGACTCCATGTATTTAGTCACTGTTTCCTTGTTAAGTTTTTGTCTGGAAGATCTATCCAGTGAGGTCAGTGGGGGTATTAAAGTACTATACTATGACTGTATTGCTGTCAATCTCTCCTTTAAAATCCTCTAGAAGTTTTCTTATATATTTAGGTGCTGCTATTTGGGGTACATATGTTTGCCAGGATTATATCCTCTTATTGTATCTATCCCTTTAATATTATGTAGTGATCTTTGTTGTCTCTTATGATGGCCTTCATTTTAAAAATCTATTTTGTCAGATGTGAGTATTCCTACTAGAGCTTTTCCCCCCCATTTGCATGGATATATCTTTTAATCCATTCACTCTCATCCAGTATGAGTCTTTTGTTCAAAGGTGGCTCTCCTGTAGACAGCAAATAATTGGGTCATATTTTTTTTTATTCATTCCGCTACCCTATATTTTTTTGCTTGGAGCATTTAACCCATTTAAATTTAAGGTTATTATTGATAGGTACTTATTTATTACCATTTTAATTCTGTATTCTGGGGTGTTTCTCTTTCTCTCTCCCTTTCTCCCTTTCTCCCTTTCTCCCTTTCCCTCTCCCTCCCTCCCTCCCTTTCTCCCTTTCTCTCTCTCTCTCTCTCTCTCTCTCTCTCTCTCTCTCTCTCTCTCTCTCTCTCTCTCTCTCCCCCCTTCTCTTTTCTTCTCATTACAGCAGTCCCATCAGCATTCCTTGCAGTGCTGATTAAGTGCTGATAAACTCCTTAGCCTTTTGTGTCTAGGAAGCTCTTTATTTCACCAACTATTTTGAATGATAGCCTTATTGGATATGTTAATCTTGGTTTCAGATCCTTGCTATTCATTAAATTGAATACTTCATGCCATTCCCTTCTGGCCTGTAGAGTTTCTGATGAAAAATCAGCTGTCAGCCTTATGGGAGCTCCTTTGTAGCTAGCAAATTACTTTTCTCTCTGTCTTTAATATTTGGCATTTTAATTATGATGTGTCTGGGAGAGGGCGTGTTTGGGTTCTTCTTGCTTGGGACTCTTTGTGCCTCCTAAACTTATGTAACTTTCTCTTTCACAAGGTTAGGGAAGTTTCTGCCATTATTTTGTCAAACACATTCTCTATCCCTTGATTTCTTCTCCTTCTCTCCCTATTATATGAATATTGTTATATTTCCTGTTTTCCCACAGCTCCCTTAAGCTGTCCTCCTATTTAATTGTTTTGTTTTGTGGGTTTTTTTGGTTCTCTGATTGAGTGGTTTCTTTCCTACCCTGTCTTCTAATTCACTGATCTGATCTTCAACTTCTTCTAATCTGCTGTGTATTCCTTCCAATGTGTTCTTTTAGTGCTATGTCATTATTCATTTCAGACGATTGTTTTTTTTTTCATAGTTACTGTATCTCTTCTCATGCTGTTGAGCATCTTTGCCAACATTATTCTGAGCTCTATATTTGGAGTTTCTTATCCCTATTTCATTTAGCTTTTCTTCTGGAGAATTCTCTTATTCTTTAATTTAGGAGTTGTTATTCAGGCTACTCAGGCTATTGACCACAGGGTGGGGCAAGAGGTCTTTCATTTTAGCCGGTTTGGGTTTGTATCTATGTATTTGGTAGATCTGCTACAACTCTCAATCTCTAGTGCAGGACAATGTCAGACGTTGTTGATTACTGACCCTGAGTACCCTGTTTGGACCTAGCAGCAATCCATAGCTTGTGGTTCCTTTTGCTGGGGCTGCGTGTCTTTGGAAAATACCGATGGGCACCAATGTCTGCTTTTCTTAGCCCAGAGCCTGAAAGGAGATCAGGCAAAGTCTCAAAGCCTCCAGAGATCTGCCTCTGCCTGCAGTCTGACTGTCAGGGTGGGGCAAGAGGTCTTCCAGCAGGCAAAAACCATCTGGATAGCAAAGATCCACGGAGAAAAATGTCCTCTGCAGCATAAGGGAATGAATCAGCACATTTTGGCTACCCTCCAAAGCCCCTAACCCTGGACTCTCCTCACACAGCTCCAGTCCACTCTGCCCACTGTCTGGCAGAGCCAAAGGTGAGTGGCTGCATACAGAATTTTGTGCTTTGGCCCTTTAAGAGGGTGCCTGCATTTCCAGCCATCTCTTGCTGGCAGACAGCAACCCTGCTGCTTTTCACAGCCACATGTTTTGTGGGCACCTTTCCCAGTTCTGGCTCTCTGGGCTGGGGAGCCCAGCTTGGGTTTTAGACCCCAGAGTTCTCAGTAGGAACCCCCACAGCTGAGATATCTCTCCGGGCCTTCAGCTGCTGTCTGTGGGAGCCTGGCCGGCCCTTTCACACCTCCACACTTCCTACCAGTCCCCATGCAATCTCCACTTTCTGTCCCTGGTTCTCAGGGTTCTCTCCAGCTAGTCTTTGGTTGGTTTTTCAATGTGTTTCTTTCTGTATTTTAGTTGTATTTCCAGTTTGTAGCTTCTACTTCCTCTGCCACCATTTTTAAAACTTCGGGTTCATTACTTTTTAATCTAACGGCAATGTATGGGTAAGGTCACTAACCTCCCAGTTCCTTCAGGAGCATCCTGAGTACCTGACAGGTTTACCTGGGCTCTGGGTCCTAGTGCCTGTCATTTTCTGTAGCTAAGTATCCAATGGGATAAATAATCCCTAGAACGATGTCATAAGATCATTTTATACTTTAACAACACCTGTCCTGAGGACTGGATCTTGCAGAGTGGGGATATTAAAAATAAGATATTGCTCCCCACCACCCTGCTTGCGGGTTCCAGCACAGCCAGCCCCTTGTAGCTCGGATACACCCTCTCAGTCACACTGTGGGACAAAGGGATCAACCCCCAGCCATTCCCTGAATTGAGTAAGAGCCTTTCTGTTATAGTTAGCAAGAGACCAAGGACTCCTCTTTTAGTTAACAGCTTGAGATCGCTTCTAAGCTCTGCTATCAACTTCATTTTTTAAAGTGATAGCCAAATTTAAATCTCAGGTCTTCAGTTACAAGTCTTAGCATACTAAGTTTAGTGACTTAGGAAAAGGAGCTGGGATCTTTCTTATTTGGTTAAAGCAACCTAAATACTTAGATTACATCAAGATCTTACCTTAAGCACCTAACTCATACCAACAGGTAAAATAAATGAAATATTACATTGACTTAAGAGTTAACCTAGGAGCAGAATCTATGGGGAGAATACGTATAGGTGTGTCCGCGGGACAGATACACGTGGTGGGTAGAATAGTAGACCTAAGGCGGGCAAGGAGAACAGAGCTAGCTCCAATGACGGTAACGTTACTAATATGGATTTAGATGGGCTTCTCTCCACACCAAGACTGTCAACCCAGGTTTGCTGTTTGAAAGGGCCCCCTCCTGCTCCTTATCCACACTTGTTTCTCAGACAGAAATCTTCACTTTGTCGTTACTATACATGGGCAGAAAAGAGTCTCTGAAGGGAGACTGATACTTGCTTCATTATAAATGCTAACAGCACCAAACTTTCTTTAATCTCTCTCTTCGCCTTAAAGCTCACACTCCCACAGGGAACCAGAGCGCCTGTAGGATGAATTCCAGGCCATAGCAACTGCGCTGCCCTGGGATCTAAGCAGATCTTGGCTGACCAGGCATTAAACCCTTTCCAGCAGGAGACAGTAAGCCTGCCTTGAGGCTTTTTGTTTTTTTTATGTTTTTGTTTGTTTGTTAGCTAAGAATCTCCATCTTCTCTGCAGAGACAGAAAGAGAGGCACGGGAAGCTGATGGTGGCTCCAGGGTTTGATTGATCTCAAAGGCATTTTCTTCACCTAACTCGCTTCCTCCCCTCTTACCATTTGGAAAGAAAAGGAAGGGATCTGGGGGAGGTTGGGATAAGTTTTGAGTCAAGGGTAGTTTCAAGCTTCGACCATGTAAGTGATCGAGGACTAGGTTCAGCGCATGCCATAGAGCTAACGGCAATTCATGTCCCAAAGGAGCCTGCCCACCCTGCAGGGTCACCTGCCTGGCTGCAGGTACAGGAGGGATGGATAAGGATGGAGAGAATCCATCTTCCTTTATGTAGTTCTCTTTCCCCCGTTCACCCCACTCAAGTGCCAGCTCTCTGGCTGGCTGAGAGCCGGCGCTCCGGAGGCGCCTGAGAGCGAGTCTGAGGGTTCTGTGTTCTCGGCGGGCAGAAACGGGGACCCCCCCCCCCCCGCGCCCGGGAGCAGCGGCGGGGGAGGGGCGGCTCGCGCCCTGCGGGGGAATGCGAGGCGTGGGGCACCGGGCGGCCGGTCTCCGGCGTCCCCAGTGTCCGGCGCGCACCGGCACCATCTCCCGCTGCGGTAGCATCCCGACATGACACTGCGGCTGCAACAAAGCGCCGGCCGCCGCCAGCCCTCCGCACCCCACACCGCAGCCCCGGGCCCACCCCACCCGGAGCGAGCAGCAGCCGGAGGTTGAGGAAAGGGGGAGGGGGGAGGGAAAGTGGAGCATGAGGGGGTCGAATAGGGGGAAAGCCCTGAAATGCGCAGGCAGCCCGCACCTCTAGCGCCTCCTCCAACGAAGCCCGATGGCAAGGAAAACAACTCGCCTTCATCCCCTAGCCCCAGCTGCCACTCCGCCAAATAACCGAGCGGAGACCCTCGGGTGGGTTGCCTTCCCTTGCAAGCTCCCCCTACCCCAGCCGCCTGACACCGCGCCCCCCGCGGTCCACGCCCGGGGACCCGCCCCGCCCCGCTCGCTCCGGGCGAGCGGCGCCTGCAGCCCGCGGTCCGGTCCTCCGAGCGGGCGCTGCGCTTACCAGGAGGAGGAGGCGGCTGGCGCTCATCGCGGCTCCGGCGCGGCGGCTGCAGGAGTCGAGGACTGGGCTGCGGCTCGCAGGGACCCCCATGGCCAAGCCGGGGACCCGCAAAGGCGCCCGCGGGAGCGCGCGGCTCTCCGGCGGCAGCTGGAATCGGCGGCCGCTTCTGCCCAGCGCCGCATCCACCGCCGCCTCCCCGGCCGGGAGCCCATCTACCTCCAGCAGCAGCCCATCGGCACTGCGGCAGCCGGGCGGCCGGGCCGTGGGGCCGAGGAGGGAGGGAGGGAGGCGGCGACGGAGAGGCTCTCGGGGCGCTCAGCACCTGCCCAGCAGCGGCGCGGCCGCCCGGGCGGGGAGAGACAGCCTGGGCTGCCACCGGCGCCTCCCCGAGCTCTGCTCCGAGAGCCGCTGCGGAGAACACGGGGAGAGGGCTGGGCGCGAGAGATCCAAGGAACAACTTCCCATAGCGAAGCCTCCAGGCGCTGCCAGCCACCCTCCTCCGCTGCCTGCACCCGCCGCCGGCGAGGGACTAAGTCGGTGGCCGCCGGGCGTGGGGGACACACGTGGTGGCGCCGAGGGGGCGGGGGGACCGGCCCTTTGTGACGTCACCCGGGAAGGGGAGGGTCTCTTCTGTAGGATCCGAAATGGGGAGGCTTTCCAGGAGGAACCAGGAGGACGAGGGTGCCCCTTGGCGTTCGCTGGGAAAACTGCAGCTGCTTTCGGACCCAGGGGGAAAAACTGGGTGTGCATGCCCACCCAGACAGACCACAAGCCCTTTTTCCTGGGGTGATGCTGAGTAAATACATGGTATCCGCGACAGGCGCCTTTCTGCTGTTTCTGACTAAAGGATTAAAAGCAGCCGTCGAACATAAGCACTTAGATCGACTGGGTGTCAAAAACAGACTTAGTGAGTTGGTTCTCAAACTTGGCTGCGTTTTAGAATCACCTGGACAAATTAAAACATAGACTGTAGAGCAGTGTTTCCCAAACTTTTGACATATACGTACCCCTTCTATAATTTTTGTAACGCTGAGTACCCCTCGTACTCATGAGAACGTAGAATTAGGCGCAGCTAAGCACGGTGCAGTGCATATCCCCACCAAACTCTGGTGCACCGCGTACCCCCACCAAACTCTTCCCGTACCCCTGGGGGTATGCGTACCACACTTTGGGAAACACTGTTGTAGAGACCCAGTCTCACCCAGGGATTCTGATTTGGAATTTTAAAAGTTCTCCAGGTGATTTTAATGGGGGCCAAACTTGGAAAACGTCGGAGCTAACAAATGCAGCTAAGGAAATGCAGGTTAAGGATTCCAAACACCAAGGCCCTGCAGATGACTCCATGGAGGGTCCCCGGGAAGCTTAGAAATCTTTGACATGGTGGGCAGGTGCATTTTCCCAATGAAAGCACCCAGAGTTTTTGAATCAGATGGTCATAGGGATAAGAAACACCATCCCACCCCAAAAAAAGGTATTAAAATGTTTCAGTCCAGTTCCCAATGTCTTCGTGCATGTGGATGGGTGGAAAGAAAGGTAGTATCCTGCTTTAGAGCAGTCAGAGTATCATCCTGGATGGCTGGCATCTCCCACATTGCTGGATGTGAGTGGTACAGAATACTAAGAAGCTAGGAACATTTCAGGACAGGTGTCTAGAACTTAGTTATTCATCATTCCTCTCCTTCAATCTGTCACCAAGACCGGCTGGTTCTATCTTAATCAATTCTAACCTATCCCTCTCTTCTTTCCCCGGCTCCTCTTCTGTATCCCCTCTGCTCTGGACTAGGCCGCTCACGTAGAGGGTTACACAAACCTCAAGGTTGGCATCCCTGCCTCTCCTTTTGCCCTGACTTCTCAATCCTTAATCTCTTCTTCAGACCCGAAGGAAAATGAACGTTTTAGAACCCAGATCTGATCATGTCCTTTCCTCGCCCAAAGCCAAACAAACACATACAGATGTGGCACCTCTAGCCTTGATTTCTATATCCCAGCTTCGTTTCCCATCCGCACTACCTGCCAATCAGTGTGAACTGTTGGCTCACATACTAATCCCATTGGATCATTGTTCCTTAACTGCCTGGTCCCTTAGCTACCTGGTCCCTGTTATACTTCCAGGCCTGTGTTAGGTGTTACTTTCTTTTCATTGTCCCTCCTCTGCTTTTGACTTCTCACGAATCCACCCTTTAAGACCAGACTCAAGTGCTACCTCATCTGAGAAGCTTTTTCTAATGCCCTCTCTTCACTTCCTCTACCCGCCTTTAAAAAGGCTTCATTGTTCCTTCCAGCCGGGACCGGTTTGGCTCAATGCGTCAGCTTGGGGACTGAAGGGACCCGGGTTCGATTCCGGTCAAGGTCATGTACCTTGGTTGCGGGCACATCCCCAGTAGGGGGTGTGCAAGAGGCAGCTGATCGATGACTCTCTCTCATTGATGTTTCGAACTCTCTATCTCTTTCCCTTCCACTCTGTACAAAAATCAATAAAATATATTTTAAAAATAAATAAATAAATAAATAAATAAATAAATAAAAAGGCTCCGTTGTTCCTTCCTCTAGTTTTCTTCCCACGGGTTTCTGTTAATAGCATGTATGACATTATACTAGGGTTCATTTACCTCTCTGTGTCCTTAGAGTTCTTTGGGGCCGAAGTTCGTGTTTTAATCATCTTTATATCTCCATACTTAATATTCAAGACGTTTACCTGGCACAATAAATATTTGCTGAATGAAACAAACTTAGGAAGTTTGATAAGCAGTGGAATAGTTAACACACCTGGTATACCTTTTCATTTCCCAAGTCTCACTTCAAACATCCCGAGTTTGTGTTATGAAAACAGTAACACGTTTAATCTTGTATGTTACCCAAGTGCCATTTCCCAAGCTGCCGTTAAACAACTGGCCTGCAGCTCTGTTTCCTTAGGAGAATTCATTTAAGAACTTGCTGTTCTTTGGCCTAAGGAGTAGCAGCCAGTCAGTCATAGATTGCAAGATTAAGTGCATGAGCATGAGTTTGACCAAGTCTCCACGGTGACAAGGCACTCACAGGTAAGATGAAATGGGAACAGAACTGCAAAGTTGGAAGGATTTCAGGAACTTTCTTTTCTCTGGGATGATAAAAGAGGGTTAATTTGGAAAATAAAATAAAATAGCCAATCCTTTTGAGGGCATGACATATTTGTCTCATTCCCAAGAACAGTGGGATAATTAAATTGTTTTTTCCTTTGCAGGAGAGAACCTGCTGTACTGTGAAAAGAGAAACTCCTCTTGAATTGCCTGTTTTCCACGTGCATTAGAAGTCCACACCTGTAATGTTCTCAGTTTGCCATAAGCTTTTTCCACTCAGAGTCCTGAATCATTTCTCGCTTGATGGGAGAGTTGAGAAAATGGATCTTGTTTAATAGTTTAATGAAAAGATAATGGGTTTTATGAGCCACCAGATATGGAGCCAATCTCCCTTGAATTACTTAATTGGATAGGTTTAGGCAAGAACCTTGCTGTCTTTTTTGTTTGTTTGTCTGTCCATTTATAAGACAGTAAAAACTGCCTCATGGTGATAGTATGAGGAATAAATGAGATACGATACGTAAAATTCCCCACACTGCTCTTGTCCCTTATGTACTCCATAAATTAACCCTTCTTCTCCAATCCCCTTTGGAGATGGTATCTTTCATGAGTTACTTTTGAGAAGAAACATTAGGTTTGAAAGTTTGAAATTTCTTCAGACACACATTAGAATTTGGGGTTAAGATGGCTAGAAAAAAAAAAATGCTTACCTGATATGCAATATAGTGTCAAGAAAAGGTAGTGGTTGGGCGCTCTGATTTCTGACCTTGGCTCAAGCATTAGCCAGCCATGTGCATTTGAAGAAGTCACTGCACTTCTCTGCATTTGTTCGAGTTTTCTTTTAGGCTTCCCAATGTACAAAATGATAAATGTGGGTCAAGCGATCTTTCACGATCCTTTCTACGACTGAAGTTCCAGGATTCTAATTGTCTCATGTGATATTCTTTCTCCTGGCCATGAGGAGTTGAAATTGTTTGAAGTAGGAAGGCAGAGAAGATTGAAGAAGTGAGAATTTGGGGAGGAGGAGGTCCAAGCAGATGCTGGGAGATGTGGGAGGAGCATGGAATACCATTAACTTGTGTTTGGGAGTCATTTGTCCAGTTTGGGAATCATGGTGTCCTTGGATTTTCCACATTTCTCACTCGCTCTTTCTGATATATCTCCTTTCAACCACTCAATCACCAAGCATTTATGGAGGGCAGGCTTTGGCTTAGCACTGTCCTTCCCCAGCCCCCTTCAGCCCTACCGAGCCTGCTCTGTATCCTCCTCATGGTTTCTGATCTATCTGCCTCTCCCTGCTCTTCCAGTCTGCCCTCTCTCCTCCTCTTGTCACTTTTTTTGCCCCAGAAGTGTTGCTCACCATGTGGCTTTCTATCCTCACCATACAATGTTTATTTGGGCAGAAAGCCTGTCTTCATTTTCTCACATCAGCGTTGGTAAACATGCTAACAACTCCATGCTGTCCTACCTCAGCTCCATCCTCACTCCTCAGTAGCAATCATGCTTTTCTCTTTTACTTCTATTTTCCTCAAATCCTCTATCTCCACCAGATAAGCCTAACATCTTGACAGTGCAATGAAGCTTCCTGCCTCACAAGTCTGAGTCATTATTGAGAAATCAATCTGGAGCCGAAAACCAGGATCACAGGCTTTATAGGGGAAAGGGACCTCCCGGGCTGTCTCCCAAGGGGAGAACAGCAACACGTGCAGAGATGAACAGGCCTTTTGAGGGGAGGAATGGGAAGGAATGGGGGCTTAGTGTACTCAGCACATGCTGATTGTTGGCTTAATGTATGGTCCATATAGGAACAAGGGCTTAGGGTATTTGGCAGGTATTGATTGGTGGTTCATTGTACACTGAATGGCCAGATTATTATGATCTCTGAACTCATAATAATATGGCCACTCAGTGTATATTCTATATAATAAAAGGCTAATATGCAAATTGTTTCCTCAACCAGGAGTTCGACCTGCAAGCAGGCCAGCCAACCACCCATGTCCCCTTCCCCTGGCCAGGCTGGCTAGCCCCACCCATGCATGAATTCATGCACTTGGCCTTTAATACTCTAATATATATATATATATGTGTGTGTGTGTGTGTGTGTGTGTGTGTGTGTGTGTGTGTGTGTGTTTTGTTTTGTTTTGTTTTGTTTTGTTTTGTTTTTGAGTGGCCAGATTATTATGCATTCAGAGGCCACTCAGTGTATAGTCCATATAACGTACATAGTTAGTCACTCAGGTATTTCTGGGCTGCAGGCTACATCATACTCCACCCACCAGTTGGGGGAAGGGAGGATCTATCAATTATATTTCCTTTCCTTTTTCTTTTTTCCATTTCAGTGGTTAAAGCACTAGTCTTTATTGCCAGGACTAAAGCTTCCTTTGAAGATCTTGATTTCCCTGCTCCTGCCTCCTCTAAGATTGCAACTCCTTTTCTCCCTGCATCTTAAAAATATCTTTTATTTTTCCCCTCATCTACAGGATTTCCATCTCATCCATCTTTTCTAACACTCCTACATAGCATGGGCAAATGATGCTCCCCCAAGTCACAACCTTGATGATATTTGAGAGCTACTGAGGAACCCTTGATGACTCACCATTGACTGAAAAATTAAGTATAAAATTTTCATTTTGACATTCAAGGTTTTTTCCACAATAATGGTCTCAACCTCCCTTTTTTGCCTCATTATCCTCCACTCCCTTTGCCATAAAGAACTTGGGTTTTTCACTGTTGCTAGAGCATACCATGCATTTTCTTACGAAGTGGTTTTGTTTAGTCTGTTTTCTCTACCTGGAATCTCTACCAGCTGACCTCATTTGTCCAGACTCATTTGAGTATTTTACCTCTATTCAGTTTCATTCAATTCAGTAAATATTGACTGAGGACTGATGATGCTGAATGCATTATGCTAGGCAATGTGAGTGTACAGTGGTGAATAAAGGTGACTTCTGCCTTTAAGGGGCTGCAATATCATTGAAAAGACATATTGGCAACATATACATATATTCAGCCAAAACCAGTTTGGCTCAGAGGATAGAACGTCGGCCTGCGGACCAAAAGGTTCCACGTTCGATTCTGGTCAAGGGCATGCACCTTGGTTGCAGGCACATCCCCAGTAGGGAGTGTGGAAGAGGCAGCTGATGGATGTTTCTCTGTCATCGATGTTTCTAACTCTCTATCCCTCTCTCTTCCTCTCTGTAAAAAAAAAAAATCAATAAAAAATATATTTTAAAATATTTAAATATATTCAGCTTTTGACATTAAACTAAACGCCTACCTAGAGCTTGGCTCACAGACCATGCAATGTATGTTTGTCCAATGACTGAATAATTGTTATATGAGATGCAAACATAGTGCGTACTATGCATAGTGCACAGCAGAGAATAGGAAATAAAGATTTATCAAAGGGAGTCCATCTGGGAGGCCCAAAGAAGTTGCATTGTAAGCAAGGGATGCCGTGCTGGGTAGTAGTCCATAGGATGTCAGATTGGATGCTGCTATTGTTCTGAAAGTTCACCTGCCACTTAAAGGGAGCCTGAGACACACGACCTCTGTCGCCTGCAAAGTCTCACCTGGTTTCTTGGGCCAGCACTCTCTGCATAGTTCTTCTTCCATCTTTCTTTTTCCCAGCATCCCTAGACTTCCCCAGATCCACCAGGTGTCTGTCCCTAGGAAATCCCAAACTAGTTTGCATAGAAAAAGGTTCACATTTTAAAGAAGAAAGATTTTACTTTGCTATTCAGAGCCCTCTGGACACCATTTTGCAAAACAAAAGAGTAGTTTTGTTTGCCTACTTCAAACAAAGAAGCCTGATTCTATTTGCAATGGGAGCAGGGAGAGGGATTGGGGCACTGTAAACATTTACTATGTACTAGTCACCATGAAAATTCTTTGCATACATTATCCCATTCAATTCACACAGCAAACTTTTACAGCATAGATTGTTGGAATCCTCATCCCCATTTTACAGATGAGCAGATGGAGGCTTATAGAGGTTTTGTAACTTGTCCATGGTCACATACCGAGCCACTGGAGGAGACAGAACCTGAACTCAAGTCTTTTTTTTTTTCAAGTCTTTTTTTTTTTTTTTTTAATATATTTTATTGATTTTGTACAGAGAGGAAGGGAGAGAGATAGAGAGTTAGAAACATCGACGAGAGAGAGTCATCGATCAGCTGCCTCTTGCACACCATCGATCAGCTGCCTCTTGCACACCCCCTACTGGGGATGTGCCCGCAACCAAGGTACATGCCCTTGACCGGAATCGAACCCGGGACCCTTCAGTCCCCAAGCCGACGCTCTATCCATTGAGCCAAACCGGTACCGGCTGAACTCAAGTCTTATGCCTTCATAGCTCACCTCTTTAGCCAATACACAAGGGATTGCTTCACAGTAATAGATTCTTGGTTGCAGAAAAAAAATTTAGATGAATAAATACACCAGCACCTCTCTTGAAAGGAAGATTATAAGAGCAACATTATAAGAGCTCTTATTGGAAATTATAAGAGCAGCATTAAAAGCCTCTGGCAAACCGACAGAGAAAGCTTCCTAGTCAAAAGAAAACTGGATCCAGAGTCACTTTCTTACACAATGGAAATTTAGGCAATATTATCACACATTCCCCAGTTTACTGTCACACACGTACAATCTGCCTCACCCTTTCAAGGGCCTTTAAGGTTGTTTTCTTTTTATGACTAGCCTACAACAACTAATCTTAGGGGTGGGGGGTGGGGCATGGGGGTGGGGGGTGGGGGTGGAGGAGGATCTTTTTCTCAGGAGGAAATTTTCCCTTCTGATTAAATCTTTCACTTTTATTTCCCATAGCACTTATAGTGTTTTACAAGGGGTATTTCAAAGGTCTTAGGGCAGTTTGAAACTTTATTACTTTCAGAAGAATATGTGTTACAAACTTACCAAAAAATTTTAAAAGTTTAATTTTTTTTAACATTTTTGTACAGTGACTACATTTTTTAAAAATTTTTGGAATAACACATATTTAATTTAATTTCCCCCCTCTAAATGTAGATAGCAAACATTGACCAAAAAAAAATGTTTAATAAAACAATTATTCAAAATGAATAGCAATAAAGAAATTGAATAATACACTTTCAGAAGATTTGCTCTTGCTTTTGGTGGTGGTGGTGTTTGTAACAAATATGAGAGAGAGAGAGAGAGAGAGAGAGAGAGAGAGAGAGAGAGAGAGAGAGAGAGAGAGAGAGAGGAAGAAGAAGAAGAAGAAGAAGAAGAAGAAGAAGAAGAAGAAGAAGAAGAAGAGGAAGAAAGGGGAGGAGGAGGAGGAGGAAGAAGAGGAGAAGGTGGAGGAGGGAGAAAGAAACACTGATTTGTTGTTCCACTTCTTTATGATTCATTGATTGCTTCTTGTATGTACCCTGACCAGGGATCAAACCTGAAACCTTGGCTTATAGGGACAATGCTCTAACAAACTGAGCTACCAGTCAGCATGCATATACACTTTTGGAAAAATTAAAGCTTAAAATTGCACTTAGATTTTGGGACCTCCTACACACACTATGCCTTAGGCTACATTGAAGTAACTTGCTTGCACCTGCAGTCACTTCCCAAGCCACATGAACACCCAAACTTTGCTCAAAAAAAATAATCATTTCACTAAAATATTTAAAACCCTTACATTTATCAGCCATGTGGTGTCACTTAGCAAGGTCGTTGGCCATCTCTCTTCATAGCACTAAAGTGAATGCTAAATAAAAAATTCAAAATGATTAGCACAATGGATATTTTAACTGCTTTATAGACAGTGTTTGAAAACCCACACTACTTACACCTCTAGTCCACAAATCAGTTAAACTCTGTCTTTAAGATAGAGCTGTTCACTATTTTTAAAAGTAAGAGTTGAACATGCCTTTATTGGTTGCTGAATTGGCATTTTTCTCTCAGAAATAATTATTAAAATGAGTGTTGTTTTAAGGCATTAAATTACTGTTTCCCTAATAAAATAATTATATCTGTTTACAAGCATTTGAAGAAAAACCACTCCCTCATTTCTATTGCTTTTTTTTTTTTTTTTTTTCCCCCCCAGATTTTCCGGCTGTGTGGGCTAGGACAAAGGGTTTGCAAAGCAGAGAACAGAAACTAAGGATGGGAAGCCAGGGCTAGGGAGTGGAGTGTTATCTCTGCAGAGATCAGAAATGTAGATAGCTTTAAATTTCATGGTTAGAGACTTTTAGAATGAGCAATTCCTATATGCCAGAACTTTTCAAAAATATATCATATTAATCCTGTGAGGCAAGAATCCTTAACCATATTTTACAGATAAAGAAACAATTTTTCAGAGGCAAGCAACCAGTCCAAGATCACACAACCAAATGACAAAGTTAAAGTCCAACTCCACTGCTTTCGGATGACACCTGGTGACAGAAACAGACACAGTTTGAGAAGTGCTGCTTTATCCAGCTAGAATCAGAGAAGAATTTGACCCTTGCTGAAGACAGCTCTCTAAATTCACTACATATATGTTGCCATCACCACCATCCTGCCCCATAATTATATATCCAAAGTATTGAAAGGTTATTTTTGCTTTCTTTTTTATTCCTTCACTACCTAGTCATTGCAAAGATTAAGTGCCCATTAAGTGTTAGTGATGGTTCTGAGTACATCGCAAAAAGCAAAACAGACAATAACTCCTACCCTCATGAAATTACTAAGAGATAAAAATATAAATACTTCAGTTATTTTTAATGGGCTGAATTGTATCCCCAAAAAATTCATATGTTAAAATCCTAAACCCAAGTACCTCATAATGTGGCTGCATTTGGAGACAGAGCCTTGAAAGAGGAAATTAAAGTAAAATGAGGTCGTTAGGGTAGGCCTACGCAATAGAACTGGTATCTTATAAGAAAAGATGAGAACACAGGCTTGTACAGAAGGAAGAACCTGTGAAGACACAGGGAGACAGCAGCCACCGTGGAGCCAGGTTTAGGATGAGCTACCGCTGTCCATTGCTCTCCTGGTTGCAAGTCTCCTGGGACCCCCCCCCCCATGATTTCCTTCTGCAAGAGATGTGAAGAGGCTGGATCCTGCTAAAGAAAGAGCCCATACTGTGCTGGGACCTGGATATTTTCTCAGAGAGCAAGGGGGGTTTTGAGGGGCAAGAGGAAGAAAGGAAGTGTAATCGGACAATCAATGCATCTGTGCTGTTTGTCACTACTTGAGCCAATTAAGCAGAAGCTGGGTTGAATCATATACAGTAGGTCCTCGGGTTATGTCTGAGATCCGCTCCTACAGCATGACATAACGAGGTTTTTGCCATAAGTCAGAAGCCACCTATATAAGCACCTACGTCACTCACATGGAGCACATACACAGCAGTAATGAAGTGAAACAGTAAAAAAAGAAATTTAAGATAATGATTCCTGACCTTTACTTGTGGTAAGTAAATAATAAAAAACATAAAGCACAGATGTACATACATCGAAATGACAGGACTTTTTTTTTTCCATAAATAAATGGGAGATGACAGCGTAACCACGAAACTATGTCATATCCAACATAACCCAAGGACTATCTGTATAAATAAGTGGAAAAACAAATATCCCCCCCCCCTCTTTCTCTTTCTCTCTCTTTCCCACTTTCTCTGTCTAAAATCAATAAATAAAAACTTAAAAAAAAAATAAACTTCTGCCCCTCCTTTTAACTGCCTAGAAGAATTTGAATTAGAGGCCTTGCCTATAATAAGAGTTAATCAAAGATAACCTTTTTTGACCTCTCTATGGAGCAGGACAAACTGCAATGACCCTCCTCCCCTCTAAAGCCCTAACGTGATCCTTAGCTCAGAATGTCATATATAGCTAATTTTCCCTTTCTGTCTTTGAACCTCTCGTGTGTATATGGGGTCTCTGACTCTTCCATGTATGCAGAATTCCCAAACATCCTATATAATAAAAGGCTAATATGCAAATTGACCGAACGCAAAATGGCCAATCACTATGACATGCACTGACCACCAGGGGGCAGATGGTCAATGCAGGAGAGCTCTGCTCAGGGAGAGCGCCACTCAGCCAGAAGCTAGGCTCTGCAAGTTTCCGCCTCCCCTACAATTTGAAGAGATTTGCTTTTCTGCAGTGTAAACCCTCCCTCTGTCTCCCTAAGTCTTCAGTGAATCCTGTATCACTTGCTTGGAATGAAAGTTTCAGCAGGAAGGAGGGATGGCACCCAAAGTTTTGCCAGATGAGTCATCAGAAAGCTAAAGAACTCAGGAAAAGCAGGAGCTTGGAGCAGAGCACATTGGAAGCCTCCTGGAAATACAGCTACCCTGAGGTGGGCTTTGAAATCACACGGGGCATGGAATGAGGTACATGATAATCACATTCAGATATTCCAGGCCAGGGCTGGTCCAGCTGATGGCTAACTTATAGAAGCTACTCAACAAATTTATTGAAAACAAACAACCAAATTAGTCTCTTCCTCTGTAAATGAGATAATCATAGTGTCGGTCTCACAGAGTTGTTTGTGAAGATTAAATAAAATGATATACGGAATATGCTTAGGACAGTGCCCCTTCCCTTAAGCGCAAAATAAACATTACCTCTTGTCATTGCAATACCCCAGCACGCCCTTTGCTCATGCTATTTCCTCCTTATGATTTCTATGAAAATCTCACACACTTCCCCAATTTTCTAAACTGGAATTTTTAACTGGCTTTATTTCTTATTTAACATCCATTCAGTGTTTTGAGAAGCACCATCACAATTATCCCCAAAGTTGGCCAATCAGAGGAAGCATCTGTGCTACTCGTAGAAAATACAGAATCGCTATCTTATCCCAGCACTTCTGGGTCCTGAAATATGCATTTTTAATAATGTGATCTTTATGCTGAGCAACTTTAAGAAGCATGGTCATTTAGCATAGTTCTCAAATACCCTGCTTTCAAGTCAGACTGATCTGCCTTTGGAATTTCCCACTTTACCAAGCTCAGAGACCCAGGTAAGTTTCTTAACTTCTCTAAGTCTCAGCTTAGAGATATGTCCTCATCTGTAACATGGGAATACTAATTGTACCTACTTCGTAGGACTGTAGTGAGAATGAAATGAGATCTTACATAATGCATTTACTCCAGTGCCTGGCAAAGGAAATGCTCAGTCAATGTTGGGCTGTATCAAGTGCCTACTATGTGCACACCACCTCTACTCCTATCTTTCTTTGGCATATAATACTAAATTGTATACATTATACATACTGAATGATCACTATGAGAAAACAAGTTCATAGAATTTAGCTACCTTATCCAAGATCATAAAGCCAGCCAGCGGCTGAGCCAAGATCATCTTTCTAAACACTTGTTGCTTCTAAGCCCACCTTCTGGCCACTACGTCACACTGAAACACATGATCTCATCTCCTTCTTTAAACTTCTATCGCACTGCTTTTGCATCTCTCATGCTATCATGATGTCTCTGTCAAGTTTTTCAACTTACCTGTAATCATGTCTTATCGCCTCGGTAGACCAGTGGTTTTCAACAAGGGGCAACTTCTCCCCAGAGATCATTTAACATTATCTGGAGATATGTTTGGTCTTTACCGTTTGAGGAGGGCAGTGCTACTGGAATCTAGTGGGTAGACCTCAGGAATGCTGTTAATACACAGGACAGCTGGCCCTTTCCAAGAAGGAACTATCCAACTCAACATGTCAACAGTGCAGAGGATGAGACAGCTTATACTTTCAGTCCCCTAAGAGCAGGAAGCAGGTACCGTCGTGTTCTTGTCCTGTGCAACAGTCTTTCTCAACACCCTGCATTTCACAATCACTCTGAAGCTGCCTAAATCACCCAAAAAGTCTGACGAAATCGGTCTGGGGGAGGCCTGGGCATCAGTCTATTTTAAATCTCTGAGGTGATGGAAATGTTCTCAAGTTGCATGTGGCAACGTTCACACAATTCTGCAAATTTACTATAAATTATTGAGTTGCATACTTAACACGGGTGAATGTTATGGATATGTAAATTAAAGCTCAACAAAGCTGTTAAGAAGAAAGAAAAGAAAAGCTCTCCATGTCTCCTTATTTGCCTTCTGTGAGTGAGAACTGCTATTCTTAAGCAAGTAGGTGGTGCTTTGTTCACAGTAGCCACCCAGCAAATATTAACTGTGTAAATTGAAATGTAAATGGATTGATTTAAATGTGTGGCACAAATGGCCTTTATATCAAGGCCAGAATGTAACTACTTTAAGTTCCTTTAAAGGTTATAAGCCTTTCACAGAAAATTGCACTACATTAAAAAGGGCTAAAGCTCTGGCCGGCTAGCAAGAATTAACCAGTGAATAAATAAGTAAGTGGAGCAACAAATCAACAAATTGATGCGCTCTCTCTCCTCTCTCTCTCTCTCAATCTCTCTCTCTCTCTCTCTCTCTCTCTCTCTCTCTCTCTCTCTCGCTCTAGCTCTTGCTCTCGCTCTCAAATCAAGCAATAATTTGTTTTAAAGGGAGTAAAGTTCTTTGGCCCCGAGAGCTTTGGCAGTTGTTCACTCTGGAGCTGGCTGACTGGCTCCCTGGGGACCACTGTGACATTGCACTTGAAAGGACAACCCATACACATTCCACCAAGCAGGGCACTCAGCTTCTGCACCCCAAAAAATAGGGAATATCTCTTTTCCCACATTTCATGTGGCCATGAAATCATCCGTATGCTTAAGGATTTGCTTTGCACTATCTGTCAATACCTTCCTTTTCCAATTAAACTATATATTTTTCCAATTGGGGGCTGTAGGATGAAACTGGTCTATTTGTATGGGTCAGTATGTTATTGCAGGCCTATGTGAAATCCTGAGTTTAAATGAACTAGAAAAAGATAATTTTTGTAAATTTAACTTCTTTATTGTTAAAAGTATTACATATGTCTCCTTTATCCCGCATTGACCTCTCCCCTGCCCCTCCCCCCCAATCCCCGCCGCCCAGCGCATGCTTTGCCCTCCTACTGTCTGTGTCCATTGGTTATGCTCAAAGAGAATCTTTTTGACTGTGAGTGTTGCCTTTCATCTGGAGAAAAGGATGATTCTCTACTTTAGATTTATTGTAGGAAAAATAAATTGTCCCCTCCCTTTGTGGCAGCAGCAGAAGTTGAGTCACTGCTGTATTTGTGGAGCATGAGACACAGGATCTGGCTTCCCCTTGCTGGGGCCCCTTTCAAAACATAAAGAGGCGTGCTCTCCCTCCCAGGAGCACGCCCATGCCATCCCCTTCCACCTTTTCTTCCCTGCTCTCCCCTCCTCCCCCCTACACACGTATCTCCTCAACTCTAAGGGACCCCATGAGACTTGCAACCCGGGGGCAATGGGCAGTGGCAGGGCATCCCAGGCTCACCCCCTGAACTGGTCCCCAAAGCCCCTTTCCTCTGACTTCCCAGTGAGCCAAAGCAGCCCCACCCAGGCTCATTCCCCACCTAGTCCCTCTCCTGTTGCTTCTTCTATTCTAGGCCCTTCCTTGTTTCAGTGTCCCCAGCTTGAATAAACATCCTCTACAAATCTAAAATGAATAAAATAAAATAATATTAAGACAAGTGAGTGTCGGTAGCCTCTCTATGGCTGAAAAACATTTCTATTAATCATTACTACTCACAGTCATTTTTAGTTTTCACTATGTTATTTGATACAAAATCTCTATGAGATGAATAGAATATGTTTATCCTCCCCCATTTAAAGTTGAGGAAACTGAGACTTAAAGATATTAACTTACCTAATCCATATGCTGGTAAATGTTTCACAACAAGCTTTCTAGGGAGGCAAGTGGATGAGGAAGTCCTGACTGATGGCATTTGCCAGTGTCCATAGTGTAAATATTCTCACCATAGCAAATTTCAAGCTACCAACATGATGTCCCTGGAACAGGAAGCAGTGCATACATTGGCCCTAGCCAACTCTGGTGTGAGCCAACTCTAACACACCACTATTTGAGAAAGAGGACTTTGGAAAGGAGATGGCAACTGATATCTTTGAGTACCTGTTAAGCGCTGGATAATCTGCAAGGTGCTTTCCCAATATTATTTTAATTATGATTGCTTAATCACGATAAAACATTTGAGGTAGGTATTCATTATCCCCATTTTAAAGCTATGGAAAAATAAGACAGGTTAGGTATCATGCCCAAGGTTGCTTGCAAATATGTAAGGTGACTAAATCAATGGCAAACCCTCCCTCCTTGACTTTTCCACTCTCTCTGGTCATTTGAGTTCGCTATTGTAAAAGTCCTATTTTTACCTGGACTGCGTTTCTATGCTTGCTCCCTCTATACCAGGGTCACCTGTGCTTGGCTTACCCGATTCGTACAGCTATAGTTCCTGCTCCTAGGAACTTTACATGTTCTCCTAAAATAATTTAGGACTTCTTTGAGACAGAGGCTCTCAGAAATGTCTCATGGTGAGGAGCTCTTAAAGGGGGCAAATACAGTGTGTGTGGGTTCTGGCTCAGGGACATCACAGGCTTGAGTTCACAGTCAGTGTCAGTGTGAGTACATGTGTACCTGGGCTGGGAGGAGACACCCATCAGGATGACACGTTTATATCTCTCTCTCTCTTTCTCTCTCTCTCTCTCTCTCTCTCTCTCTCTCTCTCTCTCTATATATATATATATATATATATATATATATATATATTTAAAAATATATTTATTGATTTCAGTGAGGAAGGGAGAGGGAGAGAGAGAAATATCAATGATGAGAGGGAATCATTGATTGGCTGCCTTGAGCCTGAAACCCGGGCATATGCCCTGACTAGTAATTGAACCATGACCTCCTTCTTCATAAGTCCATGCTCAACCACTGAGCACACCAGCCGGGCTATATTTCTTTTTAAATTAATTTCCAATAACCTCAGCTATAACCAAGGGTGAGTTTACAAGAAAGATGTTTCAGGACAAAAATAAATAAATAAAAACAAAACTATTGGGTATTTTTTAAAGCAAAATTTTGAAGCAAACTTTCTTTCTTCTTTCTTTTTTTTTTTCTTCTTCTTTTTTTGAAGAAAAAATTTGAAAGGATTTTTTGAAGCAAAATTTTTGAGGCAAGCTTTCATTTTCCAGACCTATGTATTAGCCTAATTAGTGGATGATAGTTTATTCTAGCATAAAGAGGAACAACTGGCTACTTTCTTCCCCCAGAACATACAGCAGGAATTATCAAACTTTATCCTCACTTTCCTAGAGAGCCAGAAACAGTAACACCTACTAGTTCTTTACTGGTACAATGCAACACATGGTTTAAATACACTTCGCTAATTCTTTCTACAACCTTAGAAGATTGGTATTATTATCCCTATTATAATCATGGACCTACGGCTCAGACATTGAAGTAACTTGCACGGACCCTCATCTGGGGATTGAATCTGTCTACCTAACTGCCAAGCACACGGTGTCTCTGTCCCACCATCCTGGAACACAGGTCCCCGACCAAAGCTTTGCTTACCCAACAGCCTCTCTGGAGTTCCCTTTCTGCCTTTTGTTTCTATTGTTGCATGTTTTCTTGCTTGGCAGTCTATTTGATGCCAATCTCAGTCTGAAAGCTGGGTGAGTGGCACCTGGCATGTGGGCAGACAGATAATTAAAAGATACTTTCCACCTCTCCTACGTTCTCTTGCATTAAGCAAGCAGAAATTAATGAAGCTTACTGACGTCAAAGGTATAGTCCTGCGGGAAGGTATGGTGCTCTCACGCCCATTTCACAGACCAGGCAAACAGAGGAGTAGGGAAAGAACCAGACCTACTCAAAACAAATAGGTGGGAAGATGAGCCTAATACTTTGTCTCATTGCCTCATCACTATACCTGTTCACATAGATTACCTTTGAGATAATGTTATTATTCTAAAACTTGATATCGAGAAGTACACTTCAGAACTTTTCCAGAGGGGCCTGAGTATGTGCCCTGACTGGGAATTGAACCTGACCTCCTGGTTCATAGTCCATGCTCACCCACTGAGCCACACCGGTTAGGCGCATGTTTCATTATTCATTGATTCAACAAACATTTGTTGAATCTCTGCTATGTACAATGTACTCCATTGCAAGCTGAGGATTCAGCAGAGAATAGACAGTCCCTGCCTTTATGGAGTTTATAGTCCAGGTGAGATTACAAATACTATTTAAGTCAATACTGGAGCATTAACTTGGACTTGACTTGGGGTGGTGAACACACAACATAGTGTGTAGATGATATATTGCAGAATTGTGCACCAGAAACCTGTATTATTTTGTTGACCAGTGTCACCCAATAAATCCAATTTTAAAAAATAAAATAAAATTTAGTTTTTAAAAAGAAATACTAAGATAGCCACACCTGGTTGAATTGGAGTGGAGGGGTGTTATAATCGTTTAGAAAAAAAAACAAGAATGTTGAGAGCCACAAATCTAAAAAATCTAATTGGCCTGGACTTGATCTAGATTTTTAGACATGCTGTAGGAAAATTAGGTTCAATTTATATAATCTTAATTGACAGGCTGTGTGAAGAATGTAGCTACAAAATACTATTAATTTGTTGTGTTGGGTCAGGACTCCAGGGCCCGCTCAGAGTGGCAGAGCACGGCTGAGCTCAGTAGGTGGAGGGAGCAGCACATGCCACTCAGCCTGACAGCTGAACACCGGGCTTACCCTTCTCACCTCCTATCTGCTGAGGTAATTAAGTGGTGCCTATCTGCCACTCACCAGCCACTTAGAAAAAGACGGTAAACAGAATGAAAATATGGGATAGAAACTCCACCTAGACTTGCTTCTTCTATTTTCTACTCTGTTTTCATCACTGAAGCCCAGTGGGCCTCCTAGCCTTAGACATAGCTTGACTGAGTGAAGCATTTAATGGCACCCTACCAAATGAAGTTGGCTGTGAAAGTGACTCAGATCATAAACCACCTAAGTCCTAGAATGCTCTAATCCAATCCTGGTCTATCTTTCAGCATACAGACCAAGTATGTATTTGTAGACTTTTCTGACTATTCTACCAAGTCCACATTGATCTCTTTGAATTCATAATCTCTCCAATGAGTTCTGGTGAGTCCTCTATTCTTACTTTCCATTTATGAACTGGTCAAGGAAGCACAGTGGTCATTATTTGTCAGTATTTGCAAAGGGTGGATCATTAGGAGCGTTTTTTATAAAATTAATCCTCATCCTAACAGGCAGCTAGACTACCGCCCACATAACAAACAATAGCCGTTGATGAATGAGGATCTGGCAGGGCACTACCAGTTTACAATGGAGGAAGATAAGATTATCAATAATGACAAAATCAGAATAAAAGGCTGATTAGAATGCCAAAAGATTAAGAAAGGCCCTTAAAGCCCAGACAGTGTGCTCAGTGGTTGAGCGTTGACCTATGAGCCAGGAGGACATAGTTAGATTCTGTCAGGCACATGCCCAGATTGTGGGCTCGATCTCCAGTAGGGGGTGTGCAGGAGGCAGCTGATCAATGATTTTCATCAATGATGTTTCTATCTCTTTCTCCCTCTCCCTTCCTCTCTGAAATCAATATATATATATATATATATATATATATATATATATATATATATATATATATAAAGTCCTTAACAAAATTGTGGCAACTCAATTATTTTTTTAAAAAGAGACTCTGTGACTGAGTGCATTAGTTTCCTATGGATGCTGTAACAACTCACCACAAGCTGGGTATCTTTAAATAACAGACATTTATTTTCTCATTGCTCCTGTAGGCAAGAAACCTGAAATCAAGGTGTCAGCAGGGCCACACTCTTCCAGTAACTATAGGGCAGGATTTGTTCTTTGTCTTTTCCAACATGGAGTAGCTGTCGGCATTTCTTGACTTGTGACCACAACACTCATTGACTTCTTGGTTTTTTGTGTCTTCCGTGTTCCTCTCTTATAAGAGTATATGTGACTGCATTTAGGATTCACTTGGCTAATGCATGATAAGCTCCCCATTTAAGATCCTTAACTTAATCATATCTTTTGCCATATAAGATAATAATCATAGGCTCTAAGGATTAGGACATAGATGTTTGTCTTGGGGTTCACCATTCAATTTACTATAGCAGAGATTTTCAATCTGTGTGCTACAATAATTTTTACAAATATATTTGTATTGACTTCAAAGAGAAAGGGAGAGAGAGAGAGATAAAAACATCAGTGATAAGAGAGATTCATTGAACAGCTGCCTCCTACAAACCCCCTACTGGGGATCAAGCCTGCAACCAGGGCATGTGCCCTTGACCAGAATCAAACCTGAGACCCTTCAGTCCACAAGCCAAAATTCTATCCACTTAGCCAAACTGGCTGGGGCTGCAAGCATTTTTAAAACATGCATTATCTGACTATTTAATTAGGGCACTGACCTCTTTCCCCTTAGATTGTTAAATTTAAAAAAATAACAACAGCCAAAACGGTTTGGCTCAGTGGTAGAGCGTCGGTCTAAGGACTGAAAGGTCCCAGGTTCGATTCCAGTCAAGGGCAAGTACCTTGGTTGCGGGCACATCCCCAGTAGGGGTTGTGCAAGAGGCAGCTGGTCGATGTTTCTCTCTCATCGACGTTTCTAGCTCTCTATCTCTTTCCCTTCCTTTATGTAAAATATCAATAAGATATATTTTAAAAAATAAAAATAAAAATAAATAAAAAAATAACAACAGCCAAACAACAATAGCCATCCAGTGTGAATGCCATGTCTTGCTTGAACCATAAATATATAGGTCATAGAATAGAGTTTTGTCATATTGGTCACATCAATTCTTAATACCAGAAATCTTTATATATAAAAATAGATACTTGATTTTTTTTAAAGTCACTTTGGAGCAAAAAGGTAATTACTATTGTTATTATTATATTTGTAAGTCAATAAAATGTATATGTATTTTTTGTCAGATCAGCAAAAATATATAATTTATTCTTCAGGGTGCTGCAGAATTTCACTGATTAGTTTACATGTGCCATGAGATAGTTACATATATCATGAAGATACAGAGGACAGCAAGATGAAAAAGATCATTACCCTCATGGATTTACAGTTTATATCTGGTAACCGTAATTACATTATGGTAACTGGTAACCATTTTTTTCCCAGCATAGCATAAATAATCAACAATTCAGGGAATCCATGTTTCCATCGTCTGCTGTAAATCCCTTATAAGGTTCTGTTAATCTTGTCTATGTTTAGTGGTCTATGGTTGTAAAGTTTGTATAATGAATTAGCTGAGCCATGCTTGAAGACCTTCGAAGTCTAGCATACGATGTAGCCAAATTTCTAACTAGTCCTTTAAATCATGACTAATTAATTGCTTGGATGGAAATAACAAAAGCTTATTAGACAAAGATATGTGTTATACCGAAACCGGTTTGACTCAGTGGATAGAGCGCCGGCCTTCGGACTGAAAGGTCCCAGGTTCTATTCTGGTCAAGGGCATGTACCTTGGTTACAGGCACATCCCCAGTAGGGGGTGTGCAAGAGGCAGCTGATGGATGTTTCTCTCTCATCAATGTTTCTAACTCTCTAACCCTCTCTCTTCCTCTCTGTAAAAACAAATCAATAAAATATATATTTTTTAAAAGATATGTGTTAATTATCAAAAGGAAATTGAAAAAGTAAAACATAAATGAAGGCAAAGCTCTTGGACCTAGAGAAATGCATCATTTAAATCACAAAGAACACATGCATAAGTACCAACCTGGAACTCCAGCTCTGATGAAAAATATTAGGAGTGAAACGCAGAAGTCAACAAATATTTAGTGGGAGCTCATTCAATGCCAGTTTTTGTTCTAGGCACAGAGGATAATGCAATGAACTAGGCCATGTCCCTGCCCTTGTGGGTCTTATGTTCCCATGCAAGTCAGAGACAATGAGCAAATTAGCAAATACGCATGCAATACAATGCCAGGTGCTGTGATGGAAAATCAAGTAGGGGAAAGGAATATAATTGGCTGGGGGTATTATCTTATATAAGGAAGCCAGGAAAGAAAGGAGCAATGAAGTATGAAATATGACGCATGAGAATATCTGGGATAAGAGAGTTCCAAGGGGAGACACAGGCAATAAAGCATAGTTGGCATTCCAAGGACCAGAACTAAGGCGTTGAGAACAGAGGGGAGTGAAAGGGGAGGATTTGCTAGGAGGCCAGATTTTGTAGCCTTTTAGGCTACAGTAGGAATTCTGTCTGAAGACCACCAGACACCAGGAGTGGCATGTGTGAGGCCTGGTTCCCTTGCTCCCTTCTCCAGTTCTTCCAAAAGGTATTGTTTTGACAGTCAGTCTGAGGAAAGAGCAGACATCACATGGGTCATAGTCTGCCATTAATGGAGTTAATTACAGGAGCACCACTGGAGAGTTTGGTTTCCAAGTGTGGATATTATCCTCCCCCACTTTCTTGTCTCCAAACACTTGCCCTGGTAGGCGGCGGAACAGAGACAGACATCAACCTTGCTGAGTCTTCCTTCTGTTCAGAGTTTCTACTTCCCAATAGGCAATTGATATTTAGGGCTATTCTCATAATTCATTTACTTGGGGACTTAGATTAATTTGTAAACAACAGTGACTTGCTGTATGACATTCCTATTTGTTTTTATTTTTATAAGCATTTATTTGAGCCAAACTAATGACATATGCTGGAGATTAAGATCTCAGATACTCCAGAGATGGACAGTTTTGCTGTTTCTTGACTGCATTTGACATTAAGGAGGGAACATAAGGAAGATTGGAGAAGGCAAGGCAGGGGATTGGATTGCAGGATAGTTAACAGGGGTTTGTGCTATCTTGAGGATGGATACAGTTTATTACAAAGGTGTGTTAACCTAGGTGCACAGAAACAATGGACAGGGCTTGCTTGAGACGAAGATAATAAACCTTTTACTAAAATGTTATATGTCTGGGGTGTGACTAACCACCATGACCTGCCCAGTCAGGAATTTAGATCAGATCACATTGTCAGGGTACTTTCTGTAGAACCCCATTTTCATCCACATTCCCATTTGACATTCCTATTTGAAAGATAGGAAAATTAAGTTTCAGAGAAGCTGATCACCATGTCCACTGCCAACTAACAGGACTACGGAAAAGAAGTCTCGCTTCATAGTATTCACAGTTCCCATCCCAGGAGCTCCAGACATCTCGCCAAGTCACTGCCATGAGTTACAGTAAATCTACGCATGCTTCACTCAGGGAGAGGCTAACAACTGGAATTACTTTAGGAAATGCTGATGAAATAGAAAATTCACTCAAAAGAAGTTTTGAGAAAAACATTTTAGGGTTTCTTTTTTATATATAAGTGAGTTTTCACCCTATCAGACCCAACAACCCCCTTTGAGAATAAATATTATGTAATCTCCTTTTCTAAAATAAATCTCCTATTCTAAAATAAAATTCACAGATGATATAACCTCCTGGTTGTTTGTAAAATAGAAATATGTTCTAGAACCAATCATTATAAACAGATTTTCAGCTACAACAATGTCCTTGGGGACGTACGCAAGCTGGGTCGGGCTTTGAAAATTTGTTATAAAACATGGATCAGCTCCTCTTAATGAGGAAATATACTGCACAGTGAGCATCCCAGACCCTTGCCCACTCTGCCAGTAAGTAGTGTATCAATCATTATTACTTCCAAATTTCCAAAAACTCCCACTAGGGAGCAAACTATTTCACACCAAAGTCCTTACCTTTTGAACATTAGCATATTTGACCTATACAAGGAAGCTGGGATATTTACCACTAGCGATCTGTAGTGTGGATTAACTGGTAGCCCCTCAAAGATGTATTAGTGTCCTAACCCCTCAAGCCTGTAATGTGAGTTTATTTGGAAAAGGAATCTTTGCTGATGTAATTAAATTAGGAACCTTGATTTGACATCACTCTGGGCTATATACGTGGGGCCCTAAATCCAATGACAACTGTGCTTATGAGACACAGCAAAGGACACAGATAGGAGGAGAAGGCCTTGTGACAACAGGCAGATATTGGAGCTATGCTGCCACAAGCCGAGGAATGACAAGAGACATGGATGGGTTCTATCTTAGCATCCTTAGAGGAAACACAGCCTGCTAACACCTTGATTTTACACTTCTGGCCTCCTGAAGAGGAGAATAAATTTCTGTTGTTATAAGCCACAAAGTTTGTGGTGATTTGCTATAGCAGCTCTAGGAAGCTAATATGTTATGGTACCTTTTCCTTGGAAATAGGTCCTAAAAATAACTTTAGAGTGTTAGATTCTGAGACTGGACAAAGAATTCACATTCTTTATTCTCCGGAAAGATCTCCTATACTGCTTCAGCAATAAATAATTTCTCCTATAGAATTGTGTAATAATCGGAAGGGTTGAAAACTTCTCTCATCTCATTTCACAGATGAGGAAACTGAGGCCCAGAATGGCAAAGGTCATGCAGCTGCTGATGGCTGAGCAGCGAATGGAAGCACGTTCCTTTGACTTCCAGAACACAGCTCCACCTGCAGCACCAGCCTGCCTTCTCCAAGGAAAGCTGGCTACTGTTAATGTCAGACACTTGGCACTTAGCCCTGCTATCTCATAGCCTGTGCGCAGAACCCTGCTCTGTGACTTCAATTCAGGCTCACTGGGCATGCATCCTTCTTTTGTATCTCCTTTATCAGCACAGTGGTCTAAAAGTGCTGTCATTAAGACATCACTTTGATTGAAGACTTTCTGTTCTCTGGATCCCTACCCCTTCCCAGCATCCTCTTGCATCACTTTCTTCCTCACACCTTGTGCTCTATGACCACCAACCTTCTCTTTATTCCTTACCATGCCACATTTATCCTTTCCTCGGAGCAGATTTAATGTAAACAGATTGATCGATGCCTTTCCTAAGTGGAGGTTTCAATCAGCATCCTAGAAAAAGGATGGCAGGAACCCAGCAAAGGGAAACAGAGGGGAGAAAACAGTAATTCCCAGAGCTAACTTCATAGAGCCCTGGCTACTCAGGCTTTATTCATAGGAATTCAAGCTTATCCTCACACCTGCCAAAAAGGTTGACACATCTCCTCTATTTAAAATGTGAGAAAGTTTAGGCAGAAAGGATAAATAACATGTCCTGAGTAAATAGTCAGGAGGAAAGAGACCTGGGATTCAAATTCTTGTGGTCCAGCCTGTTCTTAGGGTATGTGAAAATTTGCCCTCAGTGCAACTGCAGCAATAGTAGGAACAACCAATCATATTTTGTATGCATTAGGGGTTTTATAGTTATAACTAGAGACCTGATGCAGGAAGATTTGTGCAGGAATGGGCCTTCATTACCCTGGCTGCCGGTACCACCTTTGCTGTGGCCCAGAGCTGCCTTTCTGCCTTCCCACGCTGGAAGCGTCCCACCCCACCCCCAGCCACTTGATGCCTGTGTATGCAAATTAAACCTCCATCTTTGTTGGATTAATTTGCATACTCCTTTCTGATTAGCTGGTGGGCATCTTGAAGGTACAGTAAATTTGCATCTTCCTCTTTTATTAATGTAGATAGTTATAATCTCAAATTACCAAAATTTGTGCAAAAATAAATGTAATCATCCTCCTTCTACAAATGAAGAAACTGAGGGTTTGAAATGGCTTGCTTTAAGCCACCCCACTGGTAAATGGTATAATTGGCATTCCTAATCTGACCCTAACTGCTGCCAACTTTGCTGATCAAGTCAATCTGATAAATTACTAAGTGGGGAACATGAAGGGCTGTGCTCATACTATTCTATGTGTGGCATTCAAGTCCCATAACCAGGAACAAAGCATGCCATGTAGATAGCGTGTGTGTGTGGGGGGAGGATTTGGGAGTAGCAAGTAAAAGCTCAATACACTGTGACCCCTTTACAGAATTACCTGTACAACATAAGACAAAGCTCCCATGCCTTTGATTCTCCCTTGGAATTCTCGGTTTCCTCTTTACTAAAGCCAGAACCATGGAAGAGGCTGTCAACTTGATGGTCATTGTGGTGGTGGTGATGGTGGTGGTGGTGGTGGTGGTAGCGGTGGTGATGGTGGTGGTGACAATGATGCCAATAAGTTTAAGAATCTCATTTGGAAAAAATCTTTCACATTTAGTCCATTGGCACAAAGCTGGCTGTGGAATTGGCATCTGCAAGATTAAATGGGAAGAAATTAATATAAAATTAGTCCTATTGAATTTATTCAACTTGAACCTCCAAAAGGCACTTGTCTATATCATGTAAATAACAAAAATTAAAGAATGTCATTAGAGAATTGATTAAGGCTATGTTTTGTAAGGATTATTCTGTAGTTAACATAGATTACAGGAGTGCCATAAGCCTTGGTAACTTCTTGCAAACACTCCCAAATTCATCTTTCTTATGCACAGATCTAAAAAAAGTAGCACTCATTGAAAATGTGATGGTCATCAAGGAAGAAGGTAGAGGGAGCAGAGCAAGGGCTGAGATAAGAACCTTGGGAAATACCTGCCTTTAAAGGACTGGGGGAATAAGAGCCAGGTGGGGTAAGAAACAGAAAAGGCCAGGCTCAGAAATTCCCAGGGTGTTAAGAATTTTCAAGAAGGAGGCTGTGGTCAGTACATGGAATTCAGGAATGTGGAGGCGGTATTTAGAAGTTGGGAGGTGACAGTGACAAAGTCAGAAAGAAGTTGATGACCTGATACCCTGTATGTCAAGGGACAAAGATTATCGACCACAAAGGTAGAGGTTAGTGCAACAATAATCTGGAAATAGCACTAAAGAATAATAAAAATCAGAGCCTTTTTCTGGATTCAGAAGTTTAGGGTAAAAGAACAAAGAAACAACAACTACTTGAGGGGGATATAAGATAGAAGAAATAAGGTTTCAAATAACATTAAAAAAAATAAAAGGGGAAGCAATAGAGATTGATCAGATCAAAGTGTATTTACTGATAATAGTATTAGGGTTGCAGAAATTACAAAGCAAATAGCTGGCATTCAATGAATAAATTACCTTTGAGTTAGGTCAACCCAAAGGAATTACAAAAGTTACTGTATGTCATCAGTTAATATCTGTCAGCAGAGAAAATCTAGCATATGTATGAATATATAAATATTAGGTCTGTTTATCTTTCCATATTAAAGTTCATTTAATGTTTCAAGTCATCTTCAATTATTGCTTTATTTCCCAAACTTTGCGCATTTGCATGTCACCAGTATAGACTATTATACAATTGACTTCTATATATGCTATAAATTATTCACTGTAATTATAAAATTTACAGGATACATTGTTATAATTATAATATATAGTAAACTATATCTATATGTTATCTATATGTTATAACATGTATATTATCATTATATATTTACAATATGTATTGTTGTCTACAATTGCTTTATACAATTTACCTCTACATATGCTATAACCTATATAGTATTGTTATTTTTTAAAAATTTTTAATGAAAAAAATAGTTATATTTACTCTTATATTTACCATTTCTAAGTGTTTTATTTCAACTCCTCAGAGAAGGAGAAGAAGGAAAATAAAAAAGATAAGACTGAAATCAATCAGTAGAAAAGTGGGAAAATCAATAAGACAAAAAAGGTAACTCTTTGGAAAATTCAATAAAATTAATAAACTTCAAGCCTAATGAGGAATAAAAGAGAAGTAATTATTAATATCAAAAAAATGAGAGGAAACAATGACAGACTCTACAGATTTTAAAGTGATAATAAAGATAATATTAATGCAACATTATGGCAATACATTTTTACAGCTTTGATAAAATGGAAATATAAGCTGCTTAAGCTTACTCAAGAGGAAATATATTACCTGAATAGCCTATATGAAAGATACTGTATTTGCAATGAAAAACTTCCCTACATTCTTCACCAAAGAATGGCAAATAAGCATATGAAAAGGGCTCCACATCAGAGAAATGTCATCAGAGAAATATAAATTGAAACAATGAGATACCACTACACACCTACCAGAATAGCCAAAATCCAGAATACCGATAATTCAAAATGCTAGCAAGGATGTGGAGCAACAGGAACTTATTCATTGCTGGTGAAATGCAAATTGATACAGCCACTTTGGAAGACAGTTTGGCAGTTTCTTACAAAACCAAAGATACTCTTATCATATATTTCAGCAATTGTGCATCTTGATAATTAACCCAAAGGAGTTACAAAAGTTATGTCCACACAAAAACCTGCACATGGGTGTTTATAGCAGCTTTATCCATAATTGCCAAAGCTTGGAAGCAACCAAGATGTCCTTCAATAGGTGAATGGATAATAAACTATGAATACATCCAGATAATGAAATATTATTCAACACTAAGAACAAATGAGCTTTCAGGCTATAAGAAAACATGCAGGAACCATAAGTACATATTTCTAAGTGAAAGAAGTTCATATGAAAATGCTACATACTGTTTGATTCCGTCTATAAGGCATTCTGGAAAAGGCCAAACTATCGATATACAGACAGTAAAAAGGTCAGCGGTTGCCAGGGGTTACAGGGAGAGCAGGTGAATAGATCGAAAGAGCGCTTTCTCACAATAAAGGACTTGTGTTTGTTGAAGTGAATATAAAGAGACGTAAAACGGTCCTGCCCAAACTGGTTTGGCTCAATGGGCCTATGGACTGAAGGGTCCGGGTTTGATTCCGGTCAAGGGCACATGCCCATGCCAGGTTGAGGGCTCCATTCCCACTAGGGGGAGTGCAAGAGGCAGCCAATCAATGATTCTCTTTCATCATTGTTTATATCTCTGTCTCCCTCTCCCTTCCTCTCTGAAATCAAAATATATATATATTTCTCTCTTCCTGCCATTATGAGATTTATTTTCTAATCAGAAAAAGGAAAAATATTCAGCCTTAGCC
This sequence comes from Pipistrellus kuhlii, assembly GCF_014108245.1. Taxonomy (NCBI): domain Eukaryota; kingdom Metazoa; phylum Chordata; class Mammalia; order Chiroptera; family Vespertilionidae; genus Pipistrellus; species Pipistrellus kuhlii. Next base: position 70,300,667 of record NW_023425551.1, on the reverse strand, counting down.
TGGTGGGTCAGTTGATTGGAGTGTCAGTCATACACCAAGAGATTGCAGGTTTGATTCTCAGTCAGGGCCCTTACTGAGGTTTTTGGATCAATCCCTGTTTAGGCACATAAGGGAGGCAACCACTTGATGTTTCTCTCTCATATCAATATTTCTCTCTCTCTCTCTCTCTCTCTCTCTCTCTCTCTCTCTCTCTCTCTCTCTCTCTCTTCCTTTCCTTCTCTCTCTCTCTTTCTCTCTCTCTCCATTCCTCTCTAAAAATAAATAAAAACATGCTCAGGTGAGGGTTTCAAAAGGAAAAATACTAAATATGATAGATATATTTATACATGCACACAACAGTATGTAACAGCATCTACTGTGCAATGGTTAATTTTATGGTCAACTGGATCATGAGATGCCTAGATATTCAGCTAAACATTATGTCTGAGTGTGTGTGTGTGGGGGGGGGGGGCATTTCCAGATCAAATTTAGTATCTGAGTCAGTGGACTCATAAATGGGTTTGCCCTCCCCAGTGTGGGTGGACATCACCTAAACTGTTGAGGGCCTAAACAGAAAAGAGAGGTGGAGAAAGGAATTAATTCGTCTTTTCCTGTCCAATAGAGTTGGAACATTAGTTTTCTCTTGCCCTTGGTTGTCCTGGTTTTCAGGCCTTCGAACTCAGACCAAATTGCACCACTGGCTTTCCGGGTTTCTCGCTTGCAATCTGCAGACTGTGAGACTTCTCAGCCCCCATGGGACAATTCCTTACAATAAATCTACTCCTGTAGATTTCCTATTGATTTTGTTTCTCAAGAGGATCTTAACTATTAGGTCTAGTAATAATTAATGTTGTTTTCTAATACTTTTTTAAATCGAATTTATTTAAACAATACAACAAAATTTAATAAACAATATAGTTGCCGTTGTTTTCTACTACTTGTGCCCAACGCTCAGGAAGCATTTTAATCCCTCTGTTGTAAAATTCTTGTGATTTTGATGCAAAAAATTCAGTCAATGCATTTTTGAGGCATTCTTCATTATTAAATTTTTTTCCAAGAAGAAAGTTTTGCAAAGAACGAAACAAATGGTAATCGGAAGGGGCAATATCAGGAGAATATGCAGGTTGAGGGAGAACTTCCCATTCCAACTGGCGCAGTTTTTCAGCAGTGATTCTTGCAGTATGCGGTCGTGCGTTATCGTGGTGAAGAATTACGCCCTTCCGATTAATCAGCGCGGGTTCTTTTTCTCTTAAAGCTTGGGCTAACCTTTCCAATTGGGCACTATACACTGCACTTGTAATGGTTTGGGTAGATGGTAAAAGTTCATAATGAAGAATTCCTTTAAAATTCCACCAAACACACAACATCACTTTTTTCGCATGCAAGTCAGGTTTTGGCGTGGGCTGCGGAGCCTCATTTTTGTCCAACCATTGAGGCCGCCTTTTCAAATTAACATACAGCACCCATTCTTCCTCTCCGGTAACAATTTGCTCTAAAAACGGCAAACGGTTTTGACGAGAGAGGAGCGAACTGCAAATTGTGACTCTTTGATTACGGTTGTTGTCGGTCAACTCATGAGGAACCCATTTTCCAAACTTTTGGACTTTGCCAAGTGCATGCAATTGATTGGAAATTGTTTTTTGTGAACAATTTAAAGTTGTCGCAAGCTCTTGTTGGGTAATTTGAGGATTTTGCACCAAAAGAGCTTGAAGAGCTTCTTGATCAAAATTGGACACACGGCCTCGACCACTCTTGTCATCTAACGAAAAATTTCCCTCGCAAAATTTCTCAAACCAACGCTGGCATTTTCTGGCGCTAACTGCATCTTGACCAAGAGCACTATAGATGTTTTTTGCAGCCTCACTTGCTTTTCTTCCTAATTGGAACTCATAAAGCATGCAGTGCCGAATATGCTCTTCATCCGCCATCTTCTTAGCTCTAGTTTTGCAACAAAAACCAAACCAAACACAAACTTTTTCAAGCAAAACTTGTTAATTGCACTTCACACGTTCTGTAGATACCACGTGCTTGAAGGTTATGTCAATACAAGTGAATGCCAAGCAAGATTTTAAACGAATGTTTAAAACGACATTAATTATTACTAGACCCGATAATATCAACTAATAGTCAAGTAGTTTGTATAAATGCTAAATGCAAAACTGGTTCAGAGGGTGAACATTACAGTGAATTGGGTTGTAAGGAAGGGCTACCAGATTCTAAAAAATTAACAGAAAAGTGAATTTTTAGGAATTTTGTGGAGTGAGAATTTTGTGTCTCCTATGCGACAGATTATAATTAAGTCTGCTAGTAAGTGGGGAAGCCCAGATTTAAGTTCATGGTTGTCTGATTCCCTTGTTTATGCCCTTTTACATAAGCAGAGTTAATTAAACTCATCTACAGTATGCCCTTTCTAGTCCATTCTATGCCCTTTCTACTCCATATATATATATATGTGTGTGTGTGTGTGTGTGTGTGTGTGTGTGTGTGTATTTCACTCTTTAAAACTCCCATATTCACTTAACAGTAAACCACATCACCTCCAAATGGGGAAGTAACTGTTCTTCAGAGCATACCCTATTCACATCCATGGACCGTTGCAGAGGATGCTGGAGGTCAGCTCCCCCTAAGACACGTTGGCAGTAAGTGTCCAGCTGTCGGCCTGAATGCTCGCCAGATCCTGCCTCCTTGATCTCTGTAGCCTGTTCCCATCATATTACGGTGAGAGGATGGCCCCTGGGCATGCTCTCCCACACAGCTAAAAATCAAAGTCACTGTGGTTCCTCTGGATTCCAGCTTCCCACACTGCTATCCACCTGGATTAAAGCAAAAGAAGTTGCTAGGATAACAGGAAACGAGCAGAGGCATCTACGAGTAGGAGTATGGCATGCCATCATGGCTGTATTTTTAGATTGGTAACTTAATGCTAGAAGGAATATCTTTTTGAGCTATGTTGCTTGTACTGACACCAGGAAAATAGTCATGGTCTGGATAAGCACTTGGAGAAACAGGAATCTTTGCCATGGGCTTGGTTTGCTAGAGCTGGAAATTTTGGCATATAAAAATAGCTAACTTCATCAAGTATTACTAAGTTATACTAAGTCTGTTGACCAAAGTTTAAGAATAGAAACAACTAGACTCAGCCAGGTTGTTGTCCTGAATAACAAAAAGAGTGTAGGTTTGATTTCCAACCAATGAACATATCTAGGTTTTGGGTTTGGTCACCAATCACTGGAGGCAATGGCTTTCTCTCTCCTTTCCTCTCTCTAAATTAATAAACATATCCTCAGGTGATAATTGGGGGGGAAAGACTAGAAAGAAATATTCATTTGTACTCAGCCAGTGTGGCTCAGTGGTTGATCATGGACCCATGAACCAGAAGATCTCAGTTCAATTCCCAGTCATAATACATATCTGGATTGTGGGCTCAATCCACAGTCAGGGAGTGCAGGAGGCAGTTGATCCATAATTCTCTCTCGTTATTGTTGTTTCTGTCTCTCTCTTCCTGTTCCTTCCTCTCTCTAAAGACATTTAAAAAATATTTTAAAAGATTTATTTGGTCTTTTATTCACTCATTCTTACTAAATTCTTATGATCCTAAATCATTTTGCCCCAGTCTTCTGTTCTCCTTTGTTTCCAAAGAGAAACCCTTTGTTGTCATTCACTTGACTCCATTCTCAGAATTTTGTCTGTTCATCCTTCAACTCTGCGGAAATTGGGCAGTAAAAACTCAGATTCTATGGAGAATGGCAATAAGCCAGACCTTCATCTCTTCCTCCCTTAGCTGGCAGGAGACTTGCTGGGATAAAGACATTGCCTCTTTATGTGCCTCTGTCTTATCCTGTTCTTAGTGTTTCTTTTAATGACAGAAGTTTAAGAGCTAATAGACATGTGGAACCTGTAATGGAATACATTAGATCATCTTCCTTCTCCAAGATTTCCTGACAGTGGCACTTTGGGAAGAATCAAATGACTTCTCTTGCCTTAGATTTCTAGATGCCATTAAGAGTTTATTGGTCATATAAATACTATATGTTCCTTTGCCGACAAGTTTGGGCCTAGCACCCTACTTTCACATATCAACAAATATAGTTACTGTTTTATTATTATTACTAGTGGTCCAGTGCACAAAATTTGTGTATGGAGTGGGGGAGGTTCCTTCAGCCCAGCCTGCACCCTCTCCAATTGAGGACCTCTTGGGAATCCCTTATGGGATCAGGCCTAAACTGGCAGTCAGACATCCCTCTTGCAATCTGGGATCACTGGTTCCTAACAGCTCATCTGCTTGCCTGATCACCCCTAACTGCTCTTCCTTGCTGACCTGATCTTGACCCAAACTGCTCTCCCCTGCTGGCCTGATCTCACCCCCAACTGCCCTCCCCTGTCAGCCAATTTGGTTCTGATTGGACAGTTTCTATGCCAGTCAGTGTCAAAAGCTCTGCCTCCTAGGCAGCCTGTGGCTCCTCACAGTTCACCCAAATTTGGTTCTGATTGGTCGATTTCTATGCCAGTCAGCATCTCTGGACCTATCTCCAGGCCTGATCAGCAGCTCCTGTGGAGGCTCTGAGAAACTGAGGTGCAGCTGCTGATGAAGCCCAAAGAAAAAGAGAGAGGCAACAGCTGATCAACATGGAGGCTGCAATCAGACCCTGCCCCTCTCTCTGGGCCTCTGTCCAGGCAGCCCCCTCAGCAGTCAGTGCTGGGTCATCACGGCAACCAAGCAACTGTAGCGCTAACTTAGGGTGTTCTACTGAGCCTTTGGTCATTTTGGACATTACAGATCCTGGGTTTTTATATATTAGGAATTATTATTTTAATCCTCACCTGAGAATTCCCCCCCCCCCCTCCATTGATTTTTAGACAGAGTGGAAGAGGGGAGGAAGGGGGAGAAAGAAACATTGACATGAGAGAGACACATCAATTGATTGCCTCCCACACTCATCCTGGCCAGGGCCAGGATTGAACCTGCCACTGAGATAAATGCCCTTGACCAGGAATCAAACCTGTTACTCTTTGGTCCAAGGGCCGACACCCTAACCACTGAACAATCTGGCCAGGGCTATAGTTTACTATTTAAGACAGCATGCCCCCAGGCACAAAATCAAGTTAACACCAGGGATACCCTTTTAGAAGATAATTGAAGTAAAGTTTAACAAAGTGTCTTTAAAAAAAAAAAAAAGGTAACAAAGATGTCATGGGTTTCTTTTTTGCTGCCAAGTAGTTCCTTAGTAAAGTGCCCTGAATTGTAAAGCTGCATGCATATATAAGTAATATTTCTCCAGATTCCCTGAATTTATGCTCTCTACCAACATCCACCCATGTGTTTCCACACAAATGTCATTCATATCCAAACATTCAGTGACTCCAGAAACTATAAGCAAGGCCACATGGTGAACTGTGAAGATGACCAGTTCAACAGGACCAATCTCACGCTAAACCGAAACCTGTACCAGCTGCTGGGAAAATAAATATCCTGCCATGCACTGTAAAAGTGGTAAGCTTCCATGATGAGAGTGTCTGGGTATGTCTGTGTGCAAGGAGCCTTAAGGCTCCTTTGTTAGACTAGATTTACACATAGATAATAGGGTGTGTCTCCTTCGGGCTCTGAAACATTACATGAGATATGCAAACATACTTCTAGGAGTATTTAAACATGTTTTTGGAAAAGACAAGGCTATTGAGACATTGGTGCAGATTATCTTAGCTGTCCCTTTGCAAAGAGGGGAGAAGAAGCTGAGAAAGGGCAGAAGAGACTGGGTCAGCTATGGAAGGTCTCAAAGAGATGATATAGAATCATCTGAAAGCTGGACTCTTCACAGAGAGGCCAGGCAATGATGAGGCAGGAAGAGAAGCCTGTATTAGCCAGGTCCCCAGAGACAGGCACCCAACTCGATTTAGTTTAAGAGGGGAAATAAAAGGGAAACGTATTAGCTTTGTTACCACATTGTGGCATATCTGATGCTCTTTGGTGTTCAATAAATGCTGCCTTCAGAGTTAATGCTCTCTTATTGATGTCTCTGGTTGCTAGAGAACCTTTACTCCAGAGTTCTCTGTAAGATTAGGGGTTATTATACCTTGTTCATAATTAGATTATGCTCTAGGGATCTGTGGATGAAAGTAAGCCTGTCTCAAATGTCATGTTTCAGAATCCTAACTATAAAGATCTGTAATTGACTGCCTCCTAAGGAACTAAGAGAATGATGGCTTGTCTGCCCCAAGAAAAATGGAACACAAAGAATTGTTGCTGATGGGAAATGAGATTTTTTTCAATGAGCTGGGAAAAACTGATGGTATGGCTCATGGGAGTAAACTCTGTGAATATAAAAACCAAGCTGGGGACGAGGCCAGTCAGTGCTTACACAGAGCACTCTGAAACTGCTCTTGGCTCCCTCAGGATGCGGGGAAGTTTGAAGGTAATTACCTGTGACACAGCCTTTCCTTGGGACACAATTTGAAACAACTGACCTAATTTCTGAGCTGCGTGAATGCCAACCTTGAATTTCTGCTCAGTTGGAACCAATTTCATTCCTAGCTATCTCTCAAGTGAGTTGGCAGTACTTGCCTCGAATTCTTTATTCGACTTATGCAGAAGTAATTTGGGGTCACGTTTAAGTCTTTCTCCTTTGGGTTAGAAAGTGGTGAGGGAGGCAGTGTGTGGCATGGAGGTCCCTATTTACCTCTTTGGCTACGTGGCTGCTTGGGTTTCTTCTTCCACTGGAGTCCTGTTCACTTAACATGGTGAACAAGTCTGCACTTGGCTTCACCTCCATTCCATGAGCAGTTGTTGAGGAATCATCACGGGTTTGGGTGCTCTGTTAAATGCTGGAGTGGCAGGTCTGGAGGAGGAACAGTATGGTTTAAAGAGAATGTGTGATTCCCCTGGCTGGTTTAGCTCAGTGGATAGAACATCAGCCCTCAGACGGAAGGGGCCTGAGTTCTATTTTGGTCAAGAGCAAGTACCTCAGTTACAGGCTTGATCCCCTGACTTGGTTGGGACACAGGTGGGAGGCAACCAATTGATGTGTCTCTCTCACATTCATATTTCTCTCTCCGTGTGTCTTTCCCCCTGCATTCCACTCTCCCTAAAAATTAGTGGAAAATATCCTCAGGTGAGGATTTAAAAGAATTCTCTCTGAAAAGAGTGTGTGATCGAGGAAAGAATCCAAGAACCGGAGTCAGACTCTGTCTTCTAGTCCTGGCTTCCCTACTGACCAAAAAGAACTTGGGCAAGTTGTATACACACTGTGAAGTCAGGGTCATAATTCCAAATTTGAGAAAATTGTATCTTTAAACAAACTCAAATCATATATCTTATCTAATAAAGAGGGAATGTGCCTATTGACCCTCAAGCTGTCACAAAGATGGCAGTGCCTACAGCCAAAAAGGAGGGAATATGCTAATTGACTCCCTTGCCCTCAAAGATGGTGGCACCCACAGCCACAAGATGGCGGTGCCCAGCCACCAAGGGCAGGTCCAAGGTGCAGGCAAGCCTTGGGTGGCAGCTGCCCAGCCACCCACAGCCATCTGAAGCTCAGGTAACTAGGGCAGGCCATGGCTTGTGCTACTGGCAGTGACAGCATAAAAGGTGTGATGGGGCATCACCTTCCCCTGATCGCTGGGTCGCCTACTGTCCTTGAGTGCTCCCGTACTGTGAGAGGGGGCAGGCCGGGCTGATGGACACCTCTTCCAGTGCATGAATTTCCATGCACCAGGCCTCTAGTATTTCTATAATAGCATAGCCTATAATGGTTAAAAATTTTTTAAAAGCACATCACAATGCCTGCCTAGATGTTCCCATCATCTATCATCCAAGCCTCGGTGCTCACCTAATTATTATTGGGTCGGCAGCTAAGTAATTGCGGATTTTTTAAAGAAAATCAAAGACAATTTTTTCATGGAACTAAATAACTTTATTCTGTAATGTATTGCCCATTTTGATCAATGACCTTTTGCCATCTTTCAGGCAGCATCATAATCCCACGTTCAAAAAACTTCTGGTTTTTATTAGCAAAAAACTGAATCAGGTACAATTTGACATCATCATCATTATTGAAATTTTTACCATTCAAGGAGTTTTGTAAAGATCGAAACAAAAAGTAATCAGATGGTGCAAGGTCAGGACTATATGGTGGATGTGGCAAAACATCCCAACCAAGCTCCATTAATTTTTGCCGAGTGACCAAAGATGTGTGTGGCCTTGCATTGTCATGATGGAATATAACACCTTTTCGATTTGTCAATTCGGGCCGCTTTTCTTCAACTGCATTGTTTAATTTCATTAGTTGTTCAATGTAGACATCAGAATTGATCGTTCGGTTGGGTGGTAAGAGTTCAAAGTAGACAATTCCTTTGTAATCCCACCAAACTGATAACAAAACCTTCTTTTGATGAATATCAGCTTTTGATGTTGTTTGAGTTGGTTCACCTGGCCTGCTCCACGATCTTTTCCGCTTGATATTGTTGTAAACAACCCATTTTTCATCGCCAGTTATCAGTCGTTTTAAAAATGGATCATTTTCATTACGTTTCTTTAGCAAATCGCAGCTGCTAATGCGTTGCGTTAACTGTGATTCTTTCAGTTCGTGAGGAACCTATGTATCGAGTTTTTGAACATAGCCAAGTTGTTTTAAGTGATTTTCAATGCATGTATGTGATACATGAAGCTTCTCTGCAATCTCACGTGTTGTACTGTGACAGTCCGAATTGATTATTGCTTTGATTAGGGCGTCATCAACTTCAACTGGACGACCAGAGCGTTTTTTATCTTTGAGTGAAAAATCACCAGAACAAAATTTGGCAAACCAATTTTGACACTGCCGTTCTTTTAAGGCTTCGTCACCATAAACAGCACATAACTTTTTATGAGCTTGCGATGCGTTTTTCCCTTTGCGAAAATAAAAAAGCAAAATATGACGAAAATGTTCCTTTTGATTTTCCATTTTTCAACGAACGCCAAACGAAAACTACAAAACAGATCAAAAAACTTTTTTTACTGATTAACAGCTGAATAGCCAACTATCAAATAACAAAATGTGTTTTACATTTGTACTACATCTGCAAACCTAAAAAGTCAACTGAAGCCATATATGTGTGAAACCCGCAATTACTTAGTTGCCGACCCAATAAATGTGGGGTGTTTGGCTCTCTCTGTAGTGCTTAAATTCCACTGCATTCTAGCCCACATGAAATCAACATATAAATTGAGAGCTGTTTGAATCTCTGAGATGAGGCAACTTTGGCTTTTCTATTTGAAGGAGCAGTGTCATTACTCCTCTATTAAATACCAAAAAAAGAAAAAAAAAAAAAAAAGGAAAGTTTTCCCCCTCTCCCTTATGAATAATAAAATCAAAAAGGGAGAGCTATGCCTCAAATTTGACTGGTGAATAGTCTGGTTTCCCAATACAATTGCTCCTAGTAGTTGTGATAATGTGTAGATGTACATGCAATAGTAACACCCACATATATATGTATATGTATATAAGTAAAAACTGAATATATGTGTGTAATGGTATTCTGTCAGAGCAATCATCATCAGTGGCCAATCTATGTCACCTCTAGAGGATAGCTATTTGTGCCTGGGAGGTCTTCTAAGGTCAGTGACCCTCTAAATATAAAACAGAACACGTGAAACCCCACCTAGGGTTGTTCCCAGCTCCAGGAAACAGGTGACACGGGAGGGAAACTAAGATATTTAAGGCATCGACTGTCTTCCACAAATAAGCATTTCTGGTTTTCTGACTTGAAGACGTGGATATTTTCAACCTTTTAATTCTAGGCTGCCTTGCGCCTGTCTCCGCTGGTAGGGCCTGTTTTATCCCAGGAAAACAGCCTTTGACAGGCCACTTCCGCACAGCTCACCTGATGCACACCAGTGGCCTGTCTTTGCCTGATGGCAACACATTTAAAGGTGTACAAATGGCCATTTTACCCCTAACGTGTCCGTGGAAGACTAATTCTATCTTAATTTGGTAATACCAGTCTCTTTTAAACCCAATTTCTGGCCAGTGAAACACTTGAGTCAAACAACTGTGTGATCAAATTCTTCCCATTTCCTGCAAGCATTGCTTGATGATTTTAATGAGTGATAATTTTGTGGTTGTTAATTCTCTCACCTGGAGATATTTTCCCATTGCTTTTTTTTTTATTTTTTTTTTATTTTTAGAGAGAGAGCAGAAGGGAGCAGGGGAGACACAGAGAGAGAAACATCAATGTGAGAAAGACACATTGATTGATTGCAGGGCCTGGGATAGAGCCTGCAACCGATGCTCCCTTTTTAAGGAAGTAGATTAATTGAAGGAGGGGAAAGTGTGGGTGTATAAACAGAAAATTGCTCTTGACTGGAATCAAACCTGGGACCCTTGGATCCACAGATTGACGCTCTATCCAACCAACCAAACTGGCTAGGGCTGATCATTTTTTTAACTATTTCATACAGACAGATTTTTCCCCACCCCCCAATCATTTATGATGCCAAGATTTCAGATAGATTTTGATCCTCCCAGCAGCTTTGGCAGACCAAACATTTTTTTCTTTTCCAAGGCGAGCTTATGTTGACTATATTTTCATAGTGTTGCTGATACAATGCTTCCTTTTTGAGGAAGTAGATTAACTGAAGGTGGGAAAAGTGTGGGTATGTAACCAGACAGTTGTTCTCTTTTTATAGAACTATTGAGTCATTTGGAGGACACTGTAGAAAGCATCTAGGTCTCCTCTGTAAAGTGAGGGGCTGAACTGGATTTCCTTTGTGTCTTCCCCCACTTTAGCATTCTGTGAGTCTATGTCCCACTCAACTTTGAACTCCTGGATAACATCACCAGGCCTTAATCACCTCCATATTTCCAAAGGTCCAGCACCCAAAAGGGCTTCTTTACTTATTTGTTAATGGGCTAATCATCTTGCCTTTTTATATTCTAATACCTTCTGAACAGAGCAAGAATCAAATATTTCTAGGAATGGCTCAAAATATAAGATTTTTTCCATTTTGCATTTTGTTCCTATGCACATTCACATGTACTAACCACTATCAGTGATGGTAATTTTGGTTGAGGTGGGTCAATTCATTAATTCACACAATAATATTTGCAGAATACTTACCAGGTACTGGGACCACAGTGCTGAACTAGACTCAGTTCCCTCCTTCCTGGCACGTAGAATGTGATGAAGAAGACTGGCAGGTAAGTGTAAAATAACACAAGCTATGAAGGCTAAGCACAGGGAGCTGTGGGAACAGAAGAGTGCGGGGAAGATTTCCCAGAGGAAATAATAAACTCAACCCTTACCATTAAATAGGAGTCAGCCAAGTGCAAGTGAGGAGAAGAGTGGGTGGCACTGAAGGAACTGTGAACTATTGGTTGCTGAGAGAGTGTTTATTTAGACGACAATAAAGGACTTTGGAAAGAGTTCAAGCAGGGGAGTGATATGACCCAAATTGTGTTTTAATTGCACTTAGACAATTAGAAAGGGACAAGATCCAGAGCTAGACATGTAGGAAGCTTTGGGAGTGGCCCTGGATATGAAAAGAATTAAATGAATTCTGGAGATAACCAGGAAGATAGAGAGTGGAGGTATATTTGTGCATGTTGGAGGGCGATGTAGGAAATAAGGAGCCGAGTCTGATACTTGCTTGGAGAACCGAGTGGATGGTGTGTCATGGGAGTAGACACGCCTGCTAAGGCTGCCACACTCTGGGTGGGGAGGGAGAGGATGGTGAATTCTATGAGATAGTCAAAGGACATCCAACAGGAGAGGCCTGCTAGCCTGTGGGTTATGTGGAACTAAACCTCAGGAGAGAGTTCTGGGTTGAAATTATAAAATTGATAATCATCAATATGTAGATAGAATCTGAAGGTATTAGGATGAATATCCTGGAGAGGTGAATAGAGCTGAGGAACCCCAAGAAATGCCAGGCTTAAAGGCCAGTCAGATAGTTGCTTGCTGATTAGTATCACCTGCTTAGTCCTCACTGCTAAGGGCCAGGTTCAGTCTAGGTCATAAAGGACCTGACAAGGCCCTTTCCACTGTGGTCCCAACCAGAAGCTCTATGGAGGGCAAAGTCAGGCCCTGAGGACTCCAGGACGCCTCACATAAATTTTCAGGTTCTCAGTCAAAATGATTTGCAAATATTGTTCGCTCATGTGGTTGTGGAGAAGAGGAAATATGATTATGAAGTATATGGGAGCTAAGGCATGTTCCTGAGCTTAATGTAAGAATGATTTTGTAGATTGTATCGGGCCCGACAGACAGAAGGTCCGATATCATAAAAATCCATCCAGGATGGAGATCCCTATGTTCATCACTGAGCTAGAACTGGGAGGGGGGTGTATGAAGCAGAAGCAACACAAGTCTCTGCTTTCACCATCTTCCCAAATCACAGACACAACTTGACCAAGGACGAGGAGCAGATGGAGCAGAGGGCAGCTGTGATGGTATTACCAAGAATGAGGTCTCCAAAGAGCCACAACCCAGAGAAGCACTTGCATCCTTAATCACAAACTGAAATCAAGAGCTTTCGGCAGAGTATCTGAGTCACCCAGTTGACCCTCCGTATCCGTGGGTTTCACATCAGCTGATTCAACCAACTGAAGATCCAAAATATTAGGTTTAGGCGGTTGCTGCACCAAACATGGACAGACTTTATTTTCTTGTCACTATCCCCTAAACAGTACTGCGTAACAACTATTTACATGTCATTTACATTGTATTCGGTGTTATGAGCAATCTAGAGATGATTTCAGTATATGGAAGGATGTGTATAGGTTACATGGGAAAACTATGCCAGCTTTTTTAAGGGACTTGAGCATCTGCAGATTTTGGCATCCGTGGGAAGATGTGGAACAATTCCTGGTAGATACTGAGGAACAACTATAGACGTATGATGCCTTAGCCATCATGAGTTCTGGTCTCAGAAGTATGTCTCTCTGTAAACAGGTTTAGAAAGAAACTCATAACTAAGCAAATAATCGTTTATTTTATAATTTCATAAAACCCTGGAAAGATTATAGTTATTTTTTTTTTAATTTTTGTTTTCTTTTGTTTTGTTTCACATAAGCTGACATAGACTGAGCTATTTTAAAATGCCATCTGTTGAAGTCTTCCAAGCTGGTTGTCGACTTCAGGACAAATATTTTGATTTACTAAGGAGCTTACATCAGATAAGACATCCTGGGGGATGTGGAACGGTCTAAAAATTGTTATCTTAAGAGATTTCGTTATTTTTTTAGCCTTACATCTGCTACAGACTTCATGTCTTAAAAACTTAACTTTTTGCAGGCACTCCAGTTCTGAGGATACACTGAATCCCTGGGATTAAACCTCTTGGTAAAAATAGATAGTGGATTAGAAGCCAATAACAGGGTACCCAAAATGGAATCACACATCCTGCTTAAAATCCTACCAACACTGTGGACTCTCTGAACTTTGACAGGAAACTGGATATTGTACATTGGCCCAGGATGATTTTATGAATAAAAATCCACCAGTTTTCATTTCCTTGGTAGTGGGGTGTTTTAACTAAAGTGAGTCTCCATTTTGTTTACATTATTTTTATTGTGGTATAATAAACATACAACATTGCATTTGCTTTAGGTGTACAACGATGATTTGATAGTTGTGTATTTGGCAAAATGATGACCACAATAAGTCTAGTTAACATCTGCCACCATACACAGCTACAAATAATTTCTTTTATGCCATGAGCACTTTTAAGATCTATTCTTTTAGCAACTTCCAGAAAAGCAATCCAGCATTGTTGCCTATAGTCATCATGCTCCACATTTCATTTCCATGGTTTATTAGTTTTATAACCCATGCCGCCCACCCCTCACCCCACTCCTACCTCTGCCTCCAGCAACCACCAGTCTGTTCTCTGTATCAATGAGTACTGGTTGTTTGTTATAGTTCAAGCACTTTACATCTATCAACTTATCCAGTCCTCACAACTAATCTATAAATGAGCACCATGGCCCTGGACAGCAGCACAGTGGTGCGAGCACAGGCAGGTTTGATTCCCAGTCAAGGGCACTACCCGGGTTTCAGGTTCCATCCCACCCCCCCACCCCCCCACCTCCGGTAGGGACGCATGCAGGAGGCAACCAATTGATTTCCCTCTCTCACCTCGATGTTTCTCTCTTTTTCCCTTTCCTCCTCCCCCTTTCCTTCCACTTTCTTTAAAAATCAATGGAAAACATATCTTCGGGTGAGGTTTAATAACAACAAAAGACCCAGTTCCTAAGGGAAAACTCACTTTCCATGCAGTCTTACTGGTGGCCCATCTTCTTTTCCCTTGGGGGCAGGGTGGGAAAGGGGAGTTACTTCAAATAAAGGCCTCGTTCCTTTAGAGCCTGATTGAAACGTTCTAGAATTAGATTATGGTGATGGTTGAATAACTTTGTAAATGTACTAAAAATCATTGACTTGTGCACTTAAATGAGTGAATTTTATTTCTGTAAATTTCAGTGAATTTGTTTTAATAAAAAACAAACCTACAATCAGCAAAGTCTCTCTATTCCTGCACCGAGCTCTGATTTCTCTCATCCCTTACAGAAGTCTTTTGCGTTAGTTCTTGGTTTATTTTACCAGTTTTCCTTTGACAAATATCAGCAAGCACATCTGTATAAGTAATATTTTAATCGATTTTAAAATGTTGCCTTAACTACTGGTGATCGAGGAAAACAAATCTAATCTAATCTCTTTAAAGCATGCGGGGATTCTGAAAGAAGGGCAATTCTGGGTGCCACAAAAGTTTTAGACTTTATTACATTGGTTTCAGTGTGTCTAATAATGCCTGAAGACACACAAATTTTATTAATTTGAGTGAGAGGTTCACAGATTAAGGGACGCAGGAATGAAAAATGGAGAGGTTTTGGAAATGACAAAACTGTTGTGGGAGAACAGAAAGAATAGCAATAGTTGGAGGTTGTAAAGGGGGAATGAGGGAGGGAGAGGGAGAGGAAAGGAGAGGGAGGGAGAAGGGAGGGAGAGAGAGAGAGAGAGAGAGAGAGAGAGAGAGAGAGAGAGAGAGAGAGAGAGAGAGAGAGAGAGAGAGAGAGAGAGACTTTAGTGGCATTTGCTGAGCTGTGAGTTGTGAATATCTGAAAGAAAATCTGGTGTATTACAAGTTTTCCTGACTGTAAAAGGAGGCAATCTTGGTTTGATAGTTCCCCAAGATAGCCACTAGGTGGCAAAATCGATCCAAGACAGTTGTCTTCTGAAAAAGGAACTGCTGTGCAGGAGGTATAAGTGTACAATAGCTAAGCATACAATACACTTTTTAAAAATATATGTTTTTATTGATTTTTTTAAGAGAGAAAGGAAGGGAGAGGGAGAGAAGATAGAAACATCAATAATAGAGAAACATTGATCTGCTGCCTCCTGCATACCTCCTGCTGGGGATTGAGCCCCCAATAGGGCATATGCCCTGATGGGAAATCAAACAAGCAACCTCTTGATGCATTGAGCCACGCCGGCCAAGCCACTTTTTAAAAAATATATAATTTAATTTTTAAAGCAATTTTAGGTTCACAGCAATATTGAGCAGAGGTAGATTTCCCATATAACCTGTGTCCCTACATATGCACTGCCTTGCCTGTTACCATCATCCCTCCTCAGGATGGTAAGTCTGTTAAAACTGGTGAATCTATATAGGCAAATCATTATGACCCAGAGTCCCTACTTACATTAGGGTTCACTCTTGGTGTTGAACACTCTATGGATTTGGACAAATGTATAATAACACATATATAATATTATAATAACACTATTATAATATTATAATACATATAGTAGTCTCACTGCCCTAAAAATCCCTGGGTTCAGCCTATTCATCCCTCCCCACTCCCACCCCCAGACCCTCAGCAACCACTGATTGCTTTACTATTTCCATAGTTTTGCCTTTTCCAGAATATCATATTTGGAATCATACAGTCTGTAGCCTTTCCAGATTGGCTTCTTGCACTTAGAAATATGCATCTAAGTTTCCTCCACATCTTTTCATGGCTTAATAGCTCATACAGTATCTTTCTAAGCCAAATATTCATGCCGCAGGAAAAGCAGGTATACATTTATGCATCTATAAATCTAAGAATACAAGCCGGGCAGATAGCTGAAAAGTAAACTTTCCTCAATGGGTTACATTCATGTCTCCTCTCATTAACTCTTCCAGCTGAGGAGTTCCTTTACATAAAAATGGGTTTGGGCCTGACCAGTGTGGCTCAGTGGTTGAGCATCAACCTATGAACCAGGAGGTCGTGGTTCAATTTCCGGTCAGGGCACATGCCCAGGTTACAGGCTCGAGTCCCAGTGGAGGGCATGCAGGAGGCAGAGATCACTGATTCTTCCTCATCATTGATGTTTCTATCTGTCTCCCTTCTTCTCTGAAATCAATAAAAAAATATATTTTTACAAATGGGTTTGGCCCTGACCAGTTTGACTCAGTGGATAGAGCATCAGCCTGCAGACTGAAGGGTCCCAGGCTCAATTCCAGTCAAGGGCATGTACCTTGGTTGCAGGCACATCCCCAGTAGGAGGTGTGCAGGACATAGCTGATCAATGTTTCTCTCTCATCGATGTTTGTAACGCTCTATCCCTCTTCCTTCCTCTCTGTTAAAAAAAAAAAATCAATAAAATATATTTTTTAAATGGGTTTGAGCTCCAAAGTGAGAAATAGTAAGACATTAGATATTCAGACAAAACCTTTTTAAACTGTACATTTACTGTCAGCATCTCAGAACCCAGCCTTCACATTTAAAAGTGTTTCCAGGTTTTTATTTCAACCTAATATCTCAGGAGACTTCTTGCCTTCCCACTTTCTCAGACAGCGAGGATTTCATCAGCTTTAAGCCAGCAAGGCCACTTACTGTGGACATTGTGGCTCCTTCATGCGTCCCATCTCATTAGGACGGGCCCATCGGCCCATCTTCAGTGGTGTCTCCAAGAGGATTCTAATCCTGCCAGCGTCCCACACATCAGAAAAATGTATTTGATCCATAACCACCTTGAAATCACATAACCTTGTGAAAGTTTTCCAAGGACTTTTTGTTTAGTAAGGTTTGGTTTTACAGTTAAATATAACAGGAAACAGGAAAGAAATGGATACACCAAAGAGAGAAAGTTGCAAAGTTGCAAACAATTCCACACACGAAGTCTCACAAGGAGAGTTGTCCCGGTGTTCACTGAAACATAAGTGAAATGAAGCTTTGACCATTCTCTAGACAGCTTAGCTTTGTCCTCCAAGAGATTTTTTTTTTTTACTATCTTTGCCTCCCCTTCCTCCCACAGGAAGAGCTGTAGATGCATATGGACATTTTCAGATATAAAAATAGTTACATCAGTTTTAATAGCATTCAGAAGAACACTGATTTTTCACCTAAGTTTTCCTTCTTTAGAAGACTGTTGTGTGCTCTTCCTTACTTGAGCAGAGGATGAGAAGCAAATAGGGAAGTGAAGACTTGGACTGACGCTAAAGATATAAACAGTTCAAAGACAGAGTTACAGCCCTAACCAGTTTGGCTCAGGGGATAGAGCGTCGGCCTGCAGACTGAAGGGTCCCGGGTTTGATTCCGGTCAAGGGCATGTACCTTGGGTGCAGGCACATTCCCCAATGGGGGGTGTGTAGGAGGCAGCTGATCGGTGTTTCTCTCTCATCGATGTTTCTAACTCTCTATTCCTCTCAATTCCTCTCTGTAAGAAAAATCAATAAAAATAAAAATAAAAAGACAGAGTTACAGGGACTGATGGGCTACCTGGTATATGCTTCCCATCCAGTAAGTCCTAAAGTATGTTATTAAACATCTGCCTAATCAAGAAATCTCTTCCAATTCAAGTGAATTAATGTCATCCAGTTTGAATTAGAAATAAAAGTCTGAATTAAATACACTGAAGCAGAGACTGTCAGTGCCTCAGCCTTGACTATGTCTGGCTGCCAGCATTAGGATCCCTTTGCCCAAGGATTTTATCTAGACACTGGAGCTCTCTCTGGCTCACCTGGACATCTAGGAAGCAGACCTTAAAAATGACTGATGGAAACTGGTAACTGAAAAGCAAAATTCCCTAATTGTTAACATTCATGTCTCCTCTCACTAACTCTTCCAGCTGAGGAGTTCCTTTATATAAAAATGGGTTTGGGCCTGACCAGTGTAGATACATACAATATCCCATTGCTTCACTTCATCGGGGAGCTGGCTGTGAAGTTTGTGTTACACTGGATCCCAAATCCCCAGCTGGATTAAGTCTCAGTTGTTCATAGTGGTAACTGTATCGATAACACAAATCATCTGGATTGCTTTTTCTTCCTTGCCTCTCTCTCTTTTCTTAATATAATTTTTTTTACTTATTTCAGAGAGGAAGGAAGCGAGAGGTAGAAACATCAATGGTGAGAGAGAATCTTTGTCAGCTGCCTCCTACACACCGCATGCTGGGGATCGAGCTCACAACCCAGCACGTGCCCTGACCAGGAATCGAGCTGTGACGTTCTGGTTCATAGGTTGATGCTCAACCACTGAGCCAGGCCAGCCAAGCTTCCTTGCCTCTTTTTCCCACTTACTAATATTTCTTAGTTTCCCAAGTAAACCACATATTCTTTTTGGTTATTGTTGATATAATACTTTACAGATTTCCACCACCATCCCTTTGCCCACCTCCTCCCAGCCCTTAACCCACCCTGGCCTGCCCACATTGCTGTGTCCGTGGACTATGTATAATATATATGTTCTTCAGCTAACCTCTTCACCTTCTTTCATCCAGTACCTCCTATCCCCCTCCCTATTAAGATCTGTCAGGCTGTTCCATGCTTCCATGTCTTTGGACCTATTTTGTTTGTCCGTTTATTTTGTTCATTAGATTCCACATATAGTGAGATCTTAAGGTATCTGTCTTCCTCTGACTGTCTTATTTCACTTAGCATAACAATCTCCACATCCATTCATGCCATTGCAAAGGGTAAGAGTTTCTTCTTTTATATTCTCAAGTAGTATTCCATTGTGTAAACATATCACAGCTTTTTAATATATATATATTTTATTGATTTCAGAAAGGAAGGAGAGACAGATAGAAATATCAAGTATGAGAGATAATAATCAATCAGCTACCTCTTGCATGCCCCTTACTGGGGATTGAGCCCTCAACCCGGGTCCATCACCTAACCCGGAATTGAACTGTGACCTCCTGGTTCATAGGTTGATGCTCAACCACTGAGCCATGCCTGGCAGGTATACCACAGCTTTTTTATCCACTTAACTGCTGATGGGCACTTGGGTTGTTTCCAGATCTTGGTTATTGTAAATTAGCTTCTATGAAGATAGAAGTGTTTATATATTTTCTGATTGGTGTTTTAGGATTCTTAGGATGCATTCCTAGAAGTGTTATCACTGGGTCAAAAGCAGTTCATTTTTAATTTTTTGAGGAAACTCCATACCATTTTCCACAGTGGCTGCACCAGTCTGTATTCCTACCAGCAGTGTGCCAGGGTTCCTTTTTCTCCACATCCTCTCCAGTACTTGTTGTTTGTTGATTTATTTATTTATTATCCATTCTGGCAGGTGTGATGTGCTACTAATTTGTATCTCTCTGATTATTAGTGATTTTGAACATTTTTTCATAAATCTACTGGTTATCTCTGTCCGCTTTGGAAAAGTGTCTACTCATAGGTCTTTTGCCCATTTTTTAATTGGATCATTTATCTTCCTGGTGTTGTTATGTAAGTTTTTATATATTTTGAAGATTAATCCCCTATCAAATGTATCATTGGAGAGTATGTTCTTCCATACAGTGGGCTCCCTTTTCATTTTGTTGATGGTTTCTTTTGCTGTAGAGAAGCTTTTTAGTTTGATGTAATAAAAACATACTGTTATAGTTTTATGCCTTATGTTTAGGTCTTTGATTAATTTTTAGTTAGGTTCTTAAAAGTACATATTTAAACTTTTTTTAAAATGATTTTTTTAGACAAGAAAGGAAGGGAGAGAGAGTGAGAGAAACATCCACTTGTTGTTCCTCTTACCTGTGCATTCACTGGTTGACACATGTGCCCTAATCAGAGATGAAACCTAAAAGCTTGGCCTATTGGGACAATGCTCTAACCAACTGAGCTATTCAGCCAGGGAATTATTTCACTGGATTTTTTTTTATGTGGTATAGGTAATGGTCTGACTTAATTTTTTTTTTAAATAAATAACGTGGTAAATAATTTTTATTATAAGTCAATTATTATGAATTAATATGAGTAGTCTTACTAAAGGAGAGGGAGGACCATTTATTATCTTTAATAGTCCTCCTAAATTATTTTTACATTCTGGATTTCTGGTCAATTGCCCATAATTGTAAGAACTTATTCAATGGCCTGTACAGAATGATAATTCTGAACTCTAGGGTTTTTGTTTGTTTGTTTAACATTTTTATTGTTTTCAGAGAGGAAGGCAGAGGGAGAAAGCAATAGAAACATCAGTGATGAGAGAGAAATTATTAATCTGTTGCCTCCTACATGCCCCCAACTGAGGATCGAGCCCACAACCCGGGCATGTGCCCTGACTGGGAATCAAACTGTGACCTCCTGGTTCATAAATCAACGCTCAACCACTAAGACCCACTGGCTGGGATCTGACTGGCACACAAATGAATGGTTAACGTCAATGTCTCTTTCCTGAGTTTAGACGGGCAAATTGATAGTAAAGAAATAAGGACATACTTTATAAAAGATAGGAAGAAGCCAAATTAGATGACACCCATTCCCAGTTGGAAGCAGGCTTAACAGTAGCTTGTGATCAACAGAAGCATCCAGACAGAACCTGTACCCAATTTTATCCCAAATAGAATACTTGAGGCTACCAACAGAACCACTGAAGTCCCTCGTGGTATGCTAATGTGTGAGGTAGGTTCTCAGGGAGTCAGCAAGTATGGGCCAGTGGTGTTCACAAGGTTGATACAATTCAAACCCAGCTCCAGTGCTGAGTCTATGGCCACTCAGGAGAAGTCTCAGGTACCCCAAGGCCAGCGCCATCCTCCTGGTGCCTACAGACCTTTGTGGCGAAGAGGGGTCCCAGGGAGTCATCAAGGTGAGGCCAAGAGTATTCATTAGGCTAAAGCAGACTGCGATGTGGCCATGTGGAGGGATGGTGCTGCACAGCCACTGGGGTGCCCAGTTGGGGTACATGGGGTGGAGGTCGGGGTGGAGGGGAGAGGTGAGGAGGGGGAAAATGGCCCTTGCCCTAGAGCCACACAACTCATCTCTCCCTGTGCGTCTCTGTCACCCCCTGAGTCTGCCTGTTCTCATCAGGAGCCTTCTAAGAAAAGCTCCAATGGGCCCTGGCCATTTTGCTCAGTGGTTAGAGTACTGGCCCAAAGATCAAAGTTGTCTCGGGTTTGATTCCCAATCAAGGGCCCTGGACATGGTGCATGTAGGAAGCAACCAATCCATTTGTCTCTCTCACACCTATGTTTTTTCTCTCTCTCTCCCCCTCCCTTCCACTCTTTCTAAATATCAATGGAAAAAAATATCCTCAAGTGAAGATTACCACCAACAAAAAAGACTGCCCAGGCTTCCCACGGCTAACTGATTCCTCCACAGATCACAAGCGTGGCAGAGCCAGCCACAGGGTGCAGGATGGGACCTGTGGATCTCTGAGGCCAACTCAGTGTAGAGGCGAGTGCTTGAACCCAGGAAGATGGCCGTCTGTGGGCGCTTGGGAGAGGGACTCAACACAGGGGCAATGGTGACAGTCCCTCTAGGCCTCTCTCGAAGCCATGCCACCCAATCTCTCCCTGTATGACTCCAGTCTGTTCTGAGCCACTGTCCTTTAGGGTGAGTGCCCAGGAACACGATTTTCTGTGCTGGCCCTTTAGGAGGGCACCTGGGTCTCTGGCAGACTCCTCTCTCTCCCTGGTGGGCAGGATACCCGCTGATTTTCACAGCCAGCCAGATGGTATGTGAGCTCCTCTCCCGGGGGCTGGTGTTGCCAGGCTGGGGAGCCAGGCAGGGGTTCAAACCCCAGGCTCCTCACGGGGGACCTTTGCAGCTGAGATATCCCTCCAGACCCTCAGTAACCACATGTGGGTGCTAGGCCAGCCTGTTTCTCCTCTCCACCCTTCCTGCCAGTCTTGACATGGTTTCTTCCGTATGTTCTTAATGATAATGCTCTGTTCAGCTCGTCTTCGGCTGGTTATTCAGGTTGATTCTGCTATAACTCAGTTGTAATTCTGAGTTGGTCCTAGAAGAAGGTGAGAGTAGCGTTCACCTACTCCTCTGACACCTCGGATTCCCCCAAACCACCTTATTTTAAACTTCAAATCATCCCTACGTCTTGTGAAAAACAAAACTCTATAAAACACATTTAATTTTTTAGAACTTTGGGGAAAGAGCTTTACAAAACTAGTTTGACTTCAAATCCTAAAGAAGGGAACAAAAAGCTTAGAAAACTGCCTTTCTGCATTAATAGGAAATACTAAAATATGTTTTCTAAGCCTAAGGTACCTTATGGAAAATGTGTATTACAACAAATCACTAAGAGGGAGATAACAATTTAAAAAAATTAAGTAGAAGGTCAAAAATAAACATTTCCTGAACCACACGTTTAGTTTAACCAAAGTTTTGTCTCCTCGTTAGCCATTCTCTCCGTTCTAAAAGTTAAGAACAATAACGTTTCCTGCAAAGGAAATAAAGGGACAGGTACATGAAGGCAATTCACTTTTTAAGTGTCTTTTCTACATTAAGTATTATTAGGCTTTGCGTCTAATTAAAGAAGAGGAAATCCCCCAATTATCAGGGTCTTTGGAAGCACTTAGTCTGTTATTGTTTCTTGTGCTGAAATACAATAGTTTGGGTCTGAATCAGCCTGGAAAACCCTCCTGCCCAGTGGGTAATCATTAACCAGCTTATCAAATCCCAATCATTCACAATTAGATCACACGGACTCTCCCTCCCCAGAACCACAGCAAGGGGGGAGGGGGGGTGGGGCGGGGCGGGGAAGGAAGGAGGCAATTACTAGTAAAAAGAAAACAATTTCTTCTCATTTTCTAGAGCTGGCTAACTTCAGCTTTCTTCATCTTTCCCAAGAAATAGCCCAAATGATTGTACAATTAGGAATCCCACTATTTTTAAACAAAAAATAAGCTTCCCTTAGAGATCCTATGCCCAGATTGGATAAAAGACAGAACAAACATAAACCAACACATCTGTATTAGCTATGGTACTTAGTATAGTATGCTCAACTATGTTGCCAATATTTTTATACTCTGTTAGCTGCATTTGGCTGGAAGCTTTGTACAGTACAGCTCAGCTTCAGTATCTCCTGCTTTTGATCTTTGCAAATGTTTTATCAACAAGCTGAAAAAGCAAACAGCACCCCTGCCTCCAGCCCTCATCTTTCTCCTTCGTTATTTTGTCAGCTTTGCTCTGTCCTGTTCCAGAGCAAGCAGGTGAGATTCCTGACCTCTCCTTCTCCGCCTTCACCCTCCACCGGCCCCGAAACTGGAGGGCAGGTAGGAAGCAGAGCAGCTTCCAGGTACGATAGCCGATGCTCAGTTAATCAGAACACCGGGATTAAAATATTCAGAATCACCTGGAAATCACTTGCGTGTGGCTGAGACGCCAACCTTGTGAATTCTGAGTCATCTGGCTGGAATGGAATCCAGGGCAAAAGTGTTCACACCCACCCAGTTTATCTCCACCTCTGGAAATTATCTTGAATAAAGCAGGCATTTTTCACTGCATTGGCCCCTGGGCTCGCCCTCCTGAAAACAAATCTTTCCCGGTGGGAAGGATCAGACGTATTTGCCAAGAAAGCCGAATCACCGGGGAAGCCTGAAAGGCAGGCCCGGTGCTCCTGCAGTCCACCCATTCTGTCGTAGGGAAGATGTAGTAGCTAAACTCTAATTTAGAGTCTCTCTCAACCTGTTCTGCCGAATTGCAACATGTAAGCTATGTTTCATGGTAAGGAATTGGCACACTGGAAGCTGGCATGCATAACTAATGCGCTATTATTTGTGTGCAGAAACCTGCTTACCCTGACATTTCTGAAGCCATTTGGTCCTGGTGAGAACAGCCCTCTACCATTTTATTTCTGAACCGTCTCTCAGTGGCACAACTGAACTTGTGCTCAAGGAATAAAGTGCATTATAATGTTCATTTGAATGAGTAAAATAGCATATATAATAAAATTTTATTAAAAGCAAAGCAAATGCATTATTTATCATTATTTTAGAATTGCTTCCTCCACTGAGTTCATTGCCTGTCAATTTAAATATATGTATATACACTTAGCAACTACTTTTACTGATTCTTTTTTTAAATTAATTTCTTTATTGACTAAGGTATCACATATTTGTCCTCAACCCCCCATTCTTTTATTGATTCTTACCCTTAGTTTGGTATTACTACCTCAGTTCTAAGAGGTATTTAAATTAAAGGGGGGGGGGGGGAGTGTGTGTGAAAGTAAAAAGATCAATGAAATTATACAAATAATCAATTATACAGAACCAAAACTGGAATATCTTTTCCTCCTTCATTTTGCTTCTTAGCACATACTAATCAAGGTAATTTATTACCCAAAGTATAATAAAACCACACACTCCATTCAAGGAGCATTTACCATTCTCCACTGCTGGTTATTCTTTCCCTCATCCCCCCCCCAAAAAAATGTAACATCACTGCCATTCATATGGCATTTCTTTGCATTTTTAAAATGTATTTATTGTCTAAAGTTTTACATATGCACTTTTTCCCCTGCTTGACCCTCCCCCTCCAGCCCCCACTGCCCCAGTGTCTGTGTCCATTGGTTATGCCAATATGCATGCATACAAGTCCTTTGGTTGCTTTCTAACCACCCCTCCTCCCCTGCCATTTGTCTCTGGATTTATTCTCGTTCATCAAGTTATGTTGATCATTATATCCTACATATGAGTGAGATCATGTGATATTTATCTTTCTCCGACTGGCTTATTTTGCTTAGCATAATGCTCTCTAGTTCCATCCATGCTGTTGTAAAGGTACAAGTTCCTTCCTTTGTATAGTGGTGTAGTATTCCATTGTGTAGATGTACCACAGTTTTTTAATCCACTCATCTGCTGATGGGCATTTCTTTGCATTTTACAGCTGGGCCTGATCGGTTTTGCACATGGTTTTCTCTTCATGTTTACACAGAGGCAGCCTGGGAAAAATCCTTATGTTAATGCTATTAAACTACACTGGAGCTTACTGCAAGCTGGCTTTGGGTCTGATGAAAGTCCGTGTATCGTGTATTCTGTACCAAGATCCATTGTTGAAAGACCTCGCTACATGTAGCTCAGTGTGTGGCCGAAGAACATATTAAAGAGAAGTTCTCTGAACTACTTATAAACTCATTTTGAGAACTGAATGTGCACCGCACCTAACCTCACCATGGAAAGGGAAGCAAAACTTTTCTAGGTACAAATTTCCTCATTTGTCATATAAGGGAACTGGGCTAAATGACCTTAAGGTCATTTGAGCTCTGTGAGTGCTTGTTATTACTCTGACATATTTTAAGACCTTGCAGCCACTGAATGAGATATATCTTTAGAGATTTTATTTTACATATTTGCTACTAATGAGATTTTTCACTTTCAGAAGGGCTTTTTGTTTTGTTTTGTTTTGCTTTTTGTTTTTTTAATCCTCTCCAGAGGATATTTTTCCCATTGATTTTTAGAGAGAGTTGGGGGAGGTGGGGAGAGAAACATCAACATGAGAGACACACATTGATTGGTTGCCTCCCACATACACCCTGACCTGGGCTGGGAGGGAACCCAAAACCCAGGTACATGCCTTTGATCAGAAATCAAACTGGAGACTCTTCAGTGCGCGGGCCAATACTCTAACCATTGAATACACCATCCAGGACTTCAGAAGAGCTTTTAATTTCTCCTCTCCCAGCCTTCTTACCAAGGTTAGTTAAGAATTGCTTTACATTAAGTAGTTGGTGGGACAGCTCATTTATTATAAGGTAAAATAGAACCCAGGCCCAGAAGTTAAATGTTTGGCTCAGTGGATAGATTAGCCCTAGCTGGCTTGGCTCAGTGAATAGAGCATCGGCCTGTGGACTGAAAGGTCCCATGTTTGATTCCAGTCAAGGGCATATGCCCGGGTTGCAGGCTTGATCCCCAATATAGGGCATGCAGGAGGCAACTGATCAATGATTCTCTCTCATCATTGATGTTTCTATCTCTCTTTCCCTCTCTGTTCCTCTCTGAAATGAATAAAAATATATATATTTTTTAAATGTCTTTCTTTGGCCATCAGAAAGGTCATTTACAGTCCAAATGTGCAATGGATTCCAAGTCCAATGTGGAAGGTTCTGTTTTTTAGGAAGTACGCTGCTCAGATAATTATTCTCCTTTATTTAGTGATAGTGAACTGGTTCCGGCTGGTCATTTCTATTTCCTGTTAAATGAAAATGAAAGAACTATGCCCCAGCATGAGTCAGTCTAAAATGTTTACTGAGTAAAAAATAGTTACGGCTCTCACAGGCAGGAGTATGAGGAAATAGGATGGAAATAAAAGATACATATCTCTTCTGGGCAGCTTTCAATCTTACAGAAAAAAAATAGAGATACATACTTTTGTTTTCTCTGAACTTTCGAAATTCACACAAAGCATAGTATTGACATTATACAAAACCAATACTGTGGTGGTGTGTGGTTATTGAGTAACTGAGACAGGTTGTGGTGAGGAAGAACACTTTTTCTGGAGCGGAATGAGTTTTCAAATGAGGGAAGGACATGTTCGCTAGGAGAAGGATGAGCCATCTGAGGCAGAACGATGGTGTGTGTTATGGCTCCTCCATAGTGAGAGCATGCAAAGAATAACAGGCAATTCAATTTAAAAGAGAGAATATGCCTTTCCATATTTGATATCTTGGTAACTCTCATTCAGGTACTCATTTAGGAAGTGTGGAGTAGCTATGATATAACATTCTTTGTGCTGGGTATTCTATAATTACATATAAATGTCACTACTGTGATGATGAGCTCCAAATAAGTACCCTCCTTTTCCAACACTTCCAAGCTCTTTTTATGAGGCCAGCATTATCCTAATTCCAAAGACACAATAAAAAAAGAGAGAAAGAGAATTACAGGCCAATATTCCTGATGAACATAGATAATAAAATCCTCAACAAAATATTAGCAAATCAGATCCAGCTCTATATGAAAAAGACCACCCACCATGACCACATGGGATTTATCCCAGCGATGTAAGTACCCTCCCTTTCTTGTCATCTCGCTACACATGGGCATAACCAATGCACCATGCCACCGAGGGGGAGCAGAGTTTGCTGCCCCCACAATATGCCTTTTGGGGGGTATTGGTTATTTTAAGCTGGTTACTTTCAAGAAACAGAAGACACAGGAGAAACCTTTGACCTTTCCCCTAACTGCCTTGAAGAACTCAGCTAGAGGACCTTCTCCTGGAAGGGTGCTGCCGTCAGAGGGCACTGAACTTAAATGTGAGCTACTCTGTGATAGATGGGGGAGATTTACATTCTATCAAAAAGCCCTCTGGGTCCCACTGTTAGAGCTGGCTCTGCAAGAGTTTGTTTACCAAACATTTGGTTTTCCAGCTCCAGGTTTATAACCTTTCTCCCCTTTGAAGGCCAAACCACAGTGCTCTTTTCTTCTTCTCTCAACACGGCTTACAAACCTTCACTGCCTGACTTGTCCCAGGGGCCCCATATTCTTATGGAGCCTGCATATGTACATTCACCATTAAATCTGGTCCTTTTCTCTGGTTAATCTGTCACAGGTCATTTTGATTATTAGACCAGTCGGAAGACATAGGAGGGAAAAGAGGGGTCATTCCCCCCTCCTCACCTTCCACCCTCCGCCACCATCACTGTATCAGTCTTCCTGGTGAAACTCCTCCCAGAATCCCAGTGAATGGCTAATTAGCACTTCAGGTTTGGGCCTGCTGTTCTAAGCCTGGAGGTTTAAATTACTTCTTTAGGCCATTGTTTTCACCATTCTCCCCAGTTGTGTACACAATGTGAGGCTTGTGTTCTGGAATCTCAAGGTGTACTCCAAGGCTATCCTCTGTCTCAAGAGACAGCACCCTCCAACCTCTGCTCTTCATTTTGTGTGTGTGTTTGTGTGTGTGTGTGCCATTTCTGCCCTCCCACACATGCTCTCACAATTCCTTTTAACCCTTTAGCTCCTATATAAGTTAGGGGATGTGCTCAAATGTGTACAATAAAACCCAGGGCCCTGGCCAGGTAGCTCAGTTGGTTAGAGAATTGTCCAGTATATCAAAGTTGCAGTCCAGGGCTCATTGAAGAAGCAATCAATGACTACATAAATATATGGAAAAGACAAATTGATATCTCTGCCCTTTCAAAAAAAATTTTTTAAAACAATTCGTACATGAATATTTTGTTTAGTTAATCCTCATCAGATGATATTTCTTTCCATTGATTTGTTTTTAGAGAGTGGAAGGGAGGGAGGTTGAGAGAGACACCTAGATTAGTTGCCTCAGCTGGATTGATTGCCTTCCAAGCATGCCCCAACCTGCAACCCAGGTACCTGCCCTTGACTGGAATTGAACCTGCTACCCTTCTCAGTTGTTGCTCTAACTATAGCAACACAGGCTAAGGCTGTACATGAGTGTTTTAGTAGGTCTATTCCTAATAGCCACAAACTGAAAACAACCCAAATGTCCTTCAATGAGTGAACGTCTCAACAAGCTGTGGTACATAGACAAAATAAAATAATATAGCAACATAAAGGAATAAACTATTGAAACATGCAGCAATTTGGATGATTCTCAAAAGCAGCATGCTGGGGGGAAAAAAGCCAGTTTTAAAAGCTTATGGACTATACAAACACATTTATACTATTCTCAAAAGGATAAAACTATACAGTTGAAGGATATAGATCAGCAATTGCCAGTATAGGGATGGGAGGTGGTATAACAATGAAAGAATAGCATGGGAAACTTTTAGGGGATAATGAAACTTTTCTGTATCTTGATTATGGTGGTGGCTATATTAATCTACACAATATGTCAAAATTCATACAACTGTACATTTAAAAAGTCAATTTTTAATATGTCATTACTGTAACAAATACTCTTAACATAGACAATTCAAAGGATGGGAGTAGAAAGTAGTGAATTAGCCATAGCAATATGCATGGCAGTATGCCATGGGCATCTGCCAGGATGTCACAGGGAGGATGGAGAGGTTTGGCTGGCCTGGAGCGTTGGGTCAGTGGAAGAGAGTCAGGGATCCTCTACTGTACTTTCATAATTTCACTCTTTCTTTCACAAATCTACTCTGATTGTTTGAAATCTCTAAATTTTAAAACATCAGTGTAAATGTTCTTTTTTATTTTTTATCATAAGTAACATGATTAAGCATGTTTTTTACCTCTTGTGTTTTTGTTTTGTTTTGTTTTGTTTTTATCAATCCTCACCCAGGAATATTTTTTTCCATTGATTTTTAGATAGAATAAAAGGAAGAGGGAGAGACAGAGAAAGAGAAACATCAATGTGAGAGAGACACATCGATTCGTTGCTTCTGGCACATACCCCAACCAGGGCTGGGGATTGAGCTTGCAACCAAGGTAGATATGTGCTGTTGGCCAGAATCAAACCTACAATCCTTCAGCCCATGGGCTGATGCTGTAGCCACTGAGCCAAATCAGCTGGGGCTCCTTCTCCTTTTGATTACTGAAAATCAAAAACATTTTTTCTGAGCACATGAACTATCATATGTACTTCCCACAAGAGCTATCTCAAAGTTCTCAGTTCCTCTTCAGTATTCTCACTTAACATAGGTGACCTCTCTTACCCTCTTCCGGGAGGATGGCTTCTGTAGTGTTAGGTTGACTAAGATCTCCATTGGCTGGGAGCAACCTGCCAGCCCTGACCATCACTCTCACAGGGCTCTCTTGGTTTCACAAATGGATGACACATAACAGAATGAAATAATAAATCTGTGGGAGCATTCACTTGCACTCAAAACATAATTTTGGATGCAGGCTCTGCTGAGGCCAGACCTAGAGAATGTTGCTTTTGAGACAGATCAAGAGACACCTGCCATGGAAACTCTAGCTAACTTTCCACCTCAACATTTCCCTGAGTCCATCATCTTTTCCTTCTGCAAAAATCTCAAGGAGAATGTGGACCCTTCTTAAAGGATAATAAGCCCCCTCTGTTGTGATTCTATAAAGTTCTTGTAGTCAAATCTTCTTTTTCCAATGGAACACATTTTTCTATGCTCCAAAACCAGTTTTTCTTCTTTAATCATTTCTATGTTCTTTTAGATCATCTTATTGAGAAATATGGGGATATAATTTCATGGCTCGCCTGTTAAATCATCCTATTCCTTATAGTTTTCTTGCTTTACCTGGAAACTTTTCTGATCAATAGGTAGAAATCCCATCTAGGTCAAATGTGCTATTAAGAGTGTTTCTGCCAGCCGAGACTGGTTTAGCTCAATGGTTAGAGCGTCGGCTTGGGGACTGACGGGACCCGGGTTCAATTCTGGTCAAGGGCATGTACCTCGGTTGCGGGCATATCCCCAGTAGGGGGTGTGCAAGAGGCAACTGATCCATGACTCTCTCTCATGGATGTTTCTAACTCTCTATCTCTCTCCCTTCCTCTCTGTACAAAATCAATAAAATATATTAAAAAAAAAAAAAAAAAGAGTGTTTCTGCCAATTTTGGCTCAGTGGATAGAGCCTGAGACCTGAAAGGTCCCGGGTTCAATTCTGGTCAAGGGCATGTATGTTGGTTGCGGACACATCCCCAGTAGGGGGTGTGCAAGAGGCAGCTGATCGATGATTCTCTCTCATCGATGTTTCTAACTCTCTATCCCTCTCTTCCCGTCTGTGAAAAAATCAATAAAAATATATTTTTTAAAAAAAGTGTTTCTGTCTACATAAACCAACACATGGGAATCTTGTGCCATTTGAAATGCATACAAGAGGAGAACGAGGCATACAGAACACAGTGCGGAGTGAAATGCCCTTGAAGATCCTCGTAATGAAAGTCTCCTCACATGACCATGGTACTTAAAGCATAAGGCTGAGAAATCAGTGAGCACCAGAGCATGACCGTGCTATTTCTTCTTTTTCTGTAGAACCATTTGAGGTTGTGACCCTTCATGAGAGGAAGCCACAGGAAGAAGTCTTGGGCTGGGGAAATAGAAAGAGGCCGCAAGAACTGCCCACTGTCTTAACGATTTTCAGCTGTCCCAAGTCTGGCCTAAAAGGAACCCAATATTAGTCAGTTGGGAGGTCAGGCACGGAGCCTGTCTGGCCACAAATGGACCCTATGAAATGACTGAAAGCCGCTGAACCTGTCTTCTCCCACACTTGACACCCACTCACAAGCTCTCCTTGGCTGTCAGGGCCTTGAGCTGCTCAGATTCAAGTCTGACTTCATGCGGAAGATATAACAATCCCTAAAGCATGATATCGGGTAAATAACATGAGAATAACAAGAAAATTGTGATGTACATGCTATGTGCCAGTTTTTTATTATTATTATTATTATAGGCATATTTCACAGAGATAGCAAAATGTCAACACTAGCTGCTTTCTGAAAAACAGAGAAGGTAACTTTGCTTCTGAGTGGTGACCTTGATAATTTACATATGTATTCTTACCCCCACTTGCCAAGCTTCCTTCAGAAAAAAAAGGTCCTCTACATAATTCCCTTTCTTCAATTCTCCTTCCCGTCCTTTAAAGGAATAACAGCACTATGTGGATCGTGATCTGTCATTACTGAGGCAAATGAAGGGTTTATTCCTCAAAATACTTCTTATGCCCGTCCTTTGTATTACACATCGCTAGACACTAAGGCTACAATCTACAAGGATCTGCAGGTCCTCTCCTTCTGGAGCTCAACTCCTATAATAGTCCTTCTCTACCTTTTTTCATTATTCCTCTCCATCAATGAAACTTTTTAGTGTTTTTACCTAACCACCTCCACCATGAAATGTTAATATCACAGACATACTGTATATCTGTTTGTGTACTGTGTGTGTGTGTGTGTGTGTGTGTGTGTGTGTATATATATATATATATATATATATATATATATATATATATTTATATTAAACTAAGAATCTTTTTTTCCCTTTCAAGAACCATGTTTTATCCTATTGGGGGTGATATTATCCTTGTGAAAAATGCACACTCTAGGAGAAAGACATAATTAGCAAATAAGTAAGAAAAGTAGTTGTGATAAATGAAATGAAGGAAAATAAAGGGGCTACAAACTGGGGCATGCTTACTGTGTACCTAGTTGCCTGCACCACTGTCGGAGAAAAAGGAAACAGTTTATCTGCGGCCTCTCCTTATCTCTATCTCTTCTCTATCTCCGTTGTTCTGGGAACACGGGGCTGTGACTTTGCACCTGTGCAACCACAGGCCTGCAGGCAAGCTCCCGAGGCCCTTTCTTGCCTGGAGCCCAGCTGCTCACGTCCCCCTTCCCCCATCTGAAAACCTTGAAAGGGAAAGCACGGCTGAATGTACTCCATGGTGGAAAAATAATTTCTCTTTTGCAATTTTTCAGACAAATCTCAGTGGAATTGTGCTGCCTCCCTTAAAGAAGCTCTGCCAGGAATCCAAGCTGCTTGGCCATTTGTTTCTGTGCAACTCTGAACAGGCCATTGTTCCTTTGCGTGGGGTGAGACTATCAATGATAAGCTTAACTTGCCATGGTGGTGAGGGAACAAAGGGTACATCCCTGCACCATGCTCGCTCAGAGAGGTGTGCATCAGCAAAATGATGAAGGCAGGAGAGCTGAGTGCTGGGAAGCAGCGTGATGCTCTGGTTTTAGAGGCCAGACCACTGTTGGCGAGTTGACAGGCAATTGAAACACTCTGAGACTCAGTTTACCCCATGTTCATGGCAGCATGATTCACAGCAGCCAAGACGTGGAAACAAACTAAGTGTCCTTCCCCAGATGGCAGAAGGAGATGAGACTATGGGTGAGAACACAGGCAATGTACAGATGATGTACAATGCTATGGATATAATCTAACTTTAAAAAGAGTCTACCCATATGTAAGAGGAGAATAATGACACTAACGTATTGGGTTGTAATAAGGACTAATGAAAGTAATATGTATAAACAATTTGGCATAGTACTTAAAGCATAGTAAGCCCTCTATAAGTAGTTACTCTTGTTGTAACTGTTTCTGTAGGCCAACCATAGTTTTTGTTTTGGTAATCATTCCTGCTTTTGCTATTTTTTGAGAATGAAAAGTTGAAATTGGGTTAAAATCAAAGCAAGATCTCTGGTATTTAGTCTGGTGTTTATAAGCATTGGCCTACCATGCCTCTCAGATACACTTTCCCTTCAGTTATATAAGTCGATACTCTTCTAAGTCAATTTATTACTTTATTTTCCTACTCTTTGGCTTTTAAATTACATTTTACAAATGTAATTTTTGTTACCCTTCATCCAGCACAATGAGATGGTGAATTAACAGTGGTACATCTGCTAACTTTAGTTTTTAGAGAGACTTTATTCTGTAAAAGTTTATTTTAGGCCTAGAAAGTTCAAAAGCACAGTTCCTCCTTGAACCTGTATCAGCTACGAGATGACTACCTTGATTATGAACATTGCACTCCTGACCATTATCTATGCTAATCCTCAGGATCTCTTCTCATACACAATCCAGTCTCTTACCACATCCAGGCAATATTTCTGTTCTGTGTTCCTGCCTTGCCATTCCTTTTCCAAAACCTATCATATTATATTTCCTCAAGAGAGGTGTTGCTCCCACAGGCCAGAAAATGCTCAAGCACTGTGGAAGGGACATTCATCATGTCTGGGGCCACCCCACATGTTTAACACCCTTTGGATGTTTTGGGAATTTCCCATAGCTCTTAGTCTGTTTAGCGAGGGTTCATGGATTTGGCCAGGAGCAAAACCTGGTTGTGTGGGGCTTGAAGCTAAAACGGTTATAGGCCTCTTTAAGAAAAAAAGCAACACAATTATACATTTAAAATTAGGTTACAAATTAAGTACTTATTTAGATTTAGAAAAAAATAAACAAATTATAAACTTTTAAAAGCTGACCAGTATTACAACCATCACAAACCTAGGGAAGGGTAAAGTAATGTTAAGCCTGGTTGGCTTGGATCAGTTATTGAGCATCCAACCTATGAACCAAGAGGTTACCGGTTTGATTCCCGGTCAGGGCACGTGCCTGGGTTGTGGCCTTGATCCCCAATGGGGGGTGTGCAGGAGGCAGCCAATCAATGATTCTCTCCTCATTGATGTTTCAATCTTTCCATCTCCCTTCCTCTGGAAATCAATTTAAAAAAAATATTTTTAATGTAATGTTAAAAGTAATTGTCTAATACACCTTTTTAATACTTTCCTTTGTTATTTTAGCTGTGTACTCTGTCTTCACATACTAAGATTTTGTAATTTTTTAAAAAATTTTTATTGTTTAAAATATTAAATATGTCTCTCCTCCTACCCCCCAATTGACCTCTCCATGGTCACTCCCACTCCCCAGCACAGTAATATATTTTATTAAAAATAAATAAATATATGCTTTCTTTTTTCCTTTAACAAGGTTGGTCTTTTATATATGTACTAGAGGCCCATTGTGGGAAGATCCCTGCAAGAACAGGGCTTCCCTGGGCCTATTCCTGCAAGAATAGAGCTTCCTGCGGCCATCTCTGCTGCCCCTCCTGCTTCCCTCCCTTCTCTACTGCCCCACTTGTTTCTCCTTAGCTTACTCTCTTCTGCAGCACTTGGCTTCCTTCTACACACTGTCTTCAGTCTTCACTCTGCGTCTGGATATGCAAATCAACCACCATCTTGGTTGGATTAATTTACATACTCGCTCCTGATTGGCTGGTGGGCATGGCTTGCAGGTGTAGTGAAGGTATGGTCAATTTGCTTGTTTCTCTTTTATTAGATAGGATATTATTGACAGTTTAGTAAAATTTCTTTAAACTTTCACAGCTTATGGTTGATAATATATAAATTTAGTAAGTGGGATAGGGAAGGCAGATTTGTAGGTATGATGTCTTTTGTTAATTTTCCCAAACTTATGACATTTCTAGGACTCTTCCAGGGCTGGGGGAAAGGGATCCTGAGGGAGAAGGGTCCTGAAGCACACCCTTCATTAGCTCTATGGCACCTCCCTCTCTGTGTGCACTTAGCTTTCACCAATCATTCATAATCATAAAGATTCCACACCAGAGAGGAACAACTGGCAAAGCAGGAGCCCTTACAATCTTCCACTAAAATAATTTTTTAACCCTGGCTCAATGGTTAGAGCATTAACCCATGTGCTGAAGGGTCTCATGTTCAATTCCCAGTCAAGGGCACATACCTCAATTGCAGGTTCAGTCTCTGCCCTGGTTGGATCCTGTGGGGCAGTGGTCGGCAAACTCATTAGTCAACAGAGCTAAATATCAACAGTACAACAATTGAAATTTGTTTTGTGAGCTAATTTTTTTTTTTTAGATGAGAACTGCAATTTTATTTTTATTTATTTATTTATTTATTTATTTGAAAGTGGATACTTTTTTTTTAAATCAATCTTTATTGTTCATATTATTACAAAGGTTCCTCATTTCTTCCCCCCTCCAAAGGTTCCCACCCCACCCTCCCTCCCTCCCCATCCCCCATTGTCCTCATCCATAGGTGCACAGTTTATGTTCAGCATCTTCCTCCCTCCACCACTCCCCCTTTCCCCGAGAACAGTCAGTCCACTCCCCTCCCATATCTCCGACTCTACTACAATGAACAGCTATCATTGCTCATCAGGTTTTTCAATCTCCTTTTGTTGTTGTTGTTGTTGTTTTTTAATTAATAAACTTTTACACTTCTAAGAATAAATTTTAAAATCTAATAATTTTTCCCCTTTTTTATTTATTTATTTATTTGTTTGTTTGTTTGTTTTTTTAACCAATCTTTATTGTTCATATTATTACAAAGGTTCCTCATTTCTTCCCCCTTCCACCAGGTTCCCACCCCATCCTCTGCCCCCTCCCTACCCCACATTGTCCTCATCCATAGGTGCACAGTTTATGTTCAGTCTCTTCCTCCCTCCCTTTCCCCAAGGACAGTCAGTCCACTCCCCTCCCATATTGCTGACTCTACTACAATGAACAGCTATTATTGTTCATCTGGTTTTTCAATCTCCTTTTTTGTTATTGCTTTTTTTTGTTTGTTTTGTTTTTAATTAATAAACTTTTACACTTCTAAGAATAAATTTTAAAATCTAATAATTTTAAACCTTGTTTTTTTTCCTGTCCTGGGAATTGAGAGCAAACTTGTTTACATGTAAACTTGCCTTTAGGCTATCAAAAGGTGTTGCCATTCAAGTATAAATGGACACATTGTTTAAACATAGCTGCTGGTTGGAATTGGATTATCTGTTCTGGGTGAGAAGGGCTTGTCATTCCCTTTCTCCATTAAAATTAAGGTGTTAGCTTTAAAACCTCTTTTTGGCAAGAGACCTTAAACTTTCAGTACTTTAAATTTTTCAGATAGTAAATCAGTTACTTAGCATTTTCTCAAATCAATAATACCTCCACATGCCCAAGGATACACTTGACACAAAAGACATTTCCAAATAGATCAACCAACCTCATCCAGGCCCCACACAAGGCACTCACAGATCAACACCCCAGCGCTATACCAACTCAACACATCCAGATCCAAGCCCTTATCACTTGATTCAGCAGACCCTCAAGTTCCCCCAAAAGTTTCCAGCCATGTCTGAGAGGCAGCCTTGGGGCGGGGGCAGGCAAGGAGCGAGCTGCTTCGGGCCTGGCCGCTCTGGGCCTGGCCTCTGTTGCTCTGGTCCGTTCCACAACCAGCTGCTCCGGGCCTGGCCACTGCCGCTCCCGGCCTGGCTGCTGCTGCTCCGGGGCTGGCTGCTCCCGACCTGGCTGCTCCGGGCTTGGTTGCTGCTGCTCTGGGCCTGGCTGCTCCCAACCCGGCTGCTCCAGGCCTGGCCTGGCTGATGCTGTTCCGGGCCTGGCCGCACCCAACCCGGCTGCTCTGGGCCCGGTTGCTCCGTGCCCAGCCACTCCAGGCCTGTGCGCACCCAGCCTGGCTGCTGCTTTGTAAGCTAAATTTTTTTTTATCTTAAACTTCTTCTAAGGCCACTTCTTCAAAATAGACTCACCCAGGCTGTGGTATTTTGTGGAAGAGCCACACTCAAGGGGCCTCAGTTTGCCTGCCACGGCTGTGGGGGAGGCAACCAATGGATGTGTATCTCTCTCACATCGATGTTTCTTTCTTTCGCTCTCTCTCTTCTCCTCCCCACACACCCTCCCCTCCCCCAGCCCTCACTTCCACTTTCTCTAAAAAGTAATGAGAAAAAAATCCTCTAGTGAGTATTTTAAAAATAATTTTTATTGATTTATTTTTTTCTTGAGAGAAAGAGGAAGGGGAGAGAGGGAGAGAGAGAAACAATGTGAGAGCAGAACATTGATCTGCTGCCTCTTGCACAACCCCCACCAGGGATCGAACCCACAACCTGGGCATGTGCTCCAACGAGGATTCCAACCAGTGACTCCTCAGTGCACAGGACGAGACCCAACGAACTGAGCCACACTGACCAGGGCCTTACAAACTCCCATTTCACAAGAACGACCACAGGGCTCACTCTTCCAGAACCTCCTTGGAGACATTGCTTGGGTGGAGTCCCCACTGGCAGGGGCTGTGGTGCCCTGCTGAGCCACAGTACTGCTCTCTCCCCTCCGCAGCCCTCACACATGTTGTGGGCGTGATTCTGGCTGCAGAGCCTCTCCCTGACTCCCCAGCCCTCCAGGAGATTCCAGGAGATACCAGACATCCTTTATTAAATTAACATTTTGTTTTCCTGCCAAAACTAGCTAGAGTAGTTTCTGTTTGCAACCGCGAATCCTGGCTGATACCATGTAGGAGTGGCTCTCAGACTTGACAGGGCTGAGGCCTCGGGAGATGATGGAATAACCCGAGGATGGAGACATGAATCAGAGCAGAGTGCACAGGAGAAAACTAGGGTCCAAACACCAAAGAAATAAAGATGAAGGCCAAATACTTGGCCCTGGCGTTGAAGGTAAAAGTCAGGGAGCCAAGAATCTTAATTGATGAGAAGAGGTGAGGCAAAGAAGATTGGAGGGGAAGCAAAGAGGTCTTGCATCTGGGCCACAGACATACCATCTAGACTGAGGAAGACCCGGAAACTTCTGGGCCACGTGAGCCACAGCCATTGCCTTATTGCAAGCACAGGGAGGAGGGTGAGGGGGCGGGTAATACTGGCGGCTTCCACCACCCCAAGATGAACTTCGACAAATACCACCCAGGCTACTTTGGGGAAGCTGGTGGGAGGCATCGCCGCTTACTGGTAAAGAGGAGACAGAGCTTCTGCCCAACTGTCAACCTTGATAATCTGTGCACCCTGGTCAGTGAGCAGACACGGGGAAAGGCTGCCAAAAACCAGCCTAGAGCTGCTCTTTCCATGGATGAGGTGCCATCCGGCTACTGCAGAGTTCTGGGGAAGGGAAAGCTCCCAAGGCAGCCTGTCGCTGTGAAGGCCAAGTTCTCCGGCAGAGGAGCTGAGGAGAAGATGAAGGGTGTTATGGGGCCTGTGTGCTGGCAGCTTGACACCACGTGGAAGGAAGTTCATTAAAATGTCCACAAGTTAAAAAAAAAAAAAAAGACAAAGAAAGGTAGGTCAAGATTCCATTTGCTGGGCTGGAAGAGAGACAAAAGTGAGAGGAAAGGCTTGGCACGCTCCAGTAAAAGGGAGAGAGCAGGTGTAGGGTTCCTAGCTTAGGGGCTTTTATCTGGGAGTTTCAGCAAGTATTTCTTTTTTTTTCTTTTTTTCTCTTTTTAATATATTATTGATTTTTTTTACAGAGAGAAAGAGAGAGGGATAAAGAGTTAGAAACATCGATGAGAGAAAATCATCAATCAGCTGCCTCTTGCACACTCCCTACTGCCCGCAACCAAGGTACATGCCCTTGACTGGAATCAAACCGGGGACCTTTCAGTCCACAGGCTGACGCTCTATCCACTGAGCCAAACCGGTTTCGGCTCAGGGGAGTATTTCAATAGAATATTCATCAGCCTCCCAGGTGTGCCACCTCAAGGTTGTGGTCTCCACTGATTGGTTGGCACCAGAACAGGGGGTTCATCAGTCAATGCAGCTGGTCTGTCCGCCTGCATAGCTCTGTCTGATGTTGCTGCTTCTCTGGGTCTGGAGCTGAAACACAGGGGTGAATGCTTAAGGGCATGGTCATGCAAGGGCTTGTCCTTCTGCCTGTTGCTAGGCACCCGGAGCTCTCTGCCCTGGTAACCCTCTGCACCTGACTTATCCTTCCTACTCTGCTCACACCTATCTGACTCCCTACTATAATAGGATACCTCAAGTGTGACCTGACCAGTTCATAGCACAGTGAGAATATTATTGTACTTGGCATGACCTGGAACCTATATGGCTATTTTTACACTACAGGATAGCCATATCAGACTTTGACTAATTTTAAGCTTGTGATTAACTAAAATCTTCAGCGTTTTTAAAGAACAAGCTACCTTCAGGTCACAAGTCCCTTTCATACTCGAAGGTAAATGCAAATGCTTACACTTATCTCTGTTATGTTTCAACTAATTTATTTAAGCCCAGAATTTTACTTTACCAAAAACAACTTTCGGCCTTGGTTTTAATAATTTTTAAAAAGGCATGGGGGGGGGGGGGGTAATGGGAGTGACCCTATGCAATAACTTTAGAACATTCTCCTTAATCTTATTTAATTGCAAAATAAACACCTCCCACAGTGCTCTCTAATGGAGGCCAACATTTGTGAGTATGTGGAGAAAAAAATTAACTTCTATGCTTTGCCTCTGCTAATCATAGCCATGTAAGGAATCAAACTTCAACAAAGTAATTGAATAATAGAAATATATTTTTTAGAGGTCAACTTAAGGGAAATTAAAAAGATGACATTCCTTTAATTTCTCAAATAGAAGAAATTCTCCTGTGTTTGAATTAAACACTGTATTCTTTCACCATCAGCACTGCCCCCAAACTTGATTATCAACAATATTCTTGCTCTATTGCACAAATTTAAGAAATTTAAAATTTCAGTCTGTGCAGATAAAATTATATATTTCTTTGAGAACATGTAAAATAAACAAAACAATATAAGTTTAAAACCTTTAACTGAGATTCTTCTGGAAAACTATTCCATAGGGAAGCCATTAGTAATGCTTTTATTATTGGAAATTTATAGGAAATATTCTTGGGAGGCTTCCAATTTCCCTTATCAATGTAAATCCTTCATACACCAAATGTGTGTTTAGAGTGAAAGATATTAAAGATAAAGAGAAACTTCTTCAACACAATTTCTATAAAGTGAAATAACTTTAGTAGAGTGAAGAAGAAAAATTCTGATAAAATTTATTTTGAAATCTCTGTCACATTTTACAAGGAAATGAGATTAAAGCCTAAACCACAAGAATATTATAAGAAGCTTATGGGATTCATGGAGTCTAGGGCCAATATTTTTTTAACATTAAGGACTATCTAGGCTAGGGCATTGAATTTATACTTAAAATATTTTTTAAAAAATTCTAACCCAAGGTCCAAACAAAAATAACTCATGAAATCAGTCTTGGAATTTCAGTGCCAATAAAGTTAGAAGATAGGGAAGGTGGGACTGGGCATTGAAATGGGACCCATTTGAGCCACGGAGAGAGGGTTTTGGGTAACCTCTAGGAAAAGAATAGTTCTTGTCTAAAGAGAGCAGCAGGAGAGATACTCTTTTTTCTTCTGGACAACGTTGGAAAACAGGGTTGTGAAGCTTATGCATTCTGCGTCCATTCTGTCATCAAGAGGGATGCTACCTTGAGCATGAGCCAGTACTCAGAGATGAGCATAGCCAGGAGGATTGTGAAAACAGGAGCTGCACGTTACTTAATTAAATCAACCTCAGAGCCTGCTCAGCCCCTGTACTTCAGTTATGTGAGCCAATAAATCTGAGCTATGTGACCCACCCCTTCATTTTACAGAGAGAGACTACATCCTCTTTGAATTTAAGTGACTTGTCTGATGAAGCAGAACATAGATTAGAAGGCCTGGGAGTTGGGGAGGTGAGAGGGGATGGAGGTGAGAGACAATGAGGGGGAGGGGGGGAAAGCAGGACATATGTAATATTTTCAACAATAAAGAATTTTTTTAAAAAAAAAACATAGATTAAATACCGTATTTTCC
This sequence comes from Pipistrellus kuhlii, assembly GCF_014108245.1. NCBI lineage: Eukaryota > Metazoa > Chordata > Mammalia > Chiroptera > Vespertilionidae > Pipistrellus > Pipistrellus kuhlii. Next base: position 70,259,514 of record NW_023425551.1, on the reverse strand, counting down.
AGCGTATAAGACGATCCCCTAATTTTACAATTAAAACATAGGTTTAGGCCTATATTCGCTGTATAAGACTACCCCCCACTCCCGAGGGAACACCAGTTCTTTTTTTAATAGACCGCCTCTCTGACTCTGGCCAATCTGAGCAGGCTTTTTACTAGAACACAGTGTAGCTTCGGGTACAGAACATGTACACTGTGTTCTAGTAAAAAGCCTGCTCAGATTGGCCAGAGTCAGAGAGGCGGTCTATTAAAAAAAGAACTGGTGTTCCCTCGGAAGTGGGGGGTAGTCTTATACAGCGAATATAGGCCTAAACCTATGTTTTTTGTTTTTGTTTTTTAATATATTTTATTGATTTTATACAGAAAGGAAGAGAGTCTACGGCCATACCACCCTGAACGCGCCCGATCTCATCAGAAAGGGAGAGAAAGAGATAGAGAGTTAGAAACATCGATGAGAGAGAGTCATCGATCAGCTGCCTCTTGCACACCCCTACTGGGGATATGCCCGCAACCAAGGTACATGCCCTTGACAGGAATCGAACCCGGGACCCTTCAGTCCCCAAGCCGACGCTCTATCCATTGAGCCAAACGGGTCCCGGATAAACCTATGTTTTAACTGTAAAATTAGGGGGTCGTCTTATACGCCGGAAAATACAGTAACTCAAAACAATTTTATTTCCTTACCACAGCCAGATTAAATATTAAGGATGCATACATAATTGATAGAAACATTAAGAAGTATACAAGTAAAGTGTTTCATGATCAGGATGAAGAAAATATTCCCACTTATCTGATCAATCCAGGAAGGCTAAAGAGAGAATGGGAAGTATCAGAAAGGAGAAAAGAGATCTAAAAATGAGCCTTTTGCCCTAGCTGGTTTGGCTCAGTGCATAGAGCGTGGGCCCACGAGCTGAAGGGACCCAGGTTTGATTCTGGTCCAGAGCACATACCCTTGGATGCCGGCTATATCCCAGCTCTGGTCAGGGCGCTTGCAGGAGCCAACCAATAAATGTGTCTCCCACATTGATATTTATCTCTGTGTCTCTCCCATTCCCTTATACTCTCTCTAAAATTCAATGGAAAAAATACCCTCGGGTGAGGATTAATTAAAAAATAAAAATAAATAAAACAAGCCTTTTTTATTAGTAAGCCAACTCTTATGTCCTTCCCTCCCGCCTCAACTTTAGTCTCTTTAGTAGGGACTCTGCCTTACCCAACACTGACCCCCTCTATTTCTTTCATTGCCCTCCTGATTATGGGTCTCAGGATTTCTGTGCTGCTCCAAACATTTTCCCACCTAGCCATAACCCTCCTCCACCTCTGCCCAATTGTGGGAATATGAGCTCCTATATTTGTATTCTCTCCCGGGACCTGTAAATCATAATTACATTTTCAAAGTAGTTCCCATATTTTTAAGTGGTTAAGACATATGTTTTATGAAAATGTACTGTATTAATCTATATAAAGAGCAGAAACCGGTTTGGCTCAGTGGATAGAGCCTCGGCCTGCGTACTGAAAGGTGCCAGGTTTGATTCCGGTCAAGGGCATGTACATCCCCAGTAGGAGAAGTGCAAGAGGCAGCTGATCGATGATTCTCTTTCGTCGATGTTTCTAACTCTCTGTCCCTCTCTCTTCCTCTCTGTAAAAAAAAAAAAAATCAATAAAAATATATTTTAAAAAATCTATATAAAGAAGTCTTATTAACAGTTGATAAGTAGAAATTTTACCATATTTGGTCCCTTTAAATTTCATTTTATTGTTGAGAGAGAGAGGGAGAAATATTGATTTGTTGTTTCATTTATTTATGCATTCATTAGTTGCTTCTTGTATGTTCCCTGATTAGGGATAGACCCTAAAAGGTTGGTGTATTGGGATGATGCTCTAACTAACCAACTGAGCTATCCGGCCAAGGCCATATTTGACCACTTTAAACTTCGTGGCAATTTCAAGCTGCTCTGTCTCACTGAGATTAACATTTCTATTCCAGAAAGTGGGTAATGTCACACTGAGATACTATCAATTTTTACATTCTAGGTCATGCTTTTGTGATTAAAGTTTTTTTCTTTTAAGTCTTTGCAAATTAAATTATGAATTGGGATTATCAATCAATTTTAAATTTTATTTGTAACAGCATACTATAATTATGAGAGCAGGAAAATCTCTTCAGAGCTTAGAACTGTGCCTGCATATAGTACGTGACAAATAAATATTCATTGAATAAATATTTGAATGAATGATTTCTTTTTGTTCCTTTTCGTTTTTGTTTTTAATTTTTGTGTTTGCTTTTATATTTACTCCCTTGACCCAAACAAATGATTTGACACAATTTTGTGATATATTTATGTATTTCAAGTTGCTGAATAATTTAATTTTAAATATTACCTCTTGGGTCATTTTAATATCAAATCTTTAAAGTTTCTCTCAATATATATGCTAGGAGTTGGTAAGCTGTGCTATCAGGTAGTTAGGCTATACATGTGATGTTGTTATTTGAACCTGTCAAATAGTGATAGAGTTAGACATCACAGAAAGCCTTGATTTAACAGGATATGATTATGCAAGAACCATAGAAGGTAGACTTTCCTCCCTGGGAGGTGCATAACAATTAGTGTTATAATTCATCTGCTAGTAAATTGCTACATGTCCTCATCCACACGTGGGTATGTCACTTTCTTGCCACTTATCTGTATGCTGTATCTCAAATCAATAACATCGATCTTGGTTTTTACAGCTGTCATGGATGGAGCATGATACCTTCATCTTCTGAATGTTTCCACTTTGCTGTGGGGTCACACTATTGAGTATTTAAGGGAAGCAGAAGTTGAAAGTACAGTTCTATATTAGAAAAATATGAGAAATTTTGTTTGTCTTTTAATAAATCAGACATAGTCAAAATCCTGCTGCTGTTTTCATTTTGATAGTTTATATTCTCATGGTTAATTCTTTTTGTTGTTGTTGTTCTTCTTTTAATGATTTCAAACTTTAAATTGCCTTCTACCTTAAAGTACAATTGGGATTATATCTAAATGTATGGCCATATCCTCATTATTCAGGAAAAAATGGAAAAAGCATCATTTTATTCGTGTCCAATTATACCTTTCTAGAAACTCTAGTCTAAAACTTGACTATCCTAGAAACTATAGTCCAGAATTTCTTCATTCATAATTTAAAATCCTAAGTATCCAGAACACCAACCTTTGAAGTAAGCCATGAGTGGTTACGGATGCACAAGTTGATTTCATATTTTAACATACTTTGCCTTCTTTTTTCATGAAAGAAACAAAATCATCCCTGAAACGAATGTTAATCACTTGATCAAAGGCTGAAAAGGAAAATGCATCTAAGTCTCATTCAACTGTGTCCATGCTTCACTGCCCCTCGCTCTGCCTGCTTTCCCTAATTTTGTGTATCCAGAGCCACATTTGCACAGATATTTGAAGACAAGGTTTACAAAAACATTTTTTTTAAAAAGTGTCCTGTTTTTTAAGAGAAGCTAGCAAGGATTAAAAAGTGTGCCACTTGGCAGCCAATCACCTATCATTTCCCTCCCCCACCCCTTTCATGTTCAGTGTTCACATAACAAGGTGAATTTAATCTCCTAGCCAAGTTTTGCTAACTGCGGTGGTGAGCTCTTTCTGACCTTTGCTGTTCTAAGAACCATAGTCATGGAATCATTTCCTTACTAAATTACACGGTAAACAAATTATCTTCCATTTTAGGTTATCAAGGAGACTGACAAGTTATTGCGTATTCCACTTGTTTTCCCAGGGCAATGATTTTCTGCTCAAACCACCATTGTTGTTTCTGCTCACTGAGCTCCAAGATGTTAAATGAGACCAGAAGAGTGTCAATGACATTTGGGAACCCAACAATGGGCCACTAGAAGTCCTTGTATGGGGTATTAATTTTCCTATAGACTCTAGAAAATAGCACTTGAAAAGAAATTTCCATCCAGGAGAATGAAAGCACAAGCAAACAGCTTTTCATCTGTGGCCTCCTTACTGGCTGCTGATTTAGGATTGAGTGAACATGCCAGAAGCTGCCAGCCAGGTCTTATGACTCACAGACACATGATGCTTCTGCTTGGGAGCACTGACAGGTGGATACAGACCTCACCTGTTCACCAACTTTGTTCTGAGATTTCAAATAGATCGCCCACTAGTTGGTGGGAAAATGATTCCATCTGCTTTTTTTTTTTTTTTTTTTAACAAATGCTTGTAGCCTCCAAGTAACTTTGAAAAAGGAAGAGAATAAACCTTAAAATCAAATAAGTTGTGTGACGGGAGCCTTAGGTGAAGGGTTTTCTTTTAGGGGTGATTTAGGTCATAGTTCTTACCTTCTTTGTTCCTCAAAATGGAGTGTTCCTACTACAAACTGCTGCTGAGCTCCATCCCTAGAGACTCTAAATCATTGATCCAACAATCCCACTTCTGAAAGGAAGGCAGAAGAGATTTCACTTTCATTTTGTAACTTTTATATTCTGTTTCAGTGTTTCCATGCTTCTATTGATTTTTTATTTTAAAACTTAATTTGAAAAGCATTTGTGCTCAATGTGGCCTTTCCTGGCCAAACCCCACTGCTAGTGGTTCTAGTTCTTCTAGGTACTAAAAATACCTACCCAAACAAGCTTCTATCTGTAGCTTTCAATATATTGGACTGGTGTTCTAAATTCTTATAATACAAAAATGGATTTGAAAGTCTGGCTCTGCCAATGTATAAATTTAGGCAAGTTCTATAACCTCTGAGCCTCAGATGGATCGACTATGTGATGGGTACTTTGATTCTGTACTTAGTTCTCAAGGTTGAGTGGATATTAAATAATACGATGCATGTAAATCAGTTTTGTGTAGTAGATGTTCAATAATGGTTTTTAGCCATTTTATCCACCCTAACCCCCATTCCCACCCCAACAATAAAAGGTAGTTTATGAATTCATTGATTCAGATCATTTTTTTCTTTTCTTTTGTAAAAAACCCTTCCTTTTATTTTTTTAGTTAGTTTTATTGAGTTCAAAGAAAGAGGAAGGGAGAGGGAGAGAGAGTTAGACACATCA